>NC_062520.1:8920345-9265345 GCF_022655615.1 Tachysurus fulvidraco | reverse complement strand
AGATATTCCATCACATTAAATGGGTATGGATAACAGTAACTCTGCGTCACACTCCAGCCACATCAAGCCATCCCCTGATTGATTATTTTTAAGCCATGTTGTATAATTCACATATCATAGAGCTGAGTATCCAGGTGTTGGGGAAACACTCAGGTTTAAGCATTTGCAACTGCTGCACATGCACGCATTTTAATTAAATCCTCTATTTGATTTTAAGGATATTTACTGAAGTGGTCAGTTCTGAATCTTTATTCTTAAAGTCCACCACTAAACCATTTATGCGTATTGAGAAAACCAGTTCCTTGTAATCTTCTCCGGATTTTCCAAATGGATTACAGACTTTTTTTTTTTTTTTTACAAACTTTGCTGCTATTTCTGTTGCCAGCATCAAGGAATTCTTTGATGTAGGCCTAATTGCAATTAATTACTCGGACAGGCTCAACATGCTGTACTCATTTGACAGTAAGCAGCAGGATCTAGAAATAGATCCTCCTCTAAAGCTCGTCTTTTGACATCTGTTAGACACTTATTGTACAAGAACAGCTTTCATATTTAAAAGAGCATTGAAATCGCCTGGAATTGTGTGTGTGTGTCTGTCTCGTAGGGGTCTAAGGGCATTCAGATTAATGAAAGCTACAGTAACTCCATGCTGTTTGAGTACTGTGGTGCCCGGACATCCCCTTACCCAGCCAAAAATGTGACCTACTTATGATTTGGCCAGATTTTCATTTTTCCCTTCTCTTTTTAGTCTGGTGTCTAGAGTCTAATGGCATAGCTTGGCATTTCTGGGCTGTAATTACTGCAACCTCACAGCAAACCGTTTGCATTTTTGAAATCTTTAGCAGAACCAGAAGGAGCGGCCAGCCCCGAAATCTATCACAGTCTCCAGCTGGTCAAGTGCTAATTGCTTTTCTCTACAAGTCTGTTTCATTAGTGTTGGGGAGGTGCTATTCTTGCTGTTTGTTAAACACTGAATTACTCATTTGAATGTTCTTCTTGATTAATGCTGGTGACAGTCTGATTTCTATCATGTCACGGGATGCTTCAGATCATGTCATTCTAAGAACGTTTGTAAGCTTAGCTTTACCTGCTGATAATGTAAAAATACAAGTGAACCCGAACAGTGTGATCTTAGGCATACGATTATAGTATTGTCTATTTATGTATTAAGAAATCTGGCAAAAATGGATAGCTTACAAGTTTGTTTGTTTTAGAAATACTTATCATTAGTAATTACGAGCAGTCAGTGACATCCGGCTTAGTAATTTAACAAAGTGAAATCAAAAATCAAACCAATCCAGTGTACAGCTAGAAGTACCAGCTCAAATGAATGACTGTCTGTATGGTTATTTAATATCCTCGTATCAAAAGGAACATGCCACCTGATCATTTCCATTCAATTCTATTCACTTTTAATTCCTTAGCCCTTATAGATTTGTACATTATTGCAAAGGGGGGAAAAAAACTCTTTGAGGCAAATAATGATAGGCATCAGACTGAAGGAGCCCTTCCTCTTCTAAGTAACCCTGGTTGGTGAGATTATAAAGCAGAATGTGTAAAGCAGTATTGAGAGTGGATGTTGGAAGGATGTTCAGAATGAGCTTATTTTCAATACGGTTATGATGTCAGCATTCTTACATTGAATCCAGGATGAGTCTTTTGAGGAATCTGTTTTTGGAAGTGCAAAAGTTTAGGGTTTCCATTTGGGACCACCCAAAGCATCATAAGGGTAGTCACAAGTGCAGAGGCTCAGAGAAGAAGTAGAGCAGGGGTGTCCGACCAGTCAGAGACCAAGAGCCACATTTTTTACTGTGTTACTGCAAAGAGCCACATTATACACTTGGGCACACATGATCATCACCTTTTTTTCCTCTGCCATTTTGTTTACTCATATGATCTTGCTCCTACTGGGAAACTTTGAGGTATATTCATCACACTCACATGTGCATTTGACAAAAATACTGTATTGAACTGAAGCGACATGAACACGCATATTAAAAAGACACAAATACAATCTTCAATATGAACGTAAAAGCTGCATGAAACCGGGCCACCCCTGAAGTAGAGCATCATCTTGAATAAAGAGTCAGGCAGGTCCTGTCAAAGTAGAAGGCCCCAGGAACACGCATACGTCTAGAGAGAAGGAAGAAGATATTATTATGTATATCCTTAGCATACCAGGGTTTATAAGGGTGTACATTGTCAGGAGAGTCTGTGGTCTCTCAGCAGAAGGTAAGATGCTTTGAAGAGCAGATATACTTGTTAGAGCTCAAGGCAGGAGGTCCTGCTTCCTCGCACTAAACACTGAATTAAATACAGTTAATTAAATGTACTTATTTTTTGTTGTTTTTGTTTCATTCATTATGAAATATTACTCTGTTTGTAGAGTGTTATGCAGAATAGGATTACCCACCATGCAAACACTGATCCAGGCTTATCCAAGAGCTCACTAAATCCTACACGTGCATGAATTTGCATACACACCTACTGTACTGTACATGCAGCTAAACCAGAATATTTAAAAGAACCGATATATCAATGGGATTAGTTTTTAAAGTTCATTATTAAAGCTTTTACAAGGTTTTTGTTTTCACAGCGTGTTTGTGCTTTATTCTGAACTTTGTCATAATGTGTGCTCTCATCCATTTTCAACCTAACCGTCAGCCACAAGGACACACGAGCATAAAACAATATTTAGCCCGTAGCCAGACCTGATCGACTCCAGCGTTGTGTTTAAGGTCACTCATTCTCTCTTGGCCATGCTGTAATTGCATTTGACATGCCGTCTGCTCTGAGAATCTCAGTAAACATGTGATTGTCTGGCTTCCTCTGAGGTTGTTAGCCAGTAATGCTAGCTAGGCTAGCGATGCCTTAAAAAATCACTAATTGCATTTTATGTTGTACTTTTTACAGACTTTGTTCCAAATGAGTGGGCATTGGCAAGGAGGAATGAACAAATAATAAAGAAGAAATAATGTGTTCATACATTAAGTTTAGCCAGCACAGTAATGTGTCTGTAATCCCTTTCCAGTCTTGCTGTATGTGTGTGTGTCTGTGTGTGTGTGCATGCACATGCTGGTGACTGTGCTTGTCTATTCCCGTCATTACAACACAGTCATGCCCTTGTGGTGATTTATATTGAGGTTAAATTAGGGCAGTAGACTTAAGGACATCTGACCTGGTGCTGAGCAGTAAAGGGCTTTCCATTTTCTACAGTAGTAATTCATTTGAAATGAGCCAGTGTTAAAAGGTTATCACAGAGCAGCTTGCATACCTTCAAGAAAACAAGGGGGCTACCAGGTGGTTCAGAGGCAATAAACTCTGAAAAGAAAAGATATCTGTTGCTCACTCTAGAACCCTAGAACTGCACTTTTCATTAAAATAAGAATAATAATTCTGCATGGCATATGTTATGTACAAGCCAGGACAATCTGTTATGAATGATGTATTGCATTTGCATCTCTAGTGCTGCCGGTGGAGAGATCTTCAATCGGTGTGTGGCAGAGAGGGACGAGGCCTTTAAGGAGGAAGATGTGAAGCGGCTGATGAGGCAGATCCTGGAGGGCATAGGGTTTCTTCATAAGAACAACGTGGTTCATCTGGATCTGAAGGTGACAGTGTTCACTTATTGACATGAACCTATCGATTTAAATAGACTTTTTTTTTTTTTACAGAATGGCAGCGTCTTTGTTGTGTGTAGTACAAAAAACACTATAGCTGTGGTCATGGCTTTCAAAAATGATTTAAAAAGAATGTGATGCTAGAATATGTGATGCTAGAGTCCACCTTGTGGTGATCTGTTGTCAGTGTTTTCCTTTTTTAAGGGGACAATTTATTGTTTACACGCTTTATGTTCAAATTGTAATAAGCATTTGCGTTTAATTGCATATAAAACGAGGGAGCAACATTAGTTAGGATGACTTAAGACACTTAAATAAAGTAAGTAAGTAAATTTAGTTTACCACATACCGTGTGTGTGTGTGTGCGGATATATACATACGCGTGTGTGTGTTATTTATCTAATGAAAACATAAATAAACTTTGAACAATGACTTTTCAGCATTGCACTCAGCAGCTATAGCCTGCTCTGCATGGTCGAGGGTCAGCTGCCAGACGTGAAATTTGAAATTTCCTACTGCAACAAGCATGAACAGCAATACCGTTCAAATGCAATACCGTTCAAATGCAAATTAGGAACAAAAGGTTTAGGACAGTGGCTCAGGTTGTTCTGTGAAGCACAACATATTTTGCCACATTTATGTAGTGCCATTGGCAAGTGTTTAGTCTGATATATTATTGCTTTACAAAATGATATATGGAGCTGTGACCTATTTAACAAAGTTTGTTTTTTGTTTGTTTGTTTGTTTTTTAAACCTCCACAGCCACAGAACATTCTTCTGACCAGTGACGATCCTCTTGGGGATATTAAGATCGTGGACTTTGGCCTCTCAAGGATGGTGAGCAGTAATCAGGAAATCAGAGAGATCATGGGCACACCCGAGTATGTTGGTAAGAAATGTTGTGGTTTGTAACTTTCAGTTTGGAATATCTAAGATTTTATTCTTTTAACTTCTAATCTGCCTTTCCCTCCCCTTTTCTAGCCCCAGAGGTTCTTAATTATGAGCCCATTAGCACAGCCACTGATATGTGGTAAGTAGTCTTTCTATAAAGGTCAAGTACTTGGATATTCAATTCACTAATGATACTTAAATAAGGCCAATAAAGCTATTTAATGCAGTACATAAAGTACAACATGGCATAATACTGACCTTCTCAGCATGTGTGGAATGAATGTAGCCAGGACTCATAAGCAGGCCTGCAAGGTCAGCTTCATGAAATCTGTTATCATTAAATGTTATGCAAATTTCATTCTTTGTTTTTCCCCTTCCTTGTAGGAGTATTGGTGTCCTTGCCTACGTGATGCTGACCGGTATGTCTCCGTTTCTCGGCACCGACAAGCAGGAGACCTTTCTCAACATCTCTCAGATTAACGTCAGCTACGCCGAGGAGGAACTGGAGCGGCTGGACAAGGCGGCCACCCATTTCATCAAGTCTTTGCTCATCAAAGAGCCTGAGTACGCACATTACCACATCTCAGAATACTACGATTTACTATCAGAATAGCTGTCTGAACTGAATTAGGGCACTTCAGCATTTTGGGATCAGAGGGGCATTAATCATGAATTCTTCAGCTAGCAACACCCTACTTAGGTACCCTAATTAGTTCAGCTTCCTTTATTGAAGTGTATATGATCTCTGATGCCTTTCCCTAAAACTTTGGCTCTGTAGTTTTAATCTAAATTCATTACACATATACACACAGACTTTTTTTTTTATTTAAGTCTGGCCGTGATGTCCTTCCAGTATTTTGTGATTGTTGCAGCCAAAAATGCTTCATTTTACTGTAGTTCTTGGCTGAAAGGAGTGAAACCTGATGGGGAAACCTATTTAAGACCTGTACAACCTGCTGTTGTAGCCTATTCACCTCAAGGCTTATTTTGCTGTGCATTCTAAGATTCTTTTCAGCTCACTGCAGTTGTAAAAATTATATGATGTAGTGTAGACTTCCTGTCTGTTAAATCTAGTCTGACCATTTCATTCTGATCTCTCATCCATAAGGTGAAAGAGTCTTAAGAACTATCACACAGATTTATTTATTTATTTGCTTGCTTGCTTGCTTGCTTATTTGCTTGCTTGCATTTCACACATTTTGTATAGATTGTAGGTCATTTTGCTTTGGTGCAATCTCTAGAAAGATCTTAAATTGTCATCTCAAGTCATCCCATCTGGCACCAGCAAGCATGCTATGCTCAAAATCACAGAGAAGACACTTTTCCTCAATTCTGATGTTTCATGGGAACATGAACTGTAAACTGTATAGTGCATAATTTATGCATTGTGCCAAAGGATGATTGGCTGATTGGATAATTGCATGTATGAGCAGGTGTACAGGATTCTGTATAAAAATGTATAGCAAATATACATCTTTTCTCTGACTAGTCAATTGGAGAATAAAATGCTGGTGTACACTATCTGTATTGTAATGAACATACTCTGCTTGTCACATTCACCATGGTTACCGAGGTGTCCATCCCTGAACCTATCCTAGTGGTCTGATTTCCTAATTCTGTATGATCAGTGTATTTGAGCACTTGTTAAAAATCCATCTTATTTGAACAGGGATCGTGCCACCGCAGAGGAGTGCTTGAAACACCATTGGCTACAGACACAGGAGACAGAGTCTTCAGAGGAAAAGGGAAAGAACACTTTCTCCTCCATCCCTGAGCCAGTCAGCATGGCTGTCTCCACTCAGCACACTGACAAGGATGTAGAGGAGGAAAGCAGACTGAAGGAGGAGCTCATCGTCATGGCAGCCTACACTCTAGGCCAGTGTAGGCAGTCCTCTGACAAGGAGAGTCTGACACCAGAGCAGAAGGCGATCTCAAAGCGCTTCAAATTTGAAGAGCCTTTCACAGGCCTGCAGGAGGTGCCGGGAGAATTCATCTACTAAACTGCACGATGGCCAGCCAGCCACTAAGCTCCAACTAACTCTGCACTTCTGACAAGTTGTTTGTTTTTGTTTTAGCCAAACTGTATTTTCGTTTTTATTTTGTATGTTCGTGTTCCTATGTTGTTGTTATTTGCTATTTTAATATTATGGATTATATTATTAAAGGCTAAACATTTGTATGGTACTTAGTTGCTCACTTTTGTGTGGTGTTTTCCTCCCTGCATGTAGGTCATCACCTCTCTCTTCTATACAGCTTCTTTTCCTTGTTTTCCCTGTTTTCTTTTTTCATTTCATGACATTTTCTTTACCATTTTGTTAAATGTGTATGTTTGTGCAGGGGCAGCACAGGGCTTTTGGAATTCTATGTAAATTAAACTAATTTTAAAGAGTTATGTTTGTACTTTTTTAAAAAGCCATGTTGCATGTTCACATCCTGACTGATCAGGCTGTTCCTGGGGTGATAATCCATAGATATTACATTTTCCACTTTTAATTTTTGAATGTCCAGTCATTGTGAATTGGTCAGTATAACGAGTATTTCTTTTAAATAACAACATTCTTGATGGTGATTGTCCTGATGTAAATAAAAGTTCCTCTTCAAGATGTTTTTCTTTGTGTATTGTGTGACAGAGAGCAGGGCTGTGTGAAAATCAAGGCATTTACATTTCCTTACTAGACATGCTCTTTGCTTAATTTGCACCCAAACTGTTATTGTGAGAAAAGCTACATATTTATAATGTTCTTGATGATGATGATGAACGCCTTCAGGGTTGGGGGATCAATTCCTGCCTCTGCCCCATGTACACCGAGTTTTCAAATGTTCTCCACATTGTTATGAGGTATCTTCTCCCAGGACACACGATTTGGTAAACAGTTCATGAAATGGTTGGATAATTATAGGGTTGCATGTTGCTCAATAGCCAAGAGGTGGCGCTGTTGACTAAGCTACAACATCAAAAATGTATTTTATGAGATGTTCTGAATTTAAAGATATCCAACACATGTACAAAGTCCGTAGTATTAAGAATATTTAGCATTTAAAAAATAATTCCTATTTCGTTTGTATTTTAGTTTTAATTTCAGTAAAATGCAGCTTTGTGTGTGTGTCTATGAACATTCATTATTTAGTATTTATTTATTACTTCACTGACCGCTTGAGGCACAATTACACCTATTCAAATAATCAACTTAAATGTGCTAAAGGTTTTAAAATAATTATTTCTGTCAGTTCCTGTCTGTATTGAGGCTTAATCCCTTATGACACTGTAGAGGACACAAAGTGCACTACAGAGGGCGTAGGGCCATTAATTCGTGTATGTGACCGTGTATGTGACCGTGTACGTCCTTAGGGTTCACTGAGTAAATTAGGATTCAGCCTTATGTCTATAAACAAACACAAATACAGGTTTTTTGTGACCTAAACAAGAGGTTTCTTGCACTGCTTTGACACAACACACAAACACACAACACACACAGTCATACACACACATCCATGTCAAGACTCCATACTGCTTTAAAGTCACCGCGGATACCCTGTCCACAACCCCGAAGCTGATCACCATGAGCGGGGAGAGACACAGCCGCCCATCCCGCTAGTAATTCGCTCAGTTTCCGCCATGAGCTCGGACACGGATGCAGAGACCTGGGTCGAGTGCATGGATGTGGCCGTCAGGACAGCGCTCATAGCCGGCCAGGTAGTACTCACATTACCGCTCTTAACTCCAAACACACACGGCGCTAAATATGCTAGAAACACACATGCGCGTATATGTAGCATACAGGGACCAGCACTGGATTAGATCAGAAACTGTTATAACGTTATATATTGGTTTCTACTCAGATATGTATGCATGTGTCATGTTATTCTCACATCTGTTACAAACTAGAATAAATTGACATTGTTCTCCTGTTCGTATGAAGACTCTTTCCATTTCCTGTGATATAAATAACTGTGATGTTTCCTGATAAGAGGCAGAATGTAAACAAGGTCAGGTTTCCACTGACAATGCCACAGTTCAACTACTGAGCAAATTATGCATGGTCGCCTATGCAATATTGATAGCTTTGTCTAAACTAGTGTTAGCATTTCATCTGTTTTATTAGCCTGTATCTAATACATACTCAAAATGTTGTTAAACTTCACTCTGTTTTTTCATTTGAATAAATCATATTTGGTCATGGCACCACAAACTTATTATTTGCATATGCATTCAATTTGCATTAAGTTTTTAACATGTGAGAATTTAGTAGAAAAATCATTTGTGCAACAGAATAAACTTTGCAGTTTTTTTTAAGCTTTTTTTTTTGTTTGTTTGTTTGGTCTTTCCTTTCTTCTTTCTTCCCGTCCGTCCTATCTTGATTCCATATTCCTTCTTTTTATGCCATTGTTTTCAGTTTGTATGGCCCATGAGCACTTGATGACAATGATATGACAAAAAAATATTATATTAGACAGTTCATCGTCCATCCACTAGAGGGGGATGTAGCTACACTGTCTCAATAGAAGTCAAGTCAGGTCACCTTTATTGTCACATCACCACGGCACATGTGCCTTGGTGAGTGAAATTCTTGGGAGCGAGCTCCAGACATTGCAGAACCATTTACATACAGTAGTAACATAACATGGTTCTGCAATGTCTGGAGCTCGCGCCCAGTAGATGTGAAGATACAAAAGCATAAAATGCACTTATGCTTTATCAATATGAAGATTTTCTAATATTGTGTTGGCCAGTCATTGTGTTGTGTATCTCTACATAAAGCCTCCCTACTGATTATAACAGCAAGCTTAGTGATTGCATCTCACTCTTACAAAGTCTATTGTTTAGACTCTGTTCATGAATGGAGTGGGATAACCATAGAATCATCACAGACTGGATATTATGCCATTCTCAGCACAGCACTCATCGTGATGTGTTAGTTAGGAATGCACTGATCACACTTTTACCACATTAGTTCTGTAAACATTGGCTGACATTTTCACTGTATCAAAGCCAATTCCCTACTTAAGCCAAATTTCTGATTTGGTAAAGCATGGTTCAGACAATTTGTGTAGTGTTCCTCTCTCCCTCTCAGATGGTCCGGGGGTCTGTGATGCAAGAGAAGCGTGTGAGCAGTAAAAGCACTCCTACAGACCTGGTGACAGAGGTTGACCAGCAAGTGGAGGAGGTGATCATCTCCACACTCAGGGACAAGTTTCCCTCACACAGGTACGACGTACAAGAGAAGTCACACTTCAGAAGGTGTGACCTATTTGTCTGTTAGTTCTACTGAAGGAGGTGTGACCTATTTGTGTCAGTTCCACTGAAGGGGTTTGGCCTCTGTGTCTGTTTCATTGAGGGGGTGTGGCCTACGTGTCTGTAAGCTCCACTAAAGAAGGTGTGGCCTATGTGTCTGTCAGTTCCACTGAAGGGGGTGTGGCCTATGTGTCTGTAAGCTCCACTAAAGAATGTGTGGCCTATGTGTATGTCAGTTCCACTGAAGGGGTTGTGGCCTATGTATGTCAGTACCACTGAAGGAGGCGTTTCCAATGTGTCTTTCACTGAAGGAAGTGTGACCTATTTGTCTGTCAGTTACACTAAAGAGGGTGTGGTTTATATGTCTCTCAGTACCACTGAAAAAGGCATGGACTTTATGCTTGTCAGTTAGAAACAGAAGTGAACTCTTTGCCCCACTGAAGGAGATAAGGCTTCTGTGCTTGTTAGTCTCAATTAAGTAGATGTGGGGGTTTTTTGCCCTCTCAGTTCCTAATAAGGAATCCTTTTACTTTCTTCAGTTATAAAGATTATTTTTGCTTAGAGGGTGCATTGACATCTCCCAGTTCCACAGTTAGTTTTTTATCTTGCATGCATTGATACAGAATTTTTCTTTGTGTCCTATTACACCACATATTATTGGTCTGTAGTCTCATGACTGGTATTTGACTGGTATTCAAATTCAAGTGAATGTGAAGTTTAAAAATATCACAATCTGTTGCTGGCTAAATGTTAGTTTAGTGGAAAGATGTAGATAGTTTTACAAATTTTTTCCCCTTCATTTCAGGTTTATAGGAGAGGAGTCATCTGCTGCAGGAGAAAAGTGTGTTCTTACAGATAACCCTACATGGATAATCGATCCAATTGATGGCACTTGTAACTTTGTTCACAGGTACATAATGTACAGTACTCTATTTAAGACCTTCAACTAATAAAATATTCATTTCAGGAGCATAGCATCATTTAAACGTATATTATATATTTACTTGATATTTAATTTGCAGTTTTCCCATGGTGGCAGTGAGCATTGGCTTTGCAGTAAAGAAACAGGTAGATCAATGTCAAAACTCCAATAACATAAATATAGCTTCACTTTTAACAGTAAACATCCAGGTGGATTTGTAACGATTGTCAGTCACTGCAAGTGCCTTATAAATTTTAATGTTCCTTTGTCAAAAAAAAATATGATCACCTACACTTCACTAATTTGCAGCTGGAGTTCGGGGTCATATACCACTGCTTTGATGGAACGTTATACACTGGCAGGAGAGGTCACGGGGCCTTTTGCAATGGAGTCCGACTCCACGTTTCAGAGGAGAAAGGTGGGTGATATCTTTATAAATTCCCTCTCGTCTTTTTACACATTGCCTTGGTCTTTGTTTTGGAACAGAGCTTTATGGGAATATTTCAAAATACATATGTTTATAAAAGATTTCCCAGTTGCCCATTTCTTCTCTTTATGTCAGATGTTTCCAAAGCCCTAATTCTAACAGAGATTGGGGCAAAGAGAGATCCTCACACACTGGATATCTTTGTGGGGAATATGAAGCAGCTGCTCAGTACACCAGTCCATGGGTGAGACAGGCTTATTTGTGGCAGAAGTTGCTAAAAAAAAGTGGCATATGATTAATCTTTAACTTATATTTGCATTCATGTGACAAATATATACAGTAAACCATTTTAAACAGTACCCCAGAACACAAGTTTGAGGATTTTTTCCCCAGCTGTCTTACACTAGGCTCATTTGTGTGTGCTCAGAGTGAGGATCATAGGCAGCTCAACTCTAGCATTGTGTCAGGTTGCGACCGGAGCGGCTGAGGCTTACTACCAGTACGGCCTGCACTGCTGGGACATTGCTGCTGCAGCACTTATCATCACTGAAGCAGGTGGCTGTGTCATCGACACAACAGGTCTGCACCACTTTAAATTATCCTGCACACCACATGATTATTCAACTGACTTTTCAGACAAACATTTCACTTCCTGTTAAACTAAAACTTGCTCTTTGGTTGACCAAAATCCAAACGAGAAAAAAATATTTACACAGAAATGTTTGACATTCACAATGATGTGGATTTGGTATTTTTGCAAAATAGCAAATATTACTGTTAGGTTATTTATAGTTAGTGTTGTGTCTTGTGTGTGTTCCTTGAAAGGATGTTGGATTTAGTTTGGATTTTGCACACGTGTGTATAATACCATATTTGGTTAGCATCATTACAGTTTTGGCATGCATAATGCTTCAATCCAAAGCATCCAGGCTTTGGCTTAGTGTGACAAATATTCCCTTTATACAGACAGGACCTGTTATAACTCATTTCACTTGATGTCTAAAAAGTGGGATTAGCAGTTACATGTAGTATAATGAAGAGATATTGTGTCAGTATACCACAACGCTGCAGAGTGCTCATGGTGCTCACCTTATCGTCAGAATTTTCTAACATTTGTGTGCTGGGACAGGTTTATATTAACATGATCTTTTTATTCTTTAACCTGTACACTCTAATAAGCGTACAACAAATAGTAGGAATTGTACAGCCTTTATTCATGTGTTTCATGGAGGGCTGAATAGGCATCATGAAGCTTGTTGCCATAACAGACTGTTATGAGGGCCTGCTCTGTATCAAGCAGACATCTGGGATTATATACGGACCTACTATATAATGCGATATCTAGATTGAGAACTTTTTAGACTTTAATCCTTCGTGTTTGAGGTAATCACCACTGACATCATCTTATCAAACTCCTTTCCATACATACTTTATGCTTTACTGAATACAAACATTATTCCAATCCCAGATATTTGCCACTGTTGGAGATATTTGTACAGCCTACAAGGCCTCTCTTACGGACAGTTTCTGCAGTGTGTCTGTGTGTTCGGTGGAAGGTGGGAAGCAGTGTGTCATGGCAGGCTAGGTTGTGTGAGAGTAGACAAAGAGGGACTGTCGGAGAGGGCAGTGAGGTCAAGATCATGTGACGGCCAAATGCTTCCCTTCTCACTGTCAGAAAGAGATAGAGGAAGATGTATGAGAGAGTGAGAAAGATATTGGAGAAGAAACTACCCAAATATGAGAGATCTGTTTAAAGGGAGCTGATGAGTTAACATGCTTTCACTGATGTTTGATTTGTATTGTTTTCAGTCTGACCATGCCACTCGATTGATCTAGATGTGAGCTTGGGAAAAAAAGACAAAAGCAGTTCCAGAGCTTTCTCCATTCAGTGACTATCCATAGTTAGCTCTCACAGTGACCTCGCTGGGACTGATTTACTGTAACAGTCTTGTCTGGTTGCTGTATCACTCATAAATTGACATAAATTAAAAATATCTGCCAAATATTTAAAAAAAAAAAAAAACAGAAGAACAGAGCCACCATCATTACTGAGTCTTCACATGATTAAACTCTGCTTGTGTGCGTAAATGCTAATACACTTACTGTATACTATTCTCTCCCAGGGGGTCCTCTTGATCTCATGTCTCGCCGTGTTGTGGCTGCTGGCTCTCGGGAGATAGCAGATTACATTGTCCAGCAGCTTAAGCCAATCAGCTACGGTCGTGATGACGAAGACCCTTGGCCCAGTGACCGGCCTTGAGCCCTTCATCAGCAAATCTTGGCCTTTTACCTCAGATCCCTACAGTCCTGCCATGTTATCTGCAGTGTCTTTTATGCAATGCTCTTTTTTTATAGAGTTTATAAAAGTTGTTTTTTTGTTTTGTTTTGTTTGCCACTCCACCGGAGGACTAAAGTAATGCCTTATATTGCAGTGCTTTTTACTGAGGAAATATATGAGTGAATAAACTGTAGCTAATTACTCCTGAGCATAAGTAAAGATTTTGGCAACTACAGTAGGTCCCATTATACAAATCATGTATTTACTCATGAATCAAACAAGTCTTTTTTCCTTTTTGAAGGATTTAATTTATATAAAAAGATTCCATTATATAATGGCACTGAATATAAACATACATTCACTGAGCTCTTTATTAAAAACACCTATACACCTTCACATTTATGTTATTATATAATAAGCCAATCACAATATATAAAATCATGCAGAGACAGATTCAAACCTTCAGGTAATATTCACATCTAACATGAGTACGGAGAAAAAATGTGATCTTAGTGACTGATATGTTGATGCCAGAAAGGTTGGTTTGAATACTGTAGAAACTACTAATCTCTTGGTATTTTCAGACGCAACAGTTTTAAGAGTTTACAGAGACTGGTGCAAAAACCATCAATTTATGAATGAGTTCCGCTTGAAGAAATGCCTCGTTGATAAGAGGGGTCAGAGGAAAATGGCCAACAGTTAGATCAACAATTAGTTCAAACCAACAGGAAGGATACAGTAACTTGATAACAACTCTTTACAACTGTGGTGAGCAGAAAAGCATCTCAGAACACAAAACATCAATTCTTGGGTTGGGTGAGCTACAACAGCAGATTACCACTTTGGGTTTCATTCCACAATGGGCACAGGATCACAAAACTGGACAGTCAAAGACAGACAGGAAAATGACCATGGCGTGGGGTTAATAGAGTTACCATAGCCTTTCAGTCAGCTTGAACCAATAGACCATCATAGTCTATTGAAAGCCAAGATCAACTAATTAGGTGTGACTCCTGCTTGATTAAAAAGAAAAACCATATCAGGTCTACCCAACATCCATTATCTGCTGACATCACCGGATGAATTTGGTTTTTCACACTATTCTCTATAAACTCTAGAGACTGGTTTGTATTTAATGGATGTTGTGTAGACCTGATATGGTTTTTCTTTTTAAACAAGCAGGAGTCACACCTAATTAGTTGATCTTGGCTTTCAATAGACTATGATGTCTGGTTTCTTGGCTGGAATGAAAGCCTGCACCTACACTGGCCCTTAATGGATAAAACTGGATATCTGTGATTAAGGTTTTAATCTGAATTTGAGTGAAAAGTGGATTTTGTAGTTCTTAAAGCTAATATGCTGTTTTACATTTTTATGCATTTTATAATGGTTTACTCCACAAACACCAATTTTACTCTTGTAGGGCAGGACCTCTGTGTTAGATGAGCAATCCTTACTGATCCCATGATGTTGTGCACGGAACACTAAACTACACACTGCTCTTTTATTGCTTACAATGTCAATGTTCAGTGTGTGTTTCAGTTCAGTTATGAATAAAGTTTAAAGACAAAAGTTTAAAGAATGATTTTTTGCTTATTCTTTATTGCTGATAAGTTGAGAAGAATTCATTAAATTGTCTCGACTAAGCACTTTTTTCTGGTCATGGTCACATGCCCTCGAAACACTGGACCTAAGGCTCTGGATGGGGAGCCATGGATGGGACGCCACATAGGGAAGTTGTAGCTTGGTGGTTATGGTGTTGGATTACTGATCAGAAGGTCATGAGTTTGAATCCCCAGACCATCAAGCTGCCACTCCTGGGCCCCTTAGCAAGATAGTTAAAATACCTGAAATTGCTCAGCTGTATAAATGTAAGTTGCTCTGGGTAAGGGCGTATGCCAAACAATGTAAATGTACATCTCACACATGCAATCATTTACACCCCGGGGAGATTTATAGTGTTCAGACTACCTACCTGCATGTTTTAAGCAGGTGGGAGAAAACCATTTTCTGTGGAGAAGAAACACATTCTAACATACTCTTCCTGATACATAGTATATAATTCAGGACTTACTGAACATGATAAGTAGATTCAAGATGAAACTAAACTTTCCATAAATGGCAATTTTCTAAAAACATTGCTCAGCACCACCATTGTAGATTATTGTATATCCTTGGCTGTACTTTTTCTCAGAAACCTTTCCACATTTAGTTTGTATTAATGTGACAAATTTAGTTAGATTACAATTTGGAAAGAACGACATTTCTAAATCTAGTAAAAGGTAGTTTGTGTGCCAGCCTTATTTCTTAAATTCGGTCTTAAAAGCTGAAACTATTACCAACCTTTTAAACAGGCTAATCTTTCTGCTGTAATGGATTTGGCTTAATAGTTGCCAAATGTCATTATTTTCATCAAGCAGCACTTAAAGAGTAAAAGCTGTTACTGTTATATGCTTTTTAACTCCAGGCTCTGAATTTAACGAGTAGTGTGTATAATGTTGTAATTCTGAAGTTTATTGTGGCTGGTCAAAAAAAAGTGTATATCAGTTTCTGTCAGAACTGTAAGTGCTTTCCTTTGAGTGAGTCACAAGCTTGTCTTTTAATTGTAAACATTTTTTGACATGACTATTTCTTTAATTAGAACAGATTATATACTGGTCATACACTTTAGGGGTAACAAACTAGTTTAATGTTTATCTTCACAGTAACAAGGAGATTGAGGTTTTATTTGGTCACAACAAAACCTGTTATGCTAAATATAGAAAAAAAATGCATGACTGTGGATGAATACACAATTGGGTATCTGTATAAAGATTGCATAGAGATCGTATTAAACTTTGAATTATCAAAGGATGGTCAGTTCCTAGTTTAAGACCAAGTTATTGGTGTCTTTACAGGAAACAATCATCCAGATGAGCATTTACTAAAAACTATTTTACATTAATGAATTTAAAACCTGTAGTCATTCTCTTTTTTGGCCGATAGGTGGCGGTCCTCTTCCGTATTTCACACGCTTTTCACGTTCATTTCAATTCGGAGACAGGTCTAAGTAAAAATCATTTTAAAAAGAATAATGTCAAAAATGTTTTAAAGACAACTATTACTATTATATCATTATTATCGTCAGCCACATATTGACTATTTAATCCTGTTTACATACAAGACCATTCTTTGTTATTGTGACTATAATAAGCGTTTGATTCTGTTCCAAAGAGTCAGTTTGGTGTCTGAACAAAAATGATTCCCAAGTCATGAACCACTAATAAATGGCGTATTTCTTTTTTGTTGTATTGTCCTGGGGGTTGTTGAAAAGTTGTTGTCAATGTTGTTTAAAAAACAAACAAACAAACAAACAAAAAAACTAGTTACTTGAACTGTTTATTTATTTACTTATGGATGCCTTTTTTTGTGATGGCTCAAAAGAAGGGAATGAATGAATGAATGAATGAATGAATGAATGAATGAATGAATGAATGAATAAATAAATAAATAAATAAATAAATAAATAAATAAAATGGGAAGCCTATAAAGCCTCCGAATTTAGTGCTCATTTTAGGGTCAGTGTGCTTTTAATGAATTTTGGTGTTAATTGTTTGTTTTTGTTTGTTTGTTTTTTCTTTCCATTTATTTCTACATTATTACAAAGGAGGATTAGGAATATGGTAAGTTTAGCCTTATTGTGCAAAAACAACAGCTATGTTCTATTATTTCTATATCTAATATTTCTAAAATAAATAAATAAATCCATGCGAAACTGTAAAATGTTAAAAAAGCATGTCTAATAATAATAATAATAATAATAATAATAATAATAATAGCCTAAGTGACTAACTACTTTGACACACGCCTATTCAGTGATACACTGTTTTCTTCTTTCAGGAGCTCATTGAAAAGAGAGGGCGGTCCTACTGTGTTTCTCCTCGTTTTTTAATTGGCTGAGCAGCCTGTCAATCACGTGCTGATCCCGTTTTGCTTTTCATTGATGACCTCGTTGAATTTCAGAGGGATTTCGTCTACAGCTCCTTCTCAAAGGAGACTCACTTAAAAGTGCGTGTTATTTCGGAAAACGCTAAAACAAAGTACCCGGTGTTTTTTTTTTTTCTTTCATTTTGAGGATTGAGTTTGTGACTTTGTGTCATTCCAGATGTTCAGGGACTGAACTTACTGAAGATCACCGCTGTTTACTTTCGGACCTGAAACTATGACTTCTCCTGTCAACAGGTAATGAGGAGAATCTCAGGTTGGCTCTTCCACTATGGCATTTCAGATATTAAACAGATTGAGAGTGTGTGCTGCAGATGTGTAGGAGGACTTGGATCTGTGGTGCAGAAGATCTGAGATCAGACAGAAAACTTTCTTCATGAGGATTCAGTAAAGTTACAACACTGGAGTGAATGTGGTGGAGCGAGAACAGGATGATGCCCTCCTGCCTTGTGCTCGGTGACTGGACATGAGCTCTGACGGTAAACCCTTAGGAGTTTAATAGAAAGACTGCAAAGCTGTAGGCAATTGGATGACTGTGAAGGTGAGGAAGATATGGCCTCTCAAATGGTATGCGGACTCATCTTTAGACTGCTTTTGCCAGTCTGCCTTGCTGCAGGTAATTTTCTACTTACAATGAATTATGTGTAACTGTTCATCAAACCGCACAACTGTTTTAAAGATTTTAAAGAGTAATAATATAATTAGAGCATAATTAGATTTGGGTTTGAACAAAAACACTTCACAAAGAACAGACTTTTTTATTTTTATTTGTACCTATTTAAATAAACGTAAAAGCAGGATTCATGCCACCATCCTCAATTATAATACATCAGTGTCTGTTCTTCACCTTGGTGAAGCTCCCATCTATTTGATATTAATGTAACACTGGATTTTATTTATTTATTTATTTAATTTTAAAGATCAGCTCCTTTTAAGTCTATAAAATGCCAAAACATTTGCAAGTCTAGTATCGTCCAGTCTAGACAGCTTCCTCTAGCTTCATTTTATTCAGTTTTTTGTAAAAAGAAAAAAAAAAAAGGTTGCCAAGTCTTAAATATTCTTAAGTAGATGAATAGCTGGGAAAACATTATTTTTCATCCAGTGACTCTTGTAGTGTAAAATACCACCTTTTCAATCCCACCCTGAATTGAAGGAGTAGCGTGTATAATTATTTTTTTTTTTCAACTTAAAAGTTGATTTAATTGAACGTGTGTTGGCCATGAACATGTGAACAAGGTGTTGGCCAACCTTTCATTGCAATGATAATGCTACTACTACTACTACTACTACTAATAATAATAATAATAATAATAATAATAATAATAATAATAATAATAATAATAATGACAAAACCATAAATACTGTGTTATTTTTGCAGTTACTGTACTAACTAATCAATTTGTTCTGTTACTATTTACACAATACTCATTTAGGGGACAAATTTATATGAACTTATGATCTTACATGAGTGTGAACTTAACCCTATTATTATTATTATTATTATCATTATTATCATTATTATTATTATTATTATTATTATTATTATTATTATCATCATTATTATCATTATTATTATTATTATTTTGTTGTTGTTGTTGCTGTTGTTTTTTTATGATTATCAATGTCTTTCTGGCTTAAATATGTGTTCCAATTATCATTAATATGGATAAAATGAATTGTTATGTAATATAATTATAGATTTTTTTACACTGTAGAATAGTTGAGCATGTGTCTGAAGTCTAAGATGAATTTTTGATATATGGTATTTAATCATTTTAATTGTATAGCTATTTAATATGAACTAAATGTGCCTCCTAAAATATATTCATAAAGAGGAACACAAACACTGCTGTGCCTTAAACAAACATTTCACATTTCTTTGCATATTTTGATTTTTGTTTTTCAACAAAGCAGTAAGTTAGTTTATTGGACAGTATATATTCACTTTATTCGCTACACTGCTAAAGTCAGCTGACATTTTATTTATTAGAACCAGCATCAAACAAATGGCCTTTTCTCTTTTGTATGCTTTCTGATCTGGAAGTCTTCTCGTGTGATATGGGCAGACACCGCCTAGGCTGAATGTTTGCTTTCTATCCGCTGAGACTGACGGAGGACTTTAACCAGATTTTGGGTCAGCATGTGTGCTGGATGAGATGTAGTGAGCCTTTAACAGAGACTTGAGACACTTTTCCAGCACAGTGACATGTTTACTTTGTGTGCTCACTTGGTGCATTGCCACAAATGTTCCTCACACACTGTAATCTTCTTCATCCAGACAGCAACATGGTTTGTTTAATATAGCCCAGGGAGCTCCTATTATTGGGCTATAAAAATTCCATGTGTACCTGTTTCCTATTCTGCATCCTTACAACACATAAACCTGAAAAAAAAACACAGGATGTTGAAGCTCACAAACACACACGGTGTACAGTTTGTCTGGAAGTAATGGAAGTTGTAAATATGATTTGTACAATTTGCCTCATAGTATATATAAGTAATAAATTTGGAGCAAGAGCTTGAGTTACAGTCTTCAGACAGTCTTCTACAGCTTCATTGTCATTGTCACAGAGCTGCTGCTGAAGAGACAAAGACTCTTTCAGACTTTTTCCCGACTAATGAGTCACGAAAGCTTGTGCATGTGTGCCACAGCAGGCTTTTGGGAAGTTTTAATTTAGTGACCTTGTAATTTCCCAAAAGCCAGAAAACCTTCCCTTGTGTTAAAATATATTCTAGTGTACACTGCTATTTTATAGTTATACATCAAGAAACAAATTCAAGTGAAATCCTTTAGAACGAAAATCTTTGAAATAGGAAATATGTATGTGTAAACAAACTGAAAAAATGTTTTCTTTTATTGCTTCGGATTACTTTCATTAGGCACGTACAGGACAAATTTAGTCTCGCAGTGATTACTTCACCAATGAACTGCATTTGCCCATTTGCCTTAAATAAAGCATTTCTTAACAAAAAGAGGATTATGAAGTAGTCCTTAAATACAAAAAAACTAATTACATTGAACACCACGCTTTATAAATGGCAGTAGTGAGCACAGTGTAATTAAAAAAATTAGTTTAGCTTGTGGAATGTCGACATAAAGTCATTCGTGTAAACAGTACAATCAGAATTATATTGCTTGACTAATTTCAAAACAGAGTTTGGGGTTTAAGCGACCATCCGTGTCACGATCTGTGACTGTTCTGTATTAACATACTGTCAAATACAATGGCTGTTTATTCACACTCTTCATTGTTTGAATGCACGGTTTGCAAATCACTTGGCAACAGAAGAAGCTGTGCTTTTCTCTACCCAGATACTGCCAACTGTCCCCTCGACATCTGCAGTGCACGCCTCATGAGTTTTTAATCAAAAAGTCTTGTTTTTGCAGACACATGCCAGGCCTGGGCTTTTTAAACCTCCTACAGTTGAAAGTTGAAGTCCAAAGTTTCCCGCAAGCCAAACGCCCTGGAAAGCCTCATTTACAATAGCCACAATGACTGTTTATCTCTGCTGGTAGCTGGGTCAGGGCAGATAAAAGAGTTTATTAGAGAGTCTGGAAGACCTGATATTGGCCAAATATAGATATTTTCACTTAAGTTTCACTTCTAGAAGGCTTTTCAGCTGTTTTAAGATGTTTATAAGTCAAATTTAGGGAGTAGTCATAATTTTGAACTGTAATTTGTTACTAACTATGTGTAGATTTATTATTGATGCTTCATTCCTAAATTACCTTGTGCCAAGAATTTCTATTTGCTAATTTTATCAGCCATCAGCTGACTGACACCCCTCAGTTTTTTTAGTTTTTTATTTCAGCACTAGAAACATCAGTGCAATCAGTTTAAACCTATAACCATGACTGTTTAAACTGCATGAGCATTTCCTTAAATGTGTTAGTTTCTCAGTCTCTCATTCTTGTGTGGGCTGAAAACTTGGACAAGCCTCCTTTTTTCTACTACTGAATTATCTTGTTAAACCTTTCACTTTGAACAAACTTTTTGTTTACTCTGTTGCAGCCTGTATATTGAGATTGTAAACTTTACAAAGAGTTGGTTTATAAGTCGAGCGTTGCACATTGACCGAGTGATGGACTGTTTGCACAGTGAATAGTAAATCTGTTCACTTTTTCATAGAGAGACAAAATGATGTATTATTTTATTTTATTTTATTTTATTTGGTGTTTTCTATTTCATTCTTTAATCAGATATGAATTCCATAGCCAGATCACATGCAGTATTGTGTTATTAAAAGTGCAGTTGAGGGAAAATTCGAGCACAGAGATGTCTTGGTGGCCTTTTGGGAATTTCTTTAACAGCTATATAAAGGATCTATTTTGTATAAGACCGAATTGTTTCATCCCAAACAACCCAACCCTGTAGGAAAAAAAGTATAGGGATAAAATCTCCCAGAATGCACTGGCATCGCAGACTACTTTTCCTTACTGTTGTACCTATAAACAATCCATTGTAGTAATGGAATAACAGAAATAAAATGAAATAGTTAGTTAGTTTTTATTTTAGAGCCTTGATCATTAGTAGTGCTGGGGTAAGATGTGTCTAGGATCTGATTAAACATCAGAAAGCAGCTAATATTCAAGAACAGATTAAGCTTAGTTCTTTTAACCTTTGTAAATATGTTCCTGGTTTAAATAGAATTAAACTTATCCTATATTAAAAAAAAAAATACAAAAATCAGTCAGTAATGTTCAGTCAGGGGGGATGTGGTAGCCTAGTGGTTAAGGTGCTGGATTACTGACCAGAAGGTCATGAGTTTGAATCCCAGGTCCACCAAGCTGCCACTGCTGGGCCCCTGAGCAAGGCTCTTAACCCCTTAATTGCTCAGTTGTGAAACTGAAATAAATCGTAAGTCACTCTGGATAAGGGTGTCTGCTAAATGCCAGAAATGGTAAATGTAATGTGTAGTCATTAGTCTCCACTTGATTAACAGTCTGACCATATAGGGTCACAGTGAAGTGACATACGGCTGAGTACGGTGAACCATACTCAGAATTCGTTCTCTGCATTTGACCCATCCACAGTGCACACACACACCGTGAACACACACCCGGAGCAGTGGGCAGCCATTTATGCTGCGGTGCCCGGGGAGCAGTTGGGGGGTTTGGTGTCTTGCTCAAGGGCACCTCAGTTGTGGCTGGCCCGAGACTCGAACCCACAACCTTAGGATTACAAGTCAGACTCTCTAACCATTAGGCCACATCTCACATGACCTTTACTAAAGTTAGATCTCATCTGACTTCATGCCCTCATGCACATTTTTTTCTGGAAAAGAGAATTTGGGAAAAGAACTGACTAATAAATATTCAACCGACTAAACTGCATCAAAACTATGTAAGTAAAGAAGTGCCACACACAAAAATAAATGAATTTATATCCCTGATCCATATGCAAACCACAGTCATGTGTAATTCGTCAACTAGAGAGTCTCAACTTGTTGATAATGGCTGTGTCTCATTAAACTGCAGACTATGCAGAGGTTCGTTCTGTCTGAGCAAACAGACCCTCAGGATAAAAGTCTGTCTGTAAAGTTTCTCAGTGAACTCCAGCTAGAATTATTTGAGTATAAAGTCTGCATCAGTTGTAGGATTTTCACAGAGTTTTCTGCCATTCACAGTGTGTTTAAGTAGTGATTAAGAGGCGCATGCAAGCAGAGGGCATGTGATTTATTTTATTTAATTATTTTTTGAGCTATACGTGAGGAGGGCCTGCAATTATCTACAAAAGTGTTTATGACATTGAATAAAATTGTGCCCTCGCGGTAGGCCATAGAACATATATATGTATATATATATATATATATATATATATATATATATATATATATATATATATATATACATATATATATATATATATATATATATATATATATATATATATATATATATATATATATATATATATATATTAAAAGCATATGGAATGGTTATGATGTAAGATTGGTTTCCATTATACTGACCTAAATGTAAAAGTCGTGATTCATCAAACCCACACGTTGATGTGGAGCAGCTGAGATTTGTCAGGATGTTCGCAGCATGCGAGAAAACATTCAATGATTTGTAAGACAGTTCGAAAGCGTTTTGAGAGCCGCTGGGAAAACTATTGCACAAAGCCCAGGTTCGTGACAAACTATTCAACCGTTGCATATCGTGTATAATCTGTCCCAGTGTTTTGTTTCAGGAGTCAGTCTCGGTAATAATCCTTTACTTTATTATGTAAAGCCTGATTTAATAAATCCTTGGTTTTTAAAACAGTTCACTTTAGGGGACAGATATGATAAGTCCAGAGTCTTTTAAAAGAGCACGATGCAAACCATATTTAGCATAAATCAGATCCTGATCACCCATGTCTTCCTTCTCGGTGTTGCTTTTTCTTCTCTCGGCTCATGGTACTGTAGCACTATTCATTCAGTTTTTATCTTAATAGTTTCCTGTCTGTAATCTGACAGTTCAGGCTCTGAAATACATTCGGTCACCTGAAAGCACCTTTTGTGTGTGCTCGTGCTGCCCCACTAAATCTTTTTTTCTTCTCAACACAGCAATTAAATAGGAGCACGCTAGCTGTATTTACCATCGAGTGCTCATATTGGAGACAGGAAAATAGGTTGCAGTTGGTGAAATTGCAAGTTCTGCCATTGTTACAGAAATTGATTACAGATGTTTTTTGGGGGTTTTTTTTGGTTTGGTGCTTGAATTTGTACATTAATACAGATCTAGTATATCAGTTCAGAGATGCACAATATAGAAATATAGCCAAAAGCAATGTATTGTGAGTGTAATGCCGCATACCACAGTTACTATCCTTGCAACATATTAAAACAAGCAAAGAAAGAAAAAACGATTGTTTCATTTGTTCCACACATTCTTTTGATCAAAATGAATCATTTCACTAGTTTGTGCCAAAATCTAAGACTTGCAAATGTTGATGGTAAGGATCTCAGTGAAATGATCTGACCAGTTTTCTGTTGTTAATAATATTACACAGCTAATATTTTTTGTAACAATTAACAAACATATAGTTTAAATGTACACAGCTAATATTTTTTGTAACAATTAACAAACATATAGTTTAAATGTACATGTTTAAATATAAACAAGTTTATACCAGAGTTGTTGAAGTGGTGTTGTTGAAGTAGTCAGATGGTGTTGATTCATTTTCTATAACAGCGTCTCTGACACTAGTGCTGGCTGTAATCCAAACCACAGGTCTTTATTATTGGCAATTATCTTATAATATATTATTATCTTTCACCCGTTTGAGGGATGCTAGACATAATCTAAATAAACCTATAATAAATTGAATAAAAAAAGCATTATTTATGATCAAAATTATTATTTAACATAGAAAAATGGATCTCTCTTTACAATAACACCACATGAATAATCATGCACTAATGCTGCACTAATGAATACTTAAATATGAACTAATTAGTTGACGTGCTAAAAAAAAAGCTAACCTTAATCGCAATGTGAGTTTGAAGGAGGATCTGCGTAAATCATGAAAGTAATCCAGCACCATCAATTGATATTTGAATGCAAATTATATCATGAATTAAATTATGAAATCATGCACATTTAATTACTATTCTTTCTTACAGAGTTTGTTTGATTTTGTTTAGCCCTACATCTTAATTAATAGATTAATTAACAAACATTTCCTAACATGTATTATGGTGGTCGGTATTCACACATGAAATCATAAGATGGACATCATAGTTAAGGTAAGCTCTTCATTAGTTGGTAATTAGTACATGCCGTAACTCATCATTAGTACTTATTTAAATAGGTATTAATTCTGAGAGCTCGGTAGATTTGGTTGTCAGTGCTTTGAATGTTCAGTAGGTTTTCCACCACAGGAAAGTCTTCATAACAGGTTGTGGTTGGGATGTGGTAGCCTAGTGGTTAAGGTGTTGGACTACTGATTGGAAAGTCATGGGTTTGACAAACAGGGTCACGAAGCAGCCACTTAACATCTCAATTGCTCAGCTGTATCCAGTAAATGTAACCAGCTCTGGATAAGGGTGTCTACCAAATTAGCAGCAAAGATTTTGTCTTATTAACTCTTTTTACTAGTACATCGGCATTCCACTTAACTTGTAGAATGGAAATTGACTTTTTAGACATTTTCAATCCTTATAAACAAACAAATTATTATACTTTTTAATTTTTTTTTAATAATTATTTGTTAGGTCTGATACGCATTTATGTATATTTATGTATATGTATATACATTATTTTTCACATATATGTTCATATTTTATATAGTTTTATATAGTTTTACTTTTTATTTATCTACCTCATTTTGGTTTTATTTTTTATCCCTAATTGCATTCCTTATGTTTGAATACCGGACAGATGCAAAAAGCATTTCACTTCATGTCGTACTCTGTATTTATGTGTATGTTACAAATAAAATTTGATTTAATTTGATATAAAATCAACCAGGACACTGCTGAATTTCAGTGTGAGATGTTTTTTTTCCTCTCTGTTGAATAAACGTAGACAACATTTTAGTGGTTAAAGATAACGCCTTCAGATTTTAGTTGCTTATAACTGCACTTACTGCACAATAACTGTACTGCATCACAGAGATCAGAAATAATATTTTTTTTTATAGACATAAACATTTGTCTGAAGAAAAAAAAATTAGTCCCTAGCAGGCTAGGCAAAAAACAGAAATTCTCTAAAAATAAAAAAAAATAAAAAAAAATACAAAATTCCTTAAAGCCCTGTTTGTCTACTTCCATATGAGCTATTAACCTCACATGTGACATGACAAAGAAATTCAATTCTGAATATGGACACAACCAAACATTCACAATTTTTTAGTAGAGTTCACAGACAGGCTGTTGAGGGAATCAACTGCTTGTATCTCGTTGATGCAAGTAATAACTGGTGCTAACTTCTTTCATGTCCGTTCTACATCATTAAAAGTACCTAAGACCTAGACATTATAATTTACTTACCATAAAGTTGTAATCATTGCCAAATTCCTGTTGTATAACGAGAATAAAACACTTCATGACATTATGCCATAGGAAAAGTATCAACTTCGACAATAACTGCACACCCCCAAGTGTTTTATTCCAGACATAACCAACATCTACATTAGAATTTTTTCTTAATAATGCATGTGTCTCCTTGAGAACGCCAACAGACTCATAGATTTATTTATACTTCTGAAAAAATCTCTACACATTCTCATCTATGTGTAAATGAAGCCAGACAAGAGCAGATGTTGGCAGCAGGTTGTTACTGCTGGCTGTGATTTTGCAGTGTGTGTGTGTGTGTGTGTGTGTTGAAACTGTCCTCTGTTCTGTGTGTTTGTGAGATGTGTTAAGTGATGAGAGGTCTCTGAAGCTTAATAATACAGAGCTGTTGCAGTATGGACTAAAATGAGTGACTTTTTCTGAAGTGCTTGTTGTAGCCATGTTAACATTATTCAGTAACAGTAAGTATGGCAGGAGGTTACTAAAATAGTTATTGTAAATACATGGACAGATTTATTTTCACCACGTATGCTGAATTTGAGTGACATGAATAAGCATGAATGTTAACCAATGAAAGTCAGACATTGATTTTCAAATATGCTTCAACGGAATTATTGTTGCACAACCTTTTGAGGCAATCACTGCAATCAGACGATTCCTGTAACTGACAATGAGACTTCTGCACCTCTCAGCAGGTATTTTGGCCCACTCCTCATAAGCAAACTGCTCCAGTTGTTTCTGGTTTGAAGGGTGTCTTTTCCAGACAGTATGTTTCAGCTCCTTCCAAAAGATGCTCAATAGGATTGAGGTCAGGGCTCATAGAAGGCCACTTTAGAATAGTCCAATGTTTCTCTTAGCCATTCTTGGGTGTTTTTAGCTGTGTGTTTTGGGTCATTGTCCTGTTGCGAGACCCATGACCTGCGACTGAGACCAAGCTTTCTGACACTGGCCAGCACATTTCTCTCTAGAATCCCTTGATAGTCTTCAGATTTCATTGTACCCTGCACAGATTCAAGACACCCTGTGCCAGATGCAGCAAAGCAGCCCCAGAACATAACAGAGCCTCCTCCATGTTTCACAGTAGGGACAGTGTTCTTTTCTTGATACAGTATGCGTCTGTGAACATAGAGCTGATGTCCCTTGGCAAAAAGTTCCATTTTTGTCTCATCTGTCCATAGGACATTCTCCCAGAAGCTTTGTTGCTTGTAGTTTGGCATATTCCAGAAAAGCTTTTTTATGATTTGTTTTCAACAATGGTGTCCTCCTCGGTCTTCTCCCATGTAGTCCACTTTGGCTCAAACAATGACGGATGGTGCGATCTGACACTGATGTTCCTTGAGCATGAAGTTCACCTTGGATCTCTTTAAAGTCTTTCTGGGCTCTCTTGTTACCATTCAGATTATCCGTCTCTTTGATTTGTCATCAATTTTCCTCCTGCAGCCACTTTACTGTACCTTTATCATGCTGGGTCTATAATTTTCTTTCTAATCTCCTGAGACAACTCTTTCCTTTGCTTCCTCTGGTCCATGTTGAGTGTGGTACACACCATGTCAGCAGACAGCACAGTGACTACCTATCCACTGACTGATTACAAGATTGTAGACACCTGTGATGCTAATTAGTGGACACAGCTTGAATTAACATGTCCCTTTGGTTCACATTATTTTCAGTCTTTTCTAGGGGTACCACCATTTTTTGTCTAGGCCTGTTCCAGGAGTTTATTTTTTTTTTAAATAATTCCTTTGAAGCATGGTTGAAAAGCAGTGTCTGACTTTCATTGGTTAACATTCATAGAATTTTTATTTATTATTACTTTTGTCAGATTAAAGTTTTTCTGTGACCATTGTGAGTTTTTCTTTCATTGACTGAAGGGTACCAACAATTTTGTCCACGTGTGTATTATCACAGTCATGTTGAATTCTCTTTTCCCAAACGGGTTGGTTCATTTCTAGATCAGAAGCTCATTCAAATGTAATATTTATTAATGCACAATACACATAAATGATATCTTTTGATATAGTGGCATTTTATTATGTGAGCTTTTTAAACAATGGATGTTAAATAACCGTAACTAACCTGCTTTGTTTATATTCCAACAACATTAAAATAACTATAAATTAATTTAAAAAATGTTTTACATTGGCTCTTGTTTAAGAAGGATAACCACTGTTGGACATGCTGTAATTGGAAACCAATTCATTTACATGTGGTAAGATGATCATTTCACTATATAAATGGATATGCCGTGTGTTTTAGTCCTTTCATGTCAGCTGGAAATTCGTCTTACAACACAACCTGTAGGATAAAAGCATGGCATCTTGTTACTTTGAATAGAACAAGAATAGGTTTACAGATGTCAAACACTTTGTTAAATTTAAGACAGCAGTTAAGGAATAAACACAGTGCTGTTAAAGGAAAATGAGCAGCAGTGGGTTATGTTTTATTCCTCTTATATCACACGTTAATTGCTTCCATTTTCAAATTATTGAAGATTTTTTTTATTTCTATTTTTATCTGTTTATAGCAACTTCAATGTTGATCGTCTGTGAAATTAGTTAGTGCTCATTAGCTTCTGGTTGGAATCTTGCCACTTGATGTTGCACTCTGCTGGGGATCGATCTGGACAGCACATGACTAAGGGGATCACTGTGGATAGAACCACTTGGAGAAACTTGCTTTGTGCTCGGGTCTTCATCAGGGAACATTTGAAGACTTCGGCAGAAAGGAATTAGTGTTAAGTCTATAATGAGCTCAGCAATGATGCTGACCAGTTAGTTCCTTAGGAGCTCTTGGTTGCTTAATTGGTTTCTGAATTGGTTGCTTATAACACCAATGAGGATGGGTTCTTTTCTGTCTGGTTTCTCATATCATTTGAGGAACTTTTTACTCGCCACCGTCACCTCAGGCTTGCTCATTAGGGATAAATGTTTGAGATATATAGTAACTTAATTTTAAACTTTAAAATGTTTTATTCTGTTTCTATAGATTTGTAAAGTTGCTTAGAGACAATGCGAAATGTTAAGAATTATCTACATATAAATTAAATTGAACTGGATATGAACTTGCCCTGCGATGGGTTGGCACTCCGTCCAGGGTGTATCCTGCCTTGATGCCTGATGACGCCTGAGATAGGCACAGGCTCCCCGTGACCCGAGAAGTTCGGATAAGCGGTAGAAAATGAATGAATAACTGAATTGAATCAGTTATCTTACAGCAGTTATTAACAAGCAGTTCTTTTGCCAGTCTTTGTTTTTTCCCTTTCTTAAAATTAATACGAAAAAAACTTGAAAGGTGAAAATCGTGACACTTTTGATCCTTGACTGAAATTGAACAGCAACAAAAACTCATATTAAACTCATACTAATATTTTATTGACTTGTAAGTGCATTAAAAGCTGCTGGTTTCTGCTGTATTAATACAGTTTGTTCTACACCCTGATCTGGAATGTTTATATACTAAAGGATCGGCCGCTCCATCCTGCATGAGTGATGAGTCTTATTGGTAGCGTTTCTACCTCTGCAGAATAACTGCAAACTAATCAATAAAAACAAATTCAACAAGAACAGAAAATAATGTAGGCGAATATTTAGAAAAAGACACTGTGAGGAACTACACACACACACACACACACACACACACACACACACACACACACACACACGCAGACACACACGCAGACACACACACACACACACACACGCAGACACACACACACACACACACACACACACACACACACACACACACACACACACACACACACACACACACACACACATACGCATACACCATTCCTGCCTCCCAACCTCCTATAAATACCCCAGCATCAGTGAACTGACACATTTATGTTTAACATTAATATTTAGCTCCTGTATAAAATTTTGATATTTTTAAAATAATTTTTGGACATATTTAGTCATCTTTGGTATTATTTCAAAGTCAACAGCAACTTATTTAGCTTGGTTGTGAAAGTCTACATCAGGAATGTTGGAGCGTTCTAAGCCAGCTAACCAAATAATTCAGTTTAAAATATATGGATATTTTCAGGTAAGCATGTTTGACATTGTTTTGCGTTTCATGCTTCTTCATAACTTAATAGAACAATTGATTTGGGGCTTAGTTTAGTTTGATATCTCAGTTTGATTAAATGATACAATAAAGGAGATAGTAATATATTTGGAAAGTATGATTTTTTTTTTTAAAAAAAGAATGTAGGGAAAGCTGAGGGATGTGGATCTGTTGTTTCTCTATGTGGATCTCTATGTTTTTTCTGTTAAACTAAATTAAACACTGTATAAAATGCATGTATATTTCCCAGCGTTATATTTTAAACATAGAGCATTGTGTAAATGAAATGGTAAAAATCCTAATTAAGTATTTTTCAGTTCAGTATCTGTTCTGTAAACATCACAGCCATAACATTAATAATACTGACAGGTGAAGTGAATAATATTGATTTTCTGGTTACATTGGCACCTGTCTTGGGGTGGGATAGAATAGATAGCAAGTACCTACCAAATGTGAGCACCAAAGGCCTGTTGATGCCAAAGTTTAGTCCATTTGGTTCAATCCCACAGAAGAGCTACTATAGCACAGAGGAAATAGGTTAATAACAGTGCTGAAAAATTTCATGGTGGCTCTGGTAGAAATTTGAGAGGTGACCCTTGTCTACCACCAGGGATGTGAACATCAGAACTGGACCATGGAGCAATGGAAGATGTCATGTTGTCAGCCAAGTGCCTGCATGTCACTTACCCAGAGAAGAGACAGCACCATGGTGCTAGCATGATGCTCTCGTTAATAGTCTGCTGGGAAACCTTGAGTACTGTCATTCTGCCTTGCGTACTGTCACTTTTTTCTGTGACATGTACCACCTACTGTACAGTGTTGCAGATCACGTACACCCCTTCATGGTAACAGTATTCTTTAATGGCAGTGTTCTCTTTAGCAGGATAATGATCCATGCCACACTGTAAAAATTGCTCAGGAATGGGTTAGGGAACATGACAAAGAGTTCAACGTGTTAACTTGGCCTCCAAATTCACCAGATCTCAATCTGGTTGAACATCCGTGGGATGTGCTGGACAAATGACTTGGATCCACGGGGATCCCAACTCACAACCTACAAGACTTAAAGCATCTGATGCTAATATCTTGGTGGAATATACCACAGCAGGCCTTCAGAGGTCTTATGGAGTCCAGGACTCAACAGGTCAGATCTGTTTTGGTGGCACAAGGGGAACCTACACAATATTAGGCAGGTTGTTTTAATGTTATGGCTGAATTGTCTATATATTTATACATAAAGCGGGATCCAAAACTCTCAGAGCTTTAATTCTGCATTCTTTTCATGCCAACAATTTATTACAAACTATTTACTTGATGTATTTGGTTCTCTTCCGTTGTGCTTTGTTTTTTTAGATCAAATCCATCAGTGTCATTTAAAAACATGCTTCAATAGAAAATATCAAACATCAGGAAAATTTGATCTTTTGTACAAAGTCAAGACCTAGAATATTAAATACTGAATCCTTTGGTTTATTTTTTTAAACTTTTAATAACGTATCACAGCTTTGTAATGTGGTCTCAGACTTTTGGACCCACTGTATATATAAAACATATGATATAGGGCTGTTTGGATGAATATTTGTTTTTAGATGACATGACAGATTGCACACCAAGGAACCAACTCAGTGCCCTGCAAAAAAAATAATACTGTAGGTGTTTAGTGACTTAAGTCGACACTATACAAAAAAAACGAACAACTGCTGTACATTAAAAACTACACAGAAGTAAAATAGTAGCAGCGTTTGAAAGAAGAACAAGCACAAGATTGGTTAATCAGCATAAATGAAATGCAAAAGAAAATCTGCCAGTTACACTCCACACTCTAACCTTAATTATGTGTCACATTTTTGTGTGGATCTGAGCTCATTTTGAGGGAGCTCATGTCTCCACACATGTTTTTAATACTTTGAATAAAAATCCCAAAACTCATAAGACCTCCTTCTGGTCCCAAAATGGTTAGTCATATGTCTGTTGTTTCACAAGGAGCTCATTTTTTGTCATCTTGGCTGTAATCTTGGTTTACTGACTCATCTGAATGAAAGAGCACAGTGGTCTATAAGATTGCCAGCAGGGATTCAACGTCTCTCTCAGACACTGTTCGAAGCCAGAGCTCTTCCCCACACACGAGGCACTTAGACGAGGAATGCCACGGCGGCTCTGACTCACACACGGCGACTCAAGAGAACCATTGAAATGCTCCGAAATGTTAAACAGTCACTGCAAATGACTGGAATTAGCCAAAATGTTGAACTAAGTCCACTGTTTTTGGAAGTGTATATCACGCTAGGTTATTCGGGGGATCTAAAATGCTGAATTATAATGTGCATTTCTCCATTAGTTATCAGATTTCGTGGCTGGCACTCCTAAACAAACGCACATGTTGCGGAGAAGAGCTCACAGTCTTAGCCACACATTAATACCAGCATGTTTATACAAAGTCATAACAAGCTATAATGAGCGTCAGTCCTGAACACAGCAACGTGCGGAGTGTAGAAGAATTTGGACTTGCTGTACACAGGGAGCCAGTCTTATACTAACTAGCTTCAAATTCTAAGCACCTATATTCAAGCAAATCTTTCTGGTAAGACATTTGGCCTATGCTGAAAAATGACATAAATGTTGGATAAGTAGACCTCGCAGTCGCACAACTACTGAGGGATGTTTACTTTCTATTTGTTTTATTCTAAAATAGCTCGTCTGTCTTTTCGATGCCAGAACTGACACTCTAGCAGTTCTCTGTTGTGCCATTAAATGGTTGAGTATGGAATCAAAAACTGCTCCATCATCAGATTTTTAAAAAGCAATACACTATGGTCTTAACTTTGGTGTACCATATCAATCCTGGACAGACAGACAGACAGACAGACAGACAGACAGACAGATAGACAGACTACAGCTGAGTTATCGTTTATGCCGTGATATTATGGAGAGATTTTTATTGGGAAATGATTGTCCTTGAACTGAGTAAGGCAATTGTTGGTTGTATAAAAATGCCATAATAAGCACTGTGTGTCATCTGGCATCCTGTCTCAGGGACTTTCCATCGTTTGCAAATCGTCCTATTATACCCACATTTGGAGTGTGAAAGTGCACTTATTGAATAAGCACATTTATTATAACACTAATGCATCCTTTGTTTTAGTTAGTTATTATTAAATATGTTTTGATTTTGTTGGACTGTGTATAGCAATGTAATACGTTTACATATAGGTATATATTTTAATAACTAAATTAAACGAATTAAATCATTCAGAAGTGTAAAATGAAAATATAACAAAATGATACACATTATTAATCGATTAACAGTTCTTAAAAACGAATCTAAAATATTGGTTTAAAATGTTTATAAAAGAAACACAATATATATTGTGTGTGTGTGTGTGTGTGGGTGTGTGTGGGTGTGGGTGTGTTTCAATATTTAGATTAATATTACTTTAATTGTATTATATAATATATAATATATTATACTTAGATATATTCAGATTTGGGTAAAAACTTTATTAAAAATCTAGTGTCTGATTAAAGTACAGCCTTCACTTGACTTTAGCTAGACTAAAGAAATGTTTCAGTAAACTCTAAATTCACTATAGGTGTAAAGGTAAAAGAACAAGAAACAAGAAAAACAAAACAAAAAATACTTAAATCACACTTCATCAGTAAGATTTTAGTTCATAGTGGTCACTTATGGTACATTCTGGATATCCGCAAGTTGTATGATAATAAAAAGGTCGTTGAGAAAGTGTAGAAAATAAAGGAGATCTTTTTAGACTGGTGGATTAGTTTGCATTAATTCTTGCATTAAATCTTCTGATAAGCATCAATTCTACATTAGAGCCTTATGAAACTGTCATGGATGGGTTTCATTGCTCCATTTATTTAGCTTTAACTTCACTAGTATGTTGTGTTTCGTTAGTATTTTTACGTTAAACTATTAGGACTTATTTTTATTTTAATCAGATGTCTGTAGTCTAATAATAACCCCATTCATGATATTTGTTATAAGTCAGAATGAGGTGCTAACTTTGTTTAACCTGCACTCTGTCAAGAAGGCGATGGTCCGTAGAGTTGAATACACAAAACTATGCATCTAATCGCCTCTGGGAATATGTGAGAACCAGGCGTGCTTCATGCTTGTATTAACCTGCATAATGTATTCATGGTTGATGAGTGTTAGTGTTTGCTGCGAGCTTAAAGAAAATAAATGTGCATTTGTAAAGGCTCGGGGGCCACCGTTCTCTCTCCAAACAGCCAGAGTCTATGAGTAATTTAGAGCACTGCCACTGGCTAGTTCCTTGTGTTGTTGCCAATATGAGGTCACCGTCTGGGAGGTGTTAATTGTGGGCTAATCCTGCTAATACCACAGAAATCAGCTCCCGTCTGGAGATCTGTAGAAAAAAAAAGATCCAAGAACCTGCTACGAAATAAATAATTGCTCACTGATATGGAAACCCAAATCTACTGTGATATTTATTCTGATATGAAAGCCAGACTGAAAACATTAACACAAGCAGGAATGAGAGGGTTAGATATGAGCCTTCCAATAGACACCATCCTCTATGGGTAACTGATAAGTCCATGTTGCGGTTTGTTTTGTTTGGTGCAAACAAAAGGTCTATTTTCTGCTTAATAACTTTGAAAGTCTGGTTTTTTTCTATCGTAGACAAAAGGGTTTTGATGCGGTCAGAAGCTGGCCACACGGGGACAGTGGGGTTGCTGCCCATTACAGTTTCAGCTGGATTTAATTTTGCAACTATGGAAGAGCCAGGATGTGGCTTTGAATGAGACAAACCCAAACCTCTCCCTCTTTGCTTTCCCTCACACAATTAGCACTGCACAATTTGTCAGAGAAAACAAGCTTTATGATTTTAAGAAAATCAATGAAAACAAATGATCCCTGAACAAATACACAATGGCTCACAGCTTGCAAAACTTCAGCTGGAGTGTGGAGACATAGAGCCAAAACAATTGTGGAGTGTCACAAGCACTCAGTGTGGTGACAGTGTGAGGACACTGTGGACCAGTATCGTTTTAAGTTCTTGCTGCTTTTTCCACCTAGTTTCAGAAACAGGAAGAAGGTGAAGTGAGTCAGTGCCTTTATTTCTTCGGCCTCATTTAGCAAAGCGTTTTAAGCCTCAGAGAAGTTTGCAGGCCTTATGTCAGGGTCATGTAAAAGGTAGAGCCCATCATCTGAGAACATGGAGTGGCAAACTGGGCACAGAGTAGCATTTCTCAAATGATTTGTAGGACAGAATGACATAGTTTTCAATTTTTGACATTTCTGAGCAACGTGCTAACTGTAATGAATGATGTACCAACTGCATAATCAGTGTAATAGACTTAAGTGAATTTGTCCCTGTGCTGATTGATCTAAAGCAAATACTTACATCACTCCATAAACTATGAAGGAACTCGTAGACTAACCCAAGTCGACAAGCTGATGAGACATTTTCTTTTGCTTTTCCTCATTGGAGGTTGGGAAATAAAGGTTGGATCTCTGTTGTTACTCAGTATAATTAAGTTTTTTAATCCTTATCCTCTAACTCAAAAATACACACCTACAACTAACCCTATACAAAGGGCTGTTAAAACAATTGGACGGTGACTAACTGATGGAAAAGTTCCTAATGTAAACTTCTTTACATTTCAGCAACATTCTGCTCTCTTTGCCCTGATTTTGATTCTGTTTTATAAGTTAAAACCTAATCTTCTGTCTCTCTTTGTCTGTATTGCTAACCTGATTTGGACATGCGGGTTACTCCTGTACTTACTGTACTAATCTGGCGGATTCACATCCACAGATTTTGCTCAGGTGTTTGTTTAGTCCCTTGTCATCTCTTCATCAGATCTCTGACAGTCATCTCACTGGATTTTCCTTGTGTGCCTTCAAACACCTGCAACGTATAAGAATCAGCTGCATGATTTGTTTATTGTGCAATGCTTTGTCCTCTCTGTTGTCTTCCTGCGGCCTCCTGGATCAGATTGAAAACACTAAAGCATCCTACAAAACAAGCCAAAAAACTGGACACCCACCTTTAATACTCAGCCCTTGTGCTGTACAATCTTCCCTTTAAACCTCCATCACAGTTTGAGCCAGCGTCCCTCTAGGTACAAATCAGACAAGCTTCAAGGAAGAGTCTTCTCTCTCCTGGCAGTCAGCTTGCCCTGGCTGTCTGAAACAACTGAGTCACTGTCTCTTTCTCCTAAGCACATAACAGAACACTAAATCCTGGAAGAGATGGGGGTATAAAAACAACAACGCCTACTTTGTTGCTGTACCAACTGATTGTTGTATTATCTCTTCTCTAACAAGGTTTTAACTGGATAGAATTCTTAGACGCTGACCTATTTGCACTACGAGAATATGTTTTTGATAGACAATAAAGCGTTCTGTAAGTCGCCCTGGATAACCAAATGCTGTAAATGTGAATGATGGCTGTTGTAAATGTTTTAGATATCCAGCTCTTATCCGTTTCTTTAACAATGCAGACTGGAATATTCAGTACCCAAAGCTATTTAGTAATTAAGTCCATCTTGATTACATCTCTGTAATGATTTTGTGGTTTAAATTACAGAATAGCTGCATGGTTGTATTAAGATCCTGCATGTATAATATTTTCCTGCACCTAGAATTAAGCCATGTTACTGTTTGCCTGAGGAGGATGACATCACACCGTGGTTTTTATGACTACGAATAAACAAATGGGAGTTTTTGCTCTCTTTTTGCATGCCTAAAGTATGAAAATTTGGACGAGTGTCTCATGGTCTGTTAAACATTGTTGGAATGTCAAATGCTATGAGTGTAAATCAGCGCTAGCAGCAGCAGGCCTTGTTAGTGTCCTCAGGGGATTCTGTAACACTCTGTATGATCTCAGTCCTTTAATGCGCACTGTTTCGGTGCTATTTCTGCCACTTGTAATTAGTCTATACTGTTATAAGAGTTTTTATTTAGGCCTCAGTCTGTTGTTTATCTCAATATCTTGTTTGTTTTTATTTTTTTGCTATAGCATGTCTGTTCCGGTACAACGTGCTGTCTTTCGTCTACCTCATCTACCTCTTGCTCATCCCGCTGTTTGCAGAGCCGACAAAGACAACAATGCAAGGTGAGAATCCAATACTCACAGCACTCACTAACTTCAAAAATAGACATTAAATGCAAGTTAGGATTTATAGAATTTCGATCATTAAGAATATCCTAACCTTAGAGGTTGGGTTCAGTGCGTGGGGTCAGACTTTGTACAGCGTTCCTGGAGCAGAGAGGGTTAAGAGCCTTCCTCAACAGTGGCAGCTTGGGAATGCTGGGGCTTGAATGCTCCGATCAACAACCCAGAGCTTTAACCACTTGAGAACATAATTAACAACCATAGAGGAAATGTGAATTTTTTCACTTGTCTCTAAGAACTGTTTCTCTGGCATTCGATATTGTTTATGCACTTCTGGCACTTTGTGAAAGATTTAGGATTTTACACCTAGTTTTCACATCCCACTGACTCCTAAAAACAAGATTTAAGATTCTGGTAGAAAAGTGAACAAGTAATACACATTCAGTGATATGGCTATGTCTCTAAGTAGTGGATGTTAGGTTTCCTAGATAGTTTTAGTGCAATCATTGTACAGACACACTACAGTACATTGTACAGTAGTATTCAATTCAATTCAAATTTATTTGTATATCTCAAAGCAGCTTTACATAACATAATAGTATAATACAAAAATTTAAGATTAATATTAGATATATTTAAATGTGTATGTACTTATCCCCAATAAACAAGTCTGTGGTGACTCAGGTGACAGTGGTGAGGAAAAACTCCATTGAATTGTAAAAGAAGAATCCTTCAGAGGAATCAGACTCAAAGGGGAACCTCATCCTCATTTGGGTGACACTGGAGGTGTGAGATATATATATATACATAGAGAGAGAGAGAGAGAGAGAGAGAGAGAGAGAGAGAGAGAGAGAGAGAGAGAGAGAGAGAGAGAGAGAGAGAGTCTGAAAAATGTATTGATTACTAAGTTGTCCTCAAAGACCATATGGAGTTGTCATCTCCTCTTAGTATAATGGTTTGAGACATGGCCCATTTATGAAAAAGCTTGTCTAAAACTAGCATGCTTGTTTTAGCTGGTTTTTTTTAACTTTGGATGTTTTGTGCTGTTTGGTTAAAGTTGGTTAAATGCTGACTCAAATGTGCAGTGTGACACTATTAATGCACAGCAAGGCTGATAGTAGCAAGCTAGCCAGACCATTTTAAAGGATTTTACTGTCCACTGGGCTACTTTACTTTTAGGTTGATTATCATGAGCTCAAAGACAATTGAAAAGAAAAGGCTTCTCTGTGTACCGGAAATTTGGGGATGTGTCTTTAGCTGTACTACTTTCAGGTGTAATGACATAAGATATATCTGAGCTGGCGTATGATGTTTGTGTTCAAAACTTCCTGCCAGTCAGAACTCAGTAACTCTGTACTGCAGCTCTCAGCAGCTCAGGAACATCACGTTCTCAACTAAACAATGCTTTTGTTTTTTGTTTTTATTCTTATTATATAGCAAAAGACTACTTGAGGTTAGACAAATTAAATTAAATGAACAAAGTATTCTGTTGCACATGTAAGCTATAAAACAAAGGTGCATTTTGAATTTTTCCTCCCAGAATTTTTTCCACTTTTTTGTTCGAATGTAATTTTTATAGCTGCTACTGAACGTGTGCAATCCTGTTGCATCATTTTTCATATAAAAGCTTATTCAGTGCAGTTTGGTAAATTGACTCTTTGTGGTATACATTGCATAAACAATGGATAGCGGTAAATGGAAGGAAGCGATTGTCCAAATTAAGGCATTGTCTATTTATGACATCTGTGTGTTGCTATCATGAAACTCATAAACTAGGATATGTTTCCAATTTAATCCTCTCTGGAACCGACTTGCATTTTCCAGCACTGAGCCAAACCTAATTGCTTGCTGGTTAAACCTCTGATTCTCATTAACTATGACTTCTCTGGGTTTTTAGAGTTCAGATACAGGATATGTATATATACAGTATGTCTAATGCCATGTTTGGCATATTGTACACACAGGGCATTCTGTAAGCATTTAGAATTAACTAAGTGTATATCTGCTTAGAAACCTATCCAAGAATTTATAAACCAAAATATAGCAACCTATAAAATGTTGCATTGTTCTGTGCACACAGTGCAGCTGGTAGCTTTAAGAGCCATCTAACTTCATTTTAAGCCATGGTAAAGACCGGTCAAGGCTGTTTAAAGAAAGAAGCTGCTTTTTTATATACAGAGTGCACTGAACATACCGGCAACAGGCAGTGAAAGCTCCACTGAGTGATCTGTGAGAGGAGGAGGAGAGTCTGAGCAGGATAGGAATGCAGTGTATGTGCGTGCGTTTGTGTGTGTGTCTGTGTGAGTAGTGTATGTGTGTGTGTGTGTGTGTGTGTGTGGTGTATGTGTGTGTGGTGTGCGTACGTTTTCCTTTCACCCCAAACACCCCCACACATGTGTCATCAGTTCACTACTTCAACATTACTTCATCACGTCCGTCGGTTGAACCCCGGGCCACATCAGCACACTGCATGCTGGACTCCAATTGAACCTTGCTTCATACAGTTAACAATTCTTTATTTTATTTTCCCAGAGAGTACAAACCTTTGTCATACTTGCATGCATTCCTCCTCGAGTATAAGACATATTTTAGTGTCGATTTAGTGCCTGTCACTATTTCATTTTTGCTTATCTGTAGCTTATCCCATCATTCATACTTAGCTTAATCCCTATGATTAAATCAGAGATTTTATGCACTAACATTGGACCAGAATTGCTTTATTCTTCATACTTTTTCAGTCATTCATCTTATTCAGAAACCAGTTTATCCTGGTTGGGGTTACAGTGACTTCAGAGCTTATACCGGGAACACTGGACTGTAATACACCCTGGTTGGGATGCTAGTTCATCGTAGGACACCATGCACACAGATGTACTTACACTCTTTCACACGAGAGAATATAGTGTAGCCAATACTTCTACTGCATCTCGTTGAGATGAAACTGACACAGACATCATATGAAAATCCACATGGACGATGATATAGACCCTGGAGCTGTGAGGAAGCAACACCACTGACTAATCCAGTTCTTCCTTCCCTTCCCTTCTTTATAATGCGAGGAACATTAGAGTTTAGAGTTGTTACTTGGTTGCTTGTGTACATATTTTGTACCATCAACATCTGATTGTTTAGTTTGTCAAGAACTATCCTTTCAGAAATCTCTTTTCATTAGCACTCAATGGCACTGACAAAATGCTATAATCACTCTAACATGTCTTTAGACAAACTGTACAAGCACAAAATGTTCACTGTTTATTTAACTGACTTATAACCGCCTGAGGTGTTATCTGCTTTTATGCTTTCTGACACATTTTCAAAACTTGTACGATCTTGTAGAATGGTAGATTCCGGCCTGAGTGAATCGCTGCAATTTTGCTGCTAATCCACAGAATACGCTTGAACATCGGAGGATAGCACATGAATTCGATGTAGTTTTTGTGTAGCTTTATGTACCCTGGCTCTAAAGCTACTCAGTCCAACATGTATGAGAATACATCATTAAGTTCACCTTGGCTTAAAACAAACCACTCAGTAAACAGTCTACTATATGTATATTATGTATTGCCTATCCATCAACTGATTTCAGTGAACTGAATGTTAAGAAGCATTAAAAAGTTACAACATGATGTCTTGAAGCGCTCCACACTTCCTAGACATCATTCAAATACATTCAATCTTTCTGACACACTTCACAATTATGTGAATACAACATGCCACCTTGGATTTTGTGCTCGGATCCATCTGTCTTGAAGACACACATTAGTAATCACAAGTGACCCTTATATTTAATTACAAACCTCCTGGACAATTGTTCAGTACTGTATGTTCCTTCCACTTTTGCTTGAATCAGTTTCCTGAAAATGAAGTAAAGCAACAGTTTCCTCATCCTTTCATTGAATACAGTTGCTGCTGTTGCTGTCCACCATTGTTGTTGCCATCCATTGCTGCTGTGGTGTGCCCATTAATGCATTACTGAAAAAGCCACAGGATTTCATGAATCTGATTGTTCTCGTTTATGTATCTGAATTTGAACCAGATATGAAAGTGGCTCAAAACTGATCTGAAGTTTTTTTTTAGATTTCTTACATATTAAGACAAAAAATTCAGCACAAGGCAGAATGGCATATACGATTAGAAAACATCTGGTTGAGATTCAAGGTGTGTTTTGCTTTATAGTTGGTTGTTGACTAATCAGCAATGTTTAATAGAGTAAGTTCCTCCACAGTAGCTCCTGGTCTGCAGAAGAGCCGGGAACTACAAAAAATGGCCATGGTTTCAGGAAATGCAATTAGTTCCTGAGGTCGCTTATTTTGTAAAACACTATGTAGGCTCTTGAAAAGTTTTTTATTGTTTTTACTTGTGAGTTCTAACTTTGGCCCGATTTCTGGTTGTACTTCCAGATGAGGTGACTGACCTGACACTGCAGAGTCAAAGAGACAGCTCTTTCTTGCAATTCCCTCTATCAGTTTCATCATACCCCTTATCTCGTAGGTCTCACAAGTAGCTAAGCCGAATCTCCTTAATAACTTAGAGCATATATGTATATGGTGCGTTGCATTCTGGATCCTTGAGTCTAGACTTTGCACTGACATCAGGTCAAATTTTTTGACGTGTAAAATGTTTTGTCTGCTGCTGCACTTGTCCTTATTTTCATGCCTGAGCAGCAAACAAACCGTAATCCTCTGGCATAAATAGTGAAAATTCAGTAGCAACAAACAAATTAGTACGAAGCTTATTTAATGTGTTTAAGGGTGGAGTTCCTGCATCTCCATTCAAGTCAACTTGAAGACACCTTTTTGTCGATGTTTAGTTAATAATAATTGTATGTTTAACATTATCGAACACCTTTTTTCCATACTTACTAAACATAACCTTATATCAAATTTTACGACTCCTAAACATGTTAACATAGTCCAGCAGACACTTGAACAGTGATCTGCCAGACCTTTTTCCCTCTGGAAGGTGTGGAGCAGTAGATTTATGCTGGGCTATAGGCCATAAGAGCCTGTGGCTTTGTTCAGCTTGTGGCGCCTCAGTGCGGGTGTTTGTTTGGTTAAGACCCTTCCAGAGAGCAGGAAAGGGGAGAGACAGTCTCTGTTGGTGCACCTTGGCCGGCCCTTACGTCATCACCACCAGATGTTGGCTATTAATTATAACGCCAAAACTCCTTCACCTTTTCCTGAGGCTAAATTGTTACAAGGTGATGATATGCGCTGGATTCAAGTGAGTGCAAATTACAGGAGATGTGTATTTAAAATTCAGCTGAAGCCTTACTACTACTGATGTTATATGTATAAAAGTCATATAACAATTTCTGTCATTTCCATGTTTTTCTAATAGTGTTAATGCTGCAATGACCATGTCAAATTCATTTAACTGAATCAACCTTTAATACGGTTATCTCAAAAACATTGATCTCTATTTAATGCTTCAGTGATTCCACTTGACATTTAGACTCACACTCAGACTTTCAGAAAGCACCACAGTCTGTAAACACACTTACCCACCAGTGCTCTCCATGACTCAATGGGAGAAAACAGCAGCTCAAGGCCACAAGGCCATCCTTCGCATTTGCCTCAAAACAGATGCAATCTGTCCACTTGAGGGAATGCAGGAGACAAGATGGCTTCCTGAGGAAATAAAGCAGAATGGAGAGGTCGTAGGAAAGGGACCTTGACCCTTGTGGAGCCAGCTTCACAGCACTTCCTCAGGAAGGCGATGACTCACAAGGCTGAACGGGGCAACAGGCTCGTTTTTCGATTCCGTCCTATTGATTTCAGTCCAACTTATTCTTTTAGTTCTGAGTTAACCTCAACAAATTCTGTTTATGTGATGGATGCTCTTAATTTTCTTTCATATTTAGTTTCACTAGTTTAAATGTTGAAGATTAAGCAATAAAGAGATTCGAGAAGAAATTCTTTAGAGATATTTAATTATGCACTCAGCAAAGCACTGGCTCTTTTGTTACTGATTCTGTGACTCAGTGTTATCCTCCTGCTTTGTCTCGCTCTCCTTCTTCTTCTCTCCTACTCGTTCACACACTTCAAGAAAAACACATATCTCAGCTGTGAGTCACGTCATAAAATGTAATCAAGGGGTGTTTGAGTCGGCTCATGTCTTTTTACTGGCTTCCTACGTTGTGGTGTTAAGTCCAGATCAGTCACGGTGATTTAAAAATGATTCAGATTTGGATACGAACAGGTTCTGTGGTTGACAGGCAAAATGAAAAAATTAAAAGTTAAACTAAACTTAATATTTAGCATCAGATTATTTCTAATTTATAATAAAGAGGAAGTGTGGGAATTTTTTTTCTTGGTATAATCAAGAGTGCATCTCCTGAGTATCCTATTTTGTTGTAGTTAGTTTGAATATATGAATATACTCTCTCTCTGTATATCTGTATCTAAATATATATTTAGATACAGAAGATACAGAGAAGGTTTGTGATTTAAATAAAAACAGATAAGCTAAAAGAGACGTTGATGGATCTTAAAGATCTGACAGCATAATACATTTAGTGTGTTTTAAAAAGGAAATTTTCCTGCATTAGTTTACTTCACTTAATGAGTCAAACTCACGCTGCCTCTCTGCTCCAGGAAATAGCAAAGACATTCTATTACATTTTACATGGTAAATACCGAAAGGTTCCTTTCTTTCTTTGGGATTATGTTGTATAAATGTAAATATGAAAAATCAGTGACATATCCTTGACTAAAATGTTTTTATTCAATACGTTTTATTTAATATTTTATTTAATATTTAATATACTGAATAAAAATGTAAAAAAGAAATTAATGTCAGTAGATTAATACTTCACACTAGGGTGCAATGTTTTTTTATTTGTGATGTCTTGTGGAATTTGACAGCTCTCAATAAGCAAGGCAATTTTCACGTTATGGAGTCTGATTCTGTGTGCTGTAGGTCACTAATAATCTTTTTTTAACTGACATCTACAGTAGTATTTACACCAAAGTGTAGAAAGCCATGCCAAAAGTGAACTTAATAATAATAATATATAATAATAATAATTCATTTTCGATGGCGTGCAGCATTCTATACAACTTCTGCCTAATCGTTCATTTAAGATATCGTATAGTGCAAAAGATTATAGGAGGATAAAAAGCTTTCTCCACATTTTTTAGAGTGAAGAGAGTTCAAACTCAAAACCCTTTTTATTATAGATTTATAGATATCATTTTATTATAGTGTAATTGATATCATTTTGTTTTTACTAAGCGTGTATGATGTCATGTGAGATGAAATTTTAGGATTGCAACAGAACCGGAACCAGGCCGTTAAGAAAGATTCTTTACTTTTGGCTTTAGACTGTATTCTACTTTATTTGTAAGTCACTTTGGATAAAATTAATCTTTAGATTGGTGCATGCAGTACAGGAAAGTTAAATTCATTCATATACATCAGTTGCTGGACTTCTTTACTTGGGCCCCAGGAAAAAATGGATGCTGTCCAACAATGAATTGATTTAAATCAATTATTTAATTCGCTCCATGAAAGCTTCTCCCAGTGGAGCAACATTTTACAGTTCATCTGATTTTGTTTGGCTCATTATTGTGTTACATGGACAGTACTGAATTTCAAATTAATGATGCCAAGTATGCCAATAATGGTAAAAGCTTATAGAGGCCCTGATAGGATTACCACATGACACTGGACTTTCTAGAGACTTCAGTAATGTATCTTTGTAAGAGTTTTTTTTTTTTTTTTTTACTGTCCAGGAACATCCCAAATTATGTTCGCAAACAGGAGCCAAGTTACAAAACATGCATCTCTGATTCACATGTGCCAAGCCTCTCAGCAGGAGGGTCTTTCTAAATGACCTACGATGCTCACTCCTAATTTTGGCAAGACAAAGTCATCAGGGAACGGTGTTTAAATACAATTAGACTGATGAAATTTCACTATTTAGGATGACAGTATTACCGCTTTGGCATGCACATGGAACTTCATAGAACACGTATTCTATTGGTTTAATCTAACTTTATTACCTTTCTTAAGATCCACACGGAGACATTTAGAAAGTCTAACTGGGGTTGTATTGGAGCCCAACACAGAAACCTATTCAATCATCACAGAATGGATGAAGTAGCCCATCAGGGGGAAATGAAATCAGAGCCTGTTGCCCAAATGGCGAGCCGATAGGCATGCACTAACACAACCTTCTTTGTTCTTGCGTGCCGACATCACAAACACATCTGGTCCATATTTGAGCTTGCTGTGCCAGGATCAGTCTTCAACCGCTCAGGAGTTTATCCCTAGTGCTTTTTTAACAGCTTTTTACTGTTGTATCTCTTAAAGCTCTGCTTGGTTCTACATGCCATCAACACATGGGCACACAAGCAGCTATAAAATCTACCAGATTTTTTTATTTTTTATTTTAGCTCGATTGATTGATTAAACAATGCCTCATATACACCTGGTACATTTCCATATCCTCCCTTACCCACTACACAAATAATATCTTCCTTTAGAGTACAACCAACACACACCTGCCTGTATGTTTCTTGACACTAAAGGGATGAACATCTCTGTTAGCAATAAATGGTCTGTGTATTCACGAGCATTTTTGCTTTTTTATCTGACACCAGAAATGTTTTCTTGACTGTAACAAATGCTATCTTTGAGGCAAATAGATATGTGTTAATTTCTAAACCAGGCCTTTATTTTATATTTAAATAACCTCTGAGTAATAAATGGTGTAATGAATATACTGTATTTTGTAATTTACATAAGAATTGGGCTAAAATCCATATTAACCATTCTCTAGTGGTTAGAGCACTGATGTAACCCATTCTGCAGTGCTAATATCTTGTTGATGCAGTGGGTATCGTTGCTTGCTCATAGCTCCAGAGTCATCGGTTCAATTCTGAGCTCAGGTCTGTCCGTATGGCATTTTGCATGTACACCATGGATCACTGCAGGTTTTCTCCCTCTGTCCAAAAACATGGCAGTAGGTGAATTGGTTACAAACATTTCACCCTGTCTGAGACCGAGTGTGAGAATATGTGTGTGAATGATGATGCTATGTGACAGACTGGTGTCATATCCAGAGTATATTCCTGCCTCATGCCCACTGTTCCCGGGATATACTCCACATCCGGGCATACCCAGCCCAGGACCAGGCATTTATTGAAGATGAATGAGTGTACTTTTGTCAGTCACAATTTGGTTAAGCAAGACCAGTTTAAGGCTAAGTCATTGCAAGGGTTGGGAACAATTGATTTGGTCCCCTTTCATTTGCCGTTATGAATAAAAACACATTTTAATCAGACTCAAAGCCAAAGCAAACCATAAAAACTAACAATAAAAATAGTGTGGCTTGACTGGGTCCTGTAAACCGTTTACAGAACAGTAAAGCACTGTAAAAAGAATGACACCTTGGCAGACTGAGCTTGGCAATGTGTTCAACATTGTTTTAAGGTTTCCACAGTGATTACAGGTAGGCGCTGAAGTACAAGGCTAATTGGATTTATTACAAGATGCGTAATATCTATTTATATGAATTAGGGAAAATAATGTGCAGCTTTTATAAGAATTATAGTATCATGGCAAATAATCATGGCAATAATCCACTTAGTATAATATTTCTCTTGTTGTTATACCAGAGATACATTTGTTTTGGTTAAAAAACAACAGTGTATAAATTTTTATGTAAAAATGGGGCTTATAGTAACAACATTTACAGTATCTAAAAACTGTCTTCAGGCATACATCGACTCACAAGGAAAAAGAGACCTGAGATTATTCATTTTCGATTAGAGCTGCCGACTTCTGGTGACATGAAGGATAGCGACCGTTGGCGACTAGATGTGGGTCTTTCCAGAAATGCAACAAATCTGAAACTAGTTTAACTTTATGCAAATACATAAAAACATAGTGCAACAACTGATCCATGCAGTGCACCTGATACGTGGCAAAGAACACACACGCTTCTTTTTCATCTCATATATACACTGCTGAAATTTATATACAAATGTCAAATCACCCTCAAGAATGTTTCCTTTAAGAAAGAAAAGCCAGCTAAAGAACAGCCAGTTTTTTTTACCTAAATTAAATGCTAGACATGCAACTCTCTGATAAAGGTTATTACTATGGCAACCAGAGGTAGAACGCCCAATGGCAACTTCATACCATAAAACGATTAAAATTGCTGGATGTGTGAACGTAGCATTAGTCATTAGTCGTTAAGCTACTTAAATCAGAAGTTAGCTTTCCCCATAAACAATGGGGGAGAGAAGTTGAAGATGTTATTGAGACGTCAGGTTATTTTACTATCTGAGTGTGGTCTGCTTAGTAACACTTGTCTGAAGGACTCTGTACTCTGCTACTGTGGAAGGTTTAGTTATGAGATTATTTATGAGCCCTTACTCTTAAAAGTGATTGTGGATAGGCTGCATGTGACAGCTTGTTGACCCTTGGGGTATTACCTGTGGGAGAGGAATAGAAGTGTAGCTTTAGTGTGTGTTTAGAAGAGTGCAGGCCTGCACTGTGTCTGTGGTCTGGCTGTCTCTTTCATCCAGACACACTCGAACGCAAAGCTGTACTTTCACTCACACTTTATGCAGTAGCCACTTTTTCATTTCAAGTGGCCAGTCATCACTAGCACACGTCATTATTGGAGAGCTGTGCCTTTTAGAGAGAGGGGTGAAAGTGCTAGGATTTTCAGCTGAGGCAGCATTTTAATTTAGCCTTGTTTTGAATCCATTATTTTTACTCAGATGAGGTAAAAGTACCCAAAACTTTACTCATTTAAAAAAGTAAGTACAGCTAAAAACAGAAAGCTATAAACTCTTAAACTCTGAAAATCTCTGCACTGAAACTCTGATAAACCGGAACCTCGGAAACTTTAGAACATCTTTATTCCCAATCTCACAAATGTTAGCTATCATGATGATATCTTTGACCATACAAACTACATAAATTTTAAACTCTAGCTGTCACTTTACAAACTGCCTTCGACTGTACATTGCAGATTATAAATTATTTAGTAAATGATAATCCGACAGATCACAGTCAGAGGTATTAGATCTCATTTCTCCTGTCACATTGGTTAAAATTAAATTAAACTCTATAAAGGATAGTTTCTTTGAGGATCACGGTTCAAGCCCCAGCACTTCCAAGCTGCCACTGTTGGAACCTTGATCAAGGCCATTGAACAAGAATTTCACTGTGTATCAAGCAACAATCTATGACTTTGCAGAGATATGGTTATAATACAATGTAGTGTGTATTTATATGTACTGTATAGATACCTAGATATTTTATTTTGAAATGTACAGCACAGTAGTGTCGCGAATATACTGTACAGTTTTATGGAAATAAACCAGTGAGAAATTCTATCATTAAATTTCATTTTACTGAAGATGCTTATCTGATTCATAAGCTCTAACCTGGATGCTTTTTCACCCTGCAATGTAATTAAGCCACTCATTTGCCACACAAGACCATCCACAAAGGATACTATATACCAGGCATCACCAAATGGCGGACCGCGGTCCGGAACCCGGACCGAGTGACGGGTCTGCCCGGACCCGTTAAAATTCTAATAGTATCATATTAAGCATCTCCTTATTATAATCTAATATTATAAGATTATATAAGCTCTTTGATATTAATTAAAAAAAATAATCTTTCGTTCATGCACAGTTAATCTAGTTATTACGACAGGAGGGTCATCAAAAGCCAAGCCAAAAACAGATTGTTTATGTTCCATACTCCAGAGCAGAAGGTGGCAGTAATGTACCTAATTACACTGGCAGGACAATTAAGATTCAAACTGCTGGCAGGACAGTTACATGTCCATTTCTCTCATGAGGAATGGAAGATGGAAAGGGAGTAAGGAGAGGTGGAAAGGAGAGAGGAAAAAGGGAGCTGCTCAAAGCTCTGCACTTTTCTTTTATTCAGTAAATTCTGCCCTGTTCTATTTTACTTGAAATGTCCTTTTGCCTAAGGTTCCTGTGTTATTAATGTAGTTAATGTTTAAAAAAGGGGCAGCTCAAAAGACTTTTGTTTATTTTTTTTCTTAAAGATTAAAAGCACTTTTATTTTATTCAGAAGATTCTAAATGTCTTACATTACATGAAATATAGGCCCTAAGTTCAGGCTGCACAAAGCTGTGTTTGCACTTTTTATTTATTTTATTCAGAAGAAATTCAGTGTCTGTTGTCTGTTACTTGACATGTAGTAAAGTAACTACAGTATTGTTTTCCGTTCAAGTGCCATACAAGTTCAGACTGTGAAAACACTTGAAATTTAACAATAAATTATATAGAAATGTATGTGCGTTATTGATTTTATTAACACGAGGGTACACTATTTTAAGAGACAATATAAGATTCGGACCTTTGCTGGGAGGAAACTTTAGTAACTGGACCTCTTTGAATTTGAAATGAATACCCCTGTTTTATACAGTATGTATCTGTGGTAAAAAAAAAAAAAAAATCCCCTTCAATTACCAAAGTAATATCTCATGAATTTACATTTGAAATAGATCAGTTTGATTATTTTAAACCTTATTTCCTCACTAATACATTATTACTAATACATTAGTTTGTTGTTACTCATTTTTAACTCAACCGCAGACCTTTCTCTAAAGGTCTGCGGTTGAGTTTGTGGCGTTTACTGTATCATGATTACTGACTTTTACATTGTCCGTGATAAATAACCATCAACATCCACCCCCTGCTGTTTCCATCCATGTGTCCCATCACGTCATGAGGGTGTTTATGTACCAGAGGACAAATTAAGTCCAACTCTTTTTCTCCTGCGCATGCCGTTTCAGTTGAAGTTTTCTGAAAATGGCACAGCTCTGAACTCACACTGCGCTCAGCGGTCTTTGCATGACGAACAGTCTACAGGCTGCCAAAAACATCAGTGGTATGTTACTACCGAGAGAGTGAAAGGGAGAGAGTGAAAGAGAGAGAGAGAGAGAGTGAAAGAGAGAGAGAGAGAGGTGCAGAGAGCAAGAGAGAGAGAGAGAGAGAGAGAGAGAGAGAGAGAGAGAGAGAGGTACAAAAAGCAAGAGAGATAGAGATTGAAAGAGAGAGAGAGAGAGAGAGAGAGAGAGAGAGAGAGAGAGAGAGAGAGAGAGAGATGTATAGCAGGGCGTAATACTGCTAACAATGGTGGATTATGGCAGCTACTTCACACAACGTGAAGACACACAGGATCGCATGTGTACTTTCATCCAGATATCTGGATTTCTGGATTTCCTCTCCAAATAAGGGATAGCTGCACTCCAGGCCCTTAGCTTTTCAAGTCTTTATATCTAATAATTTAATAATTGAATAATAATTTATTCATTAGAAATGGATGGATTTTCTTTAGGAATTGATATAAGAAAAAAAATTTTAAATCACTCATGCACTGATCAATGATCATTTAAAGACGCAATGTTCGTCAGTGTTGCACGTTTTTACCTGAACACACCTGTATCTTTTCTCCAGGCCACACAGGACGCCTGCTGAAATCCCTCTGCTTCACCAGTTTGAGCTTCTTACTGCTGCACATCATTTATCAGATCACCATCAACAGCCTGCTAGCAGGAGAAAACATCGAGCCCAACTTCAACTGTAAGTACCAGCCTGAAGATTCTGCGGTGGAATAAATGCATTTAAATATAAGCTCTGACTCTGATCACTGGTGCAGGAGAACAAACATTAGAAACTCTCACCTGGATCTTGTTTACCCTGACACGAGGGGCCTTTATCAGAAACCTCAAGACTGACTGGGCATTTATCCAAGCTTCACCGCTCATAAATAGCACGTAGCAGTATACACAATCTCTGCGCAGCTATAAGTCACAACATCTGTGCACAATATGGTCGAATCAGCACATAATGAACAGAAAAGCCTTCATATCCAACAGAAGTGTTTTCAGAGGCAGAATGTCTATACTGCAAAAAAACAAAATCTTAGCAAGTGAAATGATCTTGAATATGGGTAAATATCTAATATTTCTACTCTGAGGCTTTTATAAATGAAGCATAAGATTATTCGGTCAGTTTTTCTGCTTAAAATAAAAAAGAAAAATGATCCGCCAACAGAAGAATGTTTTATTTATTAGAAAATGCCTATAAATAGGATTATAATCTTATATTTAGTTAAGGTATCTTTTAATTGGAATCATAAGATTCCATTTGGCTACATTCATGGTAATCTTGTGCTAGAATTCTCGCCTGAACAGTGTGTTTTTATCAGAGATTTCCATAAATCACAGAATGTTTATTTTACTTTGCGACGTAAAAGTTTGTTCAGTGACATGTCTCATAAATTTGCTCTAGGGATATTGCTTTGCTATGGTATGCTTCTGTTAAAGGGTTTTCATTTATTTATTGAAATTCAGTTTTATTTGTATAGCACCTTTGCCAATAGACATTGTCACAAAGCAGCTTTACAGAAATCCAGATGTGTATTTTAATCCTTAATGAGCAGGTCAGCGGCAACAGTTTTAAGGAAAAACTGGCAGTGGAGGAAAACTTTTTGGTGACAGTGTTGGAAAAGTACATGGGAGTATTACTAAGTGTGTCGCGATGATGTTCAGTATGAGTACATTGTGACTTCTGGGATAAGCACAGGACAGGCTTTATCACTACAGCAGATCTGAGGTTAAAAAAAAAAAAGCACTGGTGGGATTCAGGCATTTTGACATCCAGCTTATTCATGAGAATAGCAATAATAACCATTTTCTTGCATGTGGATAGCACCAATTGGAGACCATGGTGGTGGCTTTGAACTGCTCTTGCTGTGGTCGGGCCTTGTGCTTAGGCCTCCATAATTGAACATTTGATGGTTTTGGCAGGAAGTGGAAGGACATTATGTTAAATCTATAATGAATTCAGAAATTATGCTGATGCTCATACTTATATATTGCTCAAAAGCTACTGGTTTCACAACTGCACTTGACTATATACAGTTGTAGAAACTACATTATTTTATCACACTCTATGGTGTCACTCAGATGAGGTTCACTTTTGAGTCTGGAGGTTTCTTCCTCACATCATCTCAGGGAGTTTATCCTTGCTTATTGGGGATAAATATAAATAATAACTCTTTAAATGTATTATGTTTATTTTTTCTTAAGCTACTTTGAGACAATGTCCATAGTTAAAAATTCTACACAAACATTTTTTTTAATGGAATAAGTAGCCCACCAAAAAACAACACAAAATGTGTATAAAATATAATGAAGACTAGAAAGCTTACATAAAGTGTTAGCATGCTTATTTACATTTTTCACTAGAATTTTCACTTAAAAAAATGGTTCAACATGAAGAGTGGTAGTACATGTGCTTGTGTTCACCATTTCTAATGTAGCAGAAAATGTAATGATTTAATTCAGACTGTTAAGCTTGTCATGGTGAGGAAATCGTTCTAATGACTTTTCGGTCTGTTCAGACACGGATCTAACTGACGCCAAGTTTGTGGTAAAAGCGTGTTGAAGACCACAGTCGGTATATGAAGCACTTTATATGTTTTAATAGAGCTTTAGAGATTTAAACATAAAACGTTAATATCTGTACATGTGTCACAGGTTTATGAATGTTATCAGGCCGTGCAGTCACGGCTTAGACCACCTACACACAGTTATGTCACATAAAATTGCAATTACGGCTGCTGGCTATCATAATACAGCATAATATATCAGGAAAGTTGTTTAGTGTGGATATATATATATAGTGTGTGGATGCCCAGATACTCCTTGGTAGGTCAGTGTAGTTGCAGGTGATCACAGAGAGTGATGAGGACACACACATTCACACGTGCTCACAAATCACACACACGAATAAAGCTGTCTTGCTGAGGTTAGAGGTCAGGTCCCTTGGCAGTTAGATACAGATGAACAGCATTGCTGGAACACGTAGTCACTTCGGGAATATGTTCAGTGTCACCTTGTGTGGTACACAACACACTGCCAGCCTGGCCTATGGAGTGAAGATATATTGCCAGAGTAATCTGAGAACATTATAGAATATGCAGAACAACTGATATCTCTATTTATTGATAAGAGCTGTAAGCTCTATTTCTGTATACTTATGATTGCAGATATATGTAAATAATATAAAGCAGAATTTTCAGGCATAAATTCCTGTCCAGAATTTGTCACTTCCTGCACACCTGGCTGCTGGAGCTGGGTTTTCAAAGCTCAAGCAATGGCAGGAAGTTTTTTTTTTTTTTTTTTTTTTTTAATGATTCTTTTTTTTTATGACTTTAAGCAATATATCACAATGCAAAAAAGAATGCTATGAATAATTAATACACATTTCTGAATTATTGGAGGCTTGATTTAAACCATAGGCTTTTTTATACATGTATTTTAGCATATGTATAGAACTGATCTATCTATCTATCTATCTATCTATCTATCTATCTATCTATCTATCTATCTATCTATCTATCTATCTATCTATCTATCTATCGATCTATCTATCTATCTATCTATTTATTTATTATTTATTTATATTTATTTTGTGTCATACTAAAGAGGAGTACAAATGCGGTAATGTAAAACTATATTCTCCATTTAATAGAGATTCAAGATTTTTAATATGAACTAGATTAAACCTAATGAACGACATTTTTTAGCTTCCTGACTGTTATAGAGGGACTTGTCCAGAGAATGTATAGCAGTAAGAGTTTGATTATTTTTTACTTGCTTTTATAAAATATATAGCAATGGTTAATGTTTTAGCCATCAAAGTTAACTGAAGCTAAATGTTAGAAACGTTTAAAACAATGACAGCTCACCTGTTTACAGTTTCCTCCAAAAAAAAACACTGCAACATTAGTTGGAAGTCAGTCTGTTTTTTTTTTTCTCCTGTTCACAGAACCTCATCTAGGCCATCTACATAGATCCGAGCTTCTCCTCTGAAACTGCCAAAAATTAAGGAAAACTAAAATATTATTAAAAACATTCTGACCTAAACCACTGACCCCGGCTTTAATAAACAGTAACATTTGATGGTGAACCAGATATGGCCGCTCCGTTGTGCAACACGAATGTACTGACTCTTAAATGATTCACATTCTGCACTTGGTGACTTTATATAAAGTTACAGGTTGCGAGACCGAAAAATGTGTTTAAATAATACATTTAATGAATTATGTTATGATTGGCAGTTGTGCATCATGACTACTGGTGAACCCTGTAAATTCAGATATGTGTAGTAATAACAAATAGAACATAGTAAAAATGTGGAATGGGATTAGCGCTTGCATGTACATGCACGCTTAGATATACACACACAAACACACACACACACACACACACACACACACACACACACACACACACACACACACACACACACACACACACACACACACACACACACATACACACAGGACACATTGTATTGTAGCATTTCTTTTCCTCAAATGCTTTGCACACCCCAATCAAATCAAATAATTAAAGGACATACAGTATCTCACAGAAGTGAATACACCCCTCACATTTTTGTAAATATTTTATTATACCTTTTCATGTGAGATACTGTATATTGTATAACATATTTCCTTTCCCTGACCCAAGTGGTCTTCTTCTCTCTGAGTTTCACATCAGTGCAACACACCTGAAGGGTAGAATTCCTCATTTATTGCTGTCTGTAGCCATTATTCTATTCATCGTTCTTCTGTGATTTCACCCAGTGTTTCCTGGTGTACTTTATTTAGTAACTGAAGGGAAAACCTCCTCAATATCTATAAATATTTGTAAGCAGATTCAAGTATAGGACATTTTTAAAAATATATGTAGTGGTTACATAATTGTCACCTCAGAATACTTTATGTAAACCTGTATATTTCTCCCTCTGGTCTTAACTAGTATGGTTCTAAATCACACAAAAATAAAACCCTCAAAACACTCACACTCAAAACTGTATAAACTCCAAAATAGCCAAACATTGCAAAAAGCTGAATATAACAGACCATTCAGGAGCAACAAATATGACTAGGCTATTGTTGGTGCGTTTACTCATCATGTGTCATTTAATTTAATACATGTGCATTCTGGTTTTATTCCACTTTTGAGTGCTATTTAATTTGAGTTCAATAAGACAGCCTGCAAGCACGTTTTGCACAAGTCAGATATACACAAGAAACACATTCTGAATCAAGAAAATCGTATAATCTCCAACTGATCAACATTTCTTGACTATTTACTTTTTTCTTGGTAAAGCAGTGCCAAGTAATGGGATAAATCACTGCTCCCCAAACAGACCATAGTTAAACTCTTTATGACTCCCATTTTAACTAGTTTGTAGTGATGCTGGTGCTGGTACCATTCACACAGTATGATACAACAATAAAATGTATACATACACGCTCATCCCAGGACAGTGCAGTAGAGAGGCTCAGCACCTGTTGTGTCTTCATCCATAAGCCTTAGAGAGGAAGCACCAGCTGAGCTGCAAACAATATCTATAAACAGCATGTGTTTGCACAAACCTTATTAGACATACACATGCATAGAGTTATCTAGAGTAACAGATCCTTTGTAGCTGGTCCATTGTAGCTGAATATTTTATGATAGATTGGATGTTTCAAAACCAAGTAGATTAATATTAACAGAAGTTGCTTTTTATCACATGACTGTCCATTCATCCATCCAATTTCTGTACTGTTCAGGGCCACTGGTAGCCCAGAGCTCGACAGGAGACTCGAGCTCTCTTCAGGGGACTCGGCTGAAGCAAGGGACTCCCTGCACACACTTACACTATTTATCTGTGCAAATCATGTTTTTAGAATCCAGAGGAAAACTGTACAACATGGGGAGAATAGTCAAACCATTTAAGAAATATAACACATACTGTATCACCTTACCTTACAACTGACCAATTAAGGGTTAAGTGCCTTGTGCAAGGGCCCAGCAGTGACAGCTTAGTGAACCTGATATTCAAACCTACAACCTTCTGTTCACTAAGCTACCACATGATACCATGATAACCACTAAGCCATTGTGCATCTCATATATGAATTTCATTTGTAGCTGTGTATTAACACATTACTTCTCTGTCCAGTAGTCTTAAAATAAACTCATTTCCATGTTGACTTTTTTAAACAAGCCATGTTGCCATTTCACTACTATGGGCAGATTTTTAGATAGGAAAGTCTATGAATATTATTCCCTTTATTCTAAATCAGTTTGAAAGATGCATGTTATTGGTTTCAGTATAGTTCATGTTTCAAAAGTCTGTTGCTGAACTGCCAGTTTTTTCATATACTGCTATGGTATTTTTTGAAGTACTCATTTTGATGCTGTTTGGCTCCTTTAATTAATTCAGTACAATGTGGACTCAATAGTGTGCATGAGTTTTTAATAACAGTGCAATAAAGTCATTCTCTGGCCATCTATAAACTAATAGCTGCAGAATTTCAACCTATTTGAGTCATAATGTGCATGTACTGTACCTTCCTTCTGAATTGTTCTTCATGCCCCCCACATTTTAGAAAGCTTCTGCATCATACAAACATACTGATAATTGCACTAGGCAATAGGCAATAAATCAACACATTTATGTGAATCCTGCTCTACTTCTCAACAGCTTCGTCTCCTGTATCCTGACCACTTTTAACATCTCTTTAAATCTCTGTACAATGCTAGATGCCAAACCTGTGCCAAAAATGACATCTCCCACCCAATCGCTGTTGGCAGTGAACAAATTTCAGCTAGTTGTCAAGAAAAAAGAGGTTGTGTGCTTCAGCAGTGCATCCCTTTGAGCCGGGCTGCACAGAGGTGAAAGAAAACAAGCACTCTTTCTGTAGAGGAGAGCTGGGGGAAGTTTAGAGATGAACGAATTTGAAAAACGAGTCCCTGTGCTCAAAGGGTGTGTTGTGGCAAGAAGTGAGTTCCTGCATGAAACATTCCCACACTCCCAAGTCTTCTCTCTAGTCTTACAAATGTTTAATATTGCATTTGTAAAAGTGAAGATGGAGTCATGAATCAAATGAGATTTCGGTTAATAAACATTGTTTAGCATCAACATTCATACAAATGAGTGTTTGTTGATTAATAGATGTTTTAAGAGATGCCCAAATTCTGTGCATATTTACAGTAATAACAAGGAAAACGTTAACTGATTGCTAATATGTTTAGTGTTACTTTGTAAATTCCTGCTTAGAAATAATACGTTTTCTGCGTAGAAATTCCTAGAAATGTTATGTAATCAGTCGCTAAGTATTAAGCCTTTATCCACAAAGTGCTGGTGCCAAGTTTCAGTTCAGTCATGCCTGAAGTGGATCTTTATTCATTTTAATAATTTGTTCTTGGTCTTCAAACTACTATAAGACTTGGCTCTTCAACCTATTTGGTTGGAATGAAATTGGTTCTTTGTGAATAGGAATTGTTTTTTCTAAAAAAAAAAAAAAATGGAGGAATACAGAACACTATATATATATATATCTCAAAGTTGAATGTGTTCCAGTCTGTTGTCACTAAGAAGAAGTCTTGTTCCTCTCAAGGTTCTTCTTCTAGAGTTTTTTTTTTTGCCAATGTCAGTATTGGGATCTAAAGCCAAGATTCATTTGGTACAATGTTTATTATTAAAAGTACTATATAAAGTTATTCATTCATTTATTCATTTGGAGTAACTGCTTTGCGCTGGTCTGTGTGTCTGTGGATTAAGAGCCAATCCCAAAAACACTGGGCATGAAGCCAGCTGGTTGGGACGCCAGTCTACTGCAGTGTAGTGCATTTGCACACATACAGTATTCCCACCCAGGGGCAATTTTGAATTTTTGAATCAAAACCCTTTGTGCAGACACAAATAGTTACCTGAGCTCAAGATTGGCCTGGGATCTGTGGAGCTGTGATTGCCTTGCCAAAGTGAGAGATTGTATAAAGATTGTGCCAGCTATAGTTGGAAGAGCACTTGCTTGTATTTGTGTGTACTTACAGTAAAAATAAATGAAGAAAGACATCTCATTGGAACAATCCTTAGTGTTCTTGGAAGTGCTTCACTCCTACCAGCCACATAAACTACAAAACTAATTTTGGCAGCACAGTTGTTTAAATGTGACAAATATATGCAAGAAGCACCAGTGTATGTATATAGTAAATCGTTTGCTTAAAGAACACGAGATGCATCTATCTCAGTACTATTAAATATGCTTTACATAATACAGCTGTTATAAGCCACTTTTATAGATGTCTAAAATAATGAAAGTCTTTTATAGATGTCTAAATTAATGAAAGCCTTGAAAGTCAGATAATTTCTTAAATACATATTGCTTAATTTTTTTTTTTTAAATAAATATGTGTTAGCATGTTTTCCCCACACCTCCAGGGTTGGGGGTTTGATTCCCATGTTCTCGCTGTGCTTTACGGTTTCCTACTTGTACTCTGGTTTCCTCTACTAGTCCAGACACATGCATTGTGGGCTGATTGCCATCTTTAAATTGGCCATAGTTTGTGAATGGGTGTGTGAGTATGTGTGCAATTGTGCCCTGCAGTTGGTTGGCACACTGACCATCATTTCTCTGCATTGTGCTTCAAGTCTCCAGGGATAGGCCTCAGGTTTCCTATAACCCTGTGTAGGATAAACACTACAGCAAATCTACAGTATGTATAGATGGCATGGAGACTTACTTTAAATTGCACCTGGAAAGAAATTATGTATGCAAATCCTTATGTATGCAAAACACTTAATACTAGCTATGAAAATGTGTTTGTGTGTTTGTTGTTTTGTCCTGGATAGAAACTATGTTATAACACTGCCAACTTTCTTTCTCTTTAATTTCTCGATTAGTGAATAAATATAAATGTTAAATCTCAGCGAAGGGCTAATTTCTAACCAGAACAAAACAGCAGGCGCACAACTTTGATCCAATAATATATTCTGTTATTGAGTCTCTACACCAGAAGACTGCTTTGTGTATGTCCTTAAGAGTTATTAACCATATCATTTCTTATGTACTAAAAATCAGCATACTGATTTTTAGTACATACTGTAGGTATGAACATACTGTAGGTATACAACATACTGTAGGTATGAACAGAGGCGTAGACCTCTGTGGGTTATCTAAAAATAGATGTTGTTCTTCATGGCTATTTTAGTTTGCTGTTTCATAGCTAAGATCTGTATACAGGAATGTATTAGGATATTTTTAACTTTCCGGTATAGCGTTTACAGTGAATTTTTTATAACTATATATTTCAACATAAAGGCTCTGTGTGTAATTATATGGTTTGCTTATCAGTTAGACTCCATATATAAGAGCCATGCATAACAACGTAAAATGGTTCCTATGGTTTTAAGTTCTCAGATGGTAAAAATTCTTGTGGCTGGCAAGCACAGTTTTACACAACAGCTCTGAAACGCTTACTGTGGAATGTAAAAGCATTTTTTAAGCCCACTAATGAGACTCCCACCTTACTGTGACCTCCTGTCTTGACCTCTTGGTGTGAATTAATAACCCATTGTTCGACTCTCGGGCACATGTGTAAGCTACAGTAGCTTTGTCCATATGCCAAAATCCTGACTTTTCAACTGTCCCCAAGTTGAAAAGCAGCCAGAAATAATAACAACAATATCCCAACGTGTTCTAGTGTGTCATAAACAGTATATGGAAGAATGAATAATAGTCATCCCTGGCATGCCCATACTACACGTTCTAAAAATACGACTACACTCTAACCCCCTCCTCCCTTTTTTTTTTAAATGGATCATACTAACAAAGGCCAGATTTAAATCATTACCCACACAAGGCTGGGGTAATGATGTAGTACAGTATTTGTGCATGTCGCAAAGGGTGGAGTGGTCTTGGATAGAATTTCATTCACAGACTCCAGTAGTTTGTGCAGATGTGTAAGTGACAGTAACCTTATGTCAGGGTCTAATGTCTCTCTTTTTAAGGTATGTACAGTATGTAGATACTTGTGTGTGTACACTGTATATACACAAGTAAAATACATATACTCCTATAAAACTTATATGGCATGTTGACTGAAAAGCCTTTTTAAACTTTAAATCATTTAAAGTTAGCGGTTTTATCTTACCTGCATATAAGGATAAATTGTGATATTTAAGCATTTTGTTTTCTCGCCTCTGCTTGTTTAGTATCATATTTTTCTCTCTCTAGTCCTGTGAAAAGTCTGGTTTCAGTAACACTTATTTTTTCTTTTTTCTTAAGCTCTTTGCTGAGCTTTGGCATGCACTGTGCCTTGGCAGTGGCTGTGTTTCAACAATAAGAAACCACTCGCCTTCTGAAAGGGATTGGTTTTAGTGCAACTACGCCGCAGGTGCCTTTATAAAAATAATTTCTGTACTGCGTGGTATTTTAGCAACAAAAGCGTACAATTTCAGGGAAAGGCTTGGACTGGCCAGTTTATTTCTTTCACATTGTAGCTATAAGTGACTGTGCATTTTTTTTACTTTTAACTCACTCATGCAACAAAAAACTCCAAAGGAACAGACAGCATAAAGCCTTTTCTTTTGCCCTTGAGGCTAATTTGGCATCAACATTTTGATAAATTTTTGTATAAAGCATTGTTATTAAATCAGCACACTGAATTGAACAGGTTTTATTTAGATTCGTACCCTATCCTGTGTTCTACGCTTTCCTGAACTGTATTGTCTTTAAATTCAACACCCAGGCCTTGAACTGATCCTGCAGCTGCTCTCCTCCACACACACAAATGAATATGAATGAAAAAAAACAAAAAGTTAACTTTACCATAAATTAAAGTTAGTAATTAATTATATCTATGAAGGATCAGAAATGCATGCATGGGTAGTTGGCCAAAGGTTTTTCAAGAACAGAATATATAGGACAAAATAAGAGAATCACAGTTTGCCACGACCCTTAATCATACATGGCATTTGTATATAACCATATGCTTATATTAACCCTTATCAAAGATGTTTGAGAAAAACGTAAGAACTGTTTTGACAATACTATAAACTCATTGTATTATTTCATATGCACACAGTATTGTATTATTTCATATGCAAACAGTATGTATCTGTTTTCTGAAAAAGTGTTTAAGGCAAACACAAAATGATTTTCAAGATGCAGATCTCTTAAGAGTAAATCAGTTTGCAAGTTATAAACCTCTAGTGCAGCGGTGTCCAATCTTATCCAAAAAGGGCCGGTGTGGGTGCAGGTTTTCATTCCAACCAAGCAGAAGCCACACCTGATTCCACCTGTTTAATCAGTTCTTCTTGGCTTTTAGTAGACTCTGGTGTGGCTTCTGCTTGGTTGGAATGAAAACCTGCACCCACACCAGCCCTTTGTGCATAAGATTGGACACCGCTGCTCTAGTGAATCGGGGCTTGAATAAGTCAAACACTAAACACCTCACACTGAAAAGATTTCTCAGGTCTTTCTCACATTATATTATATCATTAAGCCACGCTAACTATTACGGTTTCACCCTTCATCCTTCCTGTCCTGAGGGAATTTTCAATCTCCATAGAGTCACTCTAACTTTTTCAGTTCTTGTGAACTTTGTTTCAAACAAAAATGCGACTGTGCAGCCTGTAACTGCAGAGCAAAGTTTTTCTACACTAATTATTCCAACAGTAAGTAACTAAAATAAATACAAATTCTGTTTGATATGGACACCATTACCATCTCCTATAGTACAGTGAATTATTTTTCACTTGTTTACTGTTTTACTTTCCTATGCCATATTTATAAATGCATTGTATTGTAATTAGTCAAACTGCACCTTCACACCCATTACTTTGACCCATAGACATTGCTATACATAGTTGGGAAAGCAAAACATCCTGTTGCACAGTTAGTAGAGTAATGTGTAGAAGAAGAAGCATTTATTTTCCACAATGCAATTTATTTTTCACAATGTATTTATTTTGCACATATGCAAATGTACATATACAAACCTCTAGCCTTCCAATAACCCAGAGCCTTGTCCGCTGAGCCACCAGTGACCTGTAACTGAGACACAAGTGATGTGCAACATTGCTTATGTTGATTACATTTCTCAAATTTTGATACTGAAACAATAAAACAATGAACCTGAAATACTGAAACAATGAAAGAAAAATACTGAAATACTGAAACAATAAAACTGAAATACTGAAATACTGAAACATGGATATACTGAAACACTGAAACACTCAAATGCTGGAATACTGAAACACTGTAACACTAAAACAATGAAACTGAAATACTGATCAGATCTCACTCACATTTAGATCCGAAAAGCCAAGGTACTAAATGGAGATATATACACATATATACAGAGAGAGAGAGAGAGAGAGAGAGAGAGAGAGAGAGAGAGAGAGAGAGAGAGAGAGAGAGAGGCCTGTCTGTCCTTTTCTCCTGGGTTACACTTTTCTCCACTCTCTTGTCTCATATTTGATGTGAATTCTAGTTCAATACTGTATATTGATCTGTTGCTGTTGATATAAACTTCATGTCAGGAGCTGCTAACAAATTTTTTTTTAAGAATTATTTTTTTGTTTGCATGTGTTACACTGCTTTGTAATGCTAAGTCAGAATACAGCATGAGCTCAGGATACAGAAAGCATGAGTACAAGCCACGATTGTCAAACTAAACATCATGGGTGCGATTGACTCGGATGAACACTTCTGCCCGATATTTTTTTAAGGGATCAGCAGAACACAAGCACACTATACACACTAGTGTAAACTAGGTGAAAGGAGAGAAAAGATGCTTATAGGGGAAGGGGGGAGTCATGAGCCTTAAGCACACAGATCCAGATTGGAGTTGAGTTTCGGGAGAAACCCAAACTTTGAAGTGCACACAGCACCAACATAAAAACATTGGCTGGATGTTGAGCTGGTATTTTAACCTGTCACTGAGTAAATCTTGACTTAAGACTCTGCATTAATGAAGAGAAAACAAGTCCAAAATCAAGGTAATCCATGGATCTGGTTTCTGCTCTGGCCCCAGTTTTGAAACTGCTCTGAGGCACTGCACTGTGTAACTCTATAAAAACAAAAATATAACAAAAAAAAGGCACAGAGAGAGAGAGAGAGAGAGAGAGAGAGAGAGAGAGAGAGAGAGAGAGAGAGAGAGAGAGAGAGAGAGAACATCATGTGCTGTGCATGTGTACATATTGGGTGTGTCAAAAAAGTAAGTCTTCAATGAACCTCAGAGCACACATATTCACTTCATATATTTTTATTGTTGTTAAGATCAATATACAATAGACGCTTTAATATCATTAAAGCCCTCATGTCAGTTGCTTGATGCAAGCAAATATGTCACAGTTGTCTGTGTTATTGGATAATTTCATCATTCTATCATCAGCTCAGGGCAATGCCAGTGCATTATATGTTGCTTTTGGCAATCTCATGTTGTGCAGGTGGAGATTCTTGTGAGTTCCAATACCACACAGACATGTTGAGAATGTACTGTATATGCAAAGCTTTTATCACCTGTCAGTGTAATGCAACGTGAATAAACAATATTGTCTTTTGTGCAGAGCATTTCATCTTTTGTTGAAACGTTTGTCTTTTTTGGCACTTTTCTGATGAGCTGATATAATATGAAATATCCTTGATGTGGATTTGGATGTTATGGTGAAATATTTGTAACATTTTCACACAGGTTATTTAATACCACTACAATCTCACAGTTGAGTTATATCGTGCACAGAGGTGTGTCTCAGTTATGTCTAGCTCTTAATTTGGACAATGCAATTTGCAAAATAATTTTGACTGCAGAACAATATTTAATATTAAAGTTTTTTCTTTTGGTACTTCAAAGACACATGCTGTACCTTTTATTAGGCATTTCTAAATTGTTCGTAGTGTGTAAACTGGTGAGTGAGTGTGTGTGATTATGGTCTCTGATACGTTGGTGTCCTGATCAGGCCCCCTGTCTTGTGCCCCAAGTTCCCTGACTACAGGTTCCCTGTGACCCTGTGTATACAGTACAGGAAATTAATGGATGGAATTGCTTATTTATATGATTAAATATGTCTGTTCAATGTATGTACAAGAGATATAAAAAGTCTACACACCTGTGTTAAAATTTACATTTATTTTTTTGTTGTTTTTTATTATTGTTGTGACCTTAATTTTTAAATCACTATCATTTCATGTCAAGTATGTAAACAGTTCTAATTTTAACAGGGGTGTGCAGACGTTATATACCCATTTAGCACGTTTCTCTAACCCAAGGTTGCTTTTAAATTACATAACACAAAGTAATAACAGTAAGAGATAAGTTACTTATTTTTAACAAAATGAATTGTGAAACAGTGACGCACAAAGACATTAAAAAATCTTTTAGCATTTTTTTTCTATTAGAGACAGAATATTAGATCAAGTGCACTTAAAGGCAGGGTCTCCGATTTTTGACATATAAAATCACCAAAACAAACACGTCCCTAACCCAAATGGGTGCCACCCCTGTATTGATAGCTCCGCCCACACATACATACGTAACCCAGGCAAATTATGGAAAGAAATGTGTCTTTAAATCATAGGAAGGGAAGAACAATACGATTGCAGATAAACAAACAAGCAAAAATGACACACAAGTACAATCTTGCAAAGGACGAAGTATATTAGTTCTATGTAACAAAGCAAAACGTCTCTAGGTTACAACCGTAACCATAGTTCCCTGAGGAACGAGATGCTGCGTCGAAACGCTATGGGAATGCCCTCTGCATGACCGCGCTCTGAACCACGTGTGTAATCAGACCAATAGGCTTTGGAACGTGACGTCATCGGCGGGTGACGTCGCGTAAACAGGAAGCTACAAATGGCTGCGAGATGGACAAGACGCTGGCTCCTGTGAGAGAAGGTAAGCGCCGCAGGGATGCAGGGAGTGTGGCATGGAGACGCAGCGTCTCGTTCCTCAGGGAACTATGGTTACGGTCGTAACCTAGAGACGTTCCCTTTCGGAACTCGAGCTGCGTCGAAACGCTATGGGAACGAGTGTCCAATCACGCCACACTGACCAGACCCTGCTTAAAGAGTGAGGGCCTCCGCACCTGCACGTAGAACAGAGGAGCCCGGGGTGGCTCTGAGGTCAAGGACATAGAACTCGACAAAGGTCAGCGGGGTGGACCAACCCGCAGCGTCACAGATGTCTTGGAGTGCCACTCCAGCGGACCAGGCCGTAGAGGCCGCCACACTCTGGATGGAGTGAGCTCGGACCCCGAACGGTGCGGGGAAGCCAGAGGGCTTGGGAGCCGACAATCGCATCCACTATCCATCTGCTCAACGTCTGCACAGCGGCCAGGAAACTCTTCCTGTTAGGGCCATAGCAGACGAGCAGCTGCACCGATTCTCTCCATGGACTCGTCCTGCGGAGGTAAGTGACCAGTGCTTGCACTGGACACAGTCGGTTCTGTCGCTCCTGTTCGGGGGCTGTAAATGGAGGAAGCTCTGGAGCGGAGAAGGGTCTCTCCTACCTCGGTAGAGAGACCAGCCGCTATGAACTGTGCCCCCTCAGGAGCCACAGCCACAGCCTCCACAGCTCTGGGCGGGGGTGCACCAGGGTTCCGCCCGCCTGTGAGAGGAGATCCCTCCTGGGAGGAATTTCCCACGGAGGGCCCTCGAGTAGGGACACCAGATCCGCAAACCATGGCTTGCCCGGCCATCGAGGTGCTACAAGGAGGAGACGAACTCCATCCCGGCGAACTCTCTCCAGAACTCCAGGGAGCAGTGCAATCGGAGGAAAGGCGTACAGGCGTAGCCTCGGCCACGACTGCACCATGGCATCCAGACCTAACGGGGCTGGGTGAGAGAGAGAGAACCAGAGGGGACAGTGCGAGGTTTCCCGGGTCGCAAACAGATCCGCCTGGGCTCTGTAGAACCTCCGCCATATGAACTCCACCACCTCGAGGTGGAGACGCCATTCCCCAGGCCTCGGCCCCTGCCTCGACAGGGCATCTGCTCTGACATTCAACCGTCCCGGGATATAAATGGCCCTCAAAGAGAGGAGTCTGTCCCGAGACCACAAGAGGACCGCCCGTGCTAACTTGTACAAAGGGCGAGATCAGAGGCCCCCTTGGAGGTTGATGTAGGAGACCACCGCAGTATTGTCCGTGCGGACCAATACATGGCGATCTCTCAGGTCCGGGAGGAAGTGTTGTAACCCCAAAAACACCGCCATCATTTCCAGGCAATTTATGTGCCACGAGAGACGTGGGCTGCTCCACAGACCTTGGGCGGAGAGGCCACTCATGGCCGCACCCCACCCCGTGAGGGAGGCGTCCGTCGTTAGCACCCAACACGGGGCCTGGGGACAGAAACGTTCGGTCTTTCCAAACATCCAAGGCTCGAAGGGCACGCCGCGAGGCCTTGATGGAACGATATGGGTTTCCCCTAAGAGAAAACCCCCTGCCCCGGAGCCACCACTGGAGGGGCCTCATGTGCAGGAGGCCGAGTGGGATTACGCTGGACACTGCAGCCATGAGCAATAGCAGCCTCTGGAACCGCTTCACAGTGAGTGGCTGGCCTTCCCGCACTCTCCTGACTGAGGTGAGGATGACTTGACAACCCAAGCAGGTGACAACCGTGCCTGCATCCGGGCCGAGTCCCAGATCACGCCCAAAAAGGTGGTTCTCTGTGCTGGAGAGAGCACGCTTTTGCTGGCGTTTAGCCGAAACCCAAGCACCTTCATGCAGGCGAGGACGACATCTCGATGACGCAATGCCTGGCACTCCGACTGAGCCAGAATCAGCCAGTCGTCGAGGTAGTTTAAAATGCGGATGCCCTGGAGCCACAGCGGGGTCAGTGCTGCGTTGACGCATTTCGTGAAGGTGCGGGGCGAGAGTGCTAGGCCGAACGGGAGGACCCGATATTGGTAAGCTTCGCCCCCGAAAGCAAACCTCAGGAACCTCCTGTGTGCAGGAAGGATGGAAACGTGAAAGTACGCGTCTTCCAGATCTATTGTGACGAACCAGTCCCCTGACCTGATCTGAGCCACGACCTCCCTGAGGGTGAGCATCCTGAACCTGAGCCTCCTGAGAGAGCAGTTCAAGGAGCGTAGATCTAGAATGGTACGCGACCCACCATCCTTCTTTGGAACGACGAAGTACGGGCTGTAAAAGCCTGACTCTCGAACCGAGGGGGGGACCACCTCAATGGCTCCTTTCCTCAGGAGTGTGTGCACTTCTTGTTCCAGGACCAGAGTCTGCTCGGGTCCCACCAGGGTGGGACACATCCCGTTGAAACGGGGAGGAGAGGACGCGAACTGAATCGTGTAGCCGTCCTCTATGGTCCGCAGGACCCACCGGGAGACTCCTGGCAGCTCCTCCCAAGCTGTCAGAAAGTTCCTCAGGGGAACCAGCCCCTCAGGGCTGGCCTCTGACCCATTCAGAGCAGCTGGGGCCAAGACAGACCGGCCTCCATGACCCGAACGGCCGGAGCCACGTACTGCGGCCGTTGAGACCTCCTGAGAGGCGGCGGGCCTTCCCCATCCGTACAGAGACTTTGGGCGGAAGTGGAGGGAGGTGCCCGCTGGAGGGGGGCCGTGCTCTGAAGCACATCCTGTGGCAGAGCCAACGGCCTAGCGCCCCGGTGTTGCAGGGGAGGGATGGGCACCATCACGTGAGGCGTGCCCCATCCCCCCAACCGTAGATCGTCAGGATCTACGCACCACTGCCCGTTTGTCGGTTGGCGAGGGTGACCCTCAGGTCACCCTGCTCCTTCCTGGGCCTAGAGCGGCGCCTTGAGCCCTTAGGCCCTGCCCGCGGAGATCGGGTGGCCACGCTCTGTCTCTGGGCTTCGCGGTGCCCGGAAGGACCAGGCTGGGGCTGCCGCCGAACAGCCCCACGAGATCGCCGAGGGAGGTACTGCTGAAATGCAGCCGACTGCTTCTTAGACTCCTGGAACTTGTGTACGACCGCCTTGACAGCGTCGCCAAACAGTCCAGGAGGAGCCATCCAGTCCAGTAGCACAGCTCGATCCTTGTCCGGGAGGTCGGACAAGGTGAGCCACAGATGCCTTTCTGTGGCCACCAGGGCTGCCATGAACCGCCCAACGGCCCGCTCCGTGTGCTTCGTGGCCCGAAGAGCCAAGTCGGCAGTGCGAGGCAACTCCTCAATATCAGCGGTCCCGGAGCTAAGTCCCTCATCCAAATCACATAGCAGGTCAGCCTGGTATGCCTGCAACACACCCATGGTGTGGAGGCAGCCCGCGGCCTGACCTGCTGCCGCGTAAGCCTTACCTACTAAGGCTGACGTAGCACGTAGCGGCTTAGTAGGGAAAACCGGAGCCTTTAGCGACGATGCTACGTTAGGGGAGAGATAGCTAGCCAGCGTCTCTTCCAAACGTGGCATTGCCACACGTGGCATTGCCCCGTAGCCACACGCCTTAGCCCCAACCACATTCGCGTAAAGCGAGATTCGCACCGGGAGAAGAAGCAGCCTTCAGCAGACGAGGCTGAAGAGGACTCATCCACCTCCAATCCCGCTGCTAAATCGGCCTGCGAGCCCCATGAGCGCCGGCGCCGCTTTGCCTCGGCAAGAGCGGGACCGGAGCCGCGAGGGAGAGCGCTCTTCTCGAAGAGCGCGCTCCGGGAGCGAAGCGTGCGTATAGCCATACGGCTGCAATGCGAGCAATCGACTCCCTCGAAAGCCGATTGTGAATGCTCTACTCCCAAGCAAACAACGCATCGATCGTGCGAATCCTTCCCGGTAATAAAACGTTGACACGGAAAAACACACTTTCGGAAGTTCTGTCTGCTAGCCATCACTCGATCAGAAAAACACAGTATTAGAAAACAGCGCTTACCTGAATGAGCAGAAGCTAGCGTCTTGTCCATCTCGCAGCCATTTGTAGCTTCCTGTTTAACGCGATGTCACCCGCCGATGACGTCACGTTCCAAAGCCTATTGGTCAGATTACACACGTGGTTCAGAGCGCGGTCACGCAGAGGGCGTTCCCATAGCGTTTCGACGCAGCTCGAGTTCCGAAAGGGAACCAAAGTTACTCACCTATCGAGAAGGAAAAAAGTGCCTCGGCGACTTAAGTAAAGTTGAATTTCCCGAGTCAATAACTCCTGAGCTAAACGCTGTTACTACACAAAACACGGTTGTAGCTGCCTCTCTACATTACTACGATAGAAAAGAGGTGTTATTTGTGTAGTAACAGCGTTTAGCTCAGGAGTTATTGACTCTGGAAACTCCAATCTGTGAATATGTGGCCAACTTCCTGCTCCTTCAGCTCTCTCCAGTGCTGGAAAGAATCCTATATTAACATGGTCCTACTTCTTGCCTTATCATAAGCCTTTCTTCACTTTCTTTCTTTGTTTTATCCTCCATGTCAATGTTAAAAGCGCTTTCTGCTAATGTCACACATGCACACTGAACACTCTCTCCGCCGCATATTGACAAGCCCCGCCCCTTTCTGCTCATTGGCTACACGTTAGTTTTGATTTTTGCTTTGATTTTTGTTTATTATCGGCCCGACTCAGTTTTCTGAAGCATTTCTCAAAAATCGGAGACCCTGCCTTTAAGGACACTATCATTAACAAGATAATAGATTAGAGCTTGGAGCTGTCTTGGATGGGACATGGTTGGTGTTACAGCATTAGTGTTGCCACCTCACAGCTCCAGGGTCTCTGTTTCCTTCCTGAGTTCAGGTTACTCTCTTTGCAGAGCTTTGTATTGCGCTCTGTGATTTTTGGTCTGGTGTCCAGAGTGTGTTCATGACTTGTGTGCTGTGTTTCCAGGATTGGCTTCAGCTCTACGGCAACCCTGGCCAGGATAATGCGGTTATTTAAAATGAACACACTCACACATTTTTAACCTAATCTCTGCTTTTGTGGTATATGTCAGAATACCGCAGACAAAAAATTTAATATGTTTTACCATTCTGAGAAAACATAGGGGCAGATTTATTTATTTTTTGAATAAGTGGCTTGAAAAACATGAATATAAAACACAAATATAAATAAAAAAGGCAGCAGAGTACAATTCAAGTACAGAAATATAGAACAAGTCTTAATAAATCTCTCCTAATGGAGTTTTATCCAACTTCCTGGAGCAATATGGTTACAGGGATAAATTGTAACCACAATCCAAAACTTTGACTAAAGAATTCATGAAACTGCATAAAAATACACATTGAAAATAAACATCTTGTTGTTTTCCCAACAGCCTTAAGTCCTGCATTATAAGCGTTTTTTCACTGAACAGTCTTTTATTATTCTCAGTGCAGAAAAAACATAGAGAAATTCTTGTCTTTGGTAATCACGTATGTGTTACAGATGTGGTAGATAGAGATTAGGTTAAAAAATGTTGAATAAAAAAAAAACATTTTTCTTTTAAATATCCAGGGACCACATGAAATTGTTTGTTCATTGCTCTTGGAAGGCATAAAGTTCAAATGAAGCGTTCTTAGGCACACACAGAGTGTTCGGTAGGCCTGGAATTGTGTGTGCAACCATGTTTCTAGATACTCACACTTTCAGAATTTCAGTATAATCAACAGACTGTCCATAATGACAGGAAGGTACAGTATGTCACGTGTGGACAGCTTTCTTTAGTGCATTTTTTTTCTTGATCACGATTGAGATCGAGCGTGAAGCAGAAGCCATCGGGAAATAGGACTGAAATTTGGGCTCATTCCAGATGTACTGGTTTGTTATGCATGGCCTCCTCTGAGATGACAGTTTGCCTCTGACTCGTGAAGCTTCTCAGCTCCCAGAGTATGTGTTGCAATTTGAAGCACATGTTTTCTATCAGTGAAATGTTGTAAATGAGGTGTGAATCACTAAATACAGTGTATATATTTCAAACGCCCTTCTGTACAGCACCTCCTGGATCGGATGAAATACTCAGAAGTGAGTGCTCTCTGGTTTATGTCGCCATTTCCTATCAAATGACTGCAATGCTGCTGCTTGGTTTATTTAAAAAACATATCTTACTTAATTCATGCCTCGATAGACACTTGGTCACACAGGAAATTAAAGATTAAAGACATCTTTTTTTTTTGTTAAATAGTTAATCATATACAGTTAAATTAAAGATGTATAAACTTTATTCATAAACAGTTACTATATATATATATATATATTCATATGCTGTATTTTTATATTTGATTTGAGTTTTAATTAAATTTTAAATTCCCCTTTCATCTCTAGTACATGTTAAAGAAATTAAATTTTACTGTTAAATTAGGCATATATACTATATGTAGTCAGAGAGAGTGTGTGAGAGAGAGAGAGAGAGAAAGAGAGAGAGAGAGAGAGAGAGAGAGAGAGAGAGAGAGAGAGAGAGAGAGAGAGATGGAGAGAGAGAGAGAGGGAGAGAAAGAGAGAGAGATAGAGAGAGAGAGCATAAGACATTCCAAGCCACATGAGCATGTCAGTCCCCACAAACCATTTTAAGTTTATATTGTGCTTTGTACATAAACACTATACGGAATACAAGTATTTGCCCCCTAAAACTGACCCCGCCTATGAGCAGTAGCCCTGTATACAATACATTATAGATATATCTATACTCTACCCTGTTGTATACTGTTCTATCTCTCTTATATGTCTCTTATGAATTTGTTTATATTCGTCTAAATCCTGTTTCTGCTTTTTTTTTTGTCCCTGCAGGTTCTTCATGGGAGAAATCAATAAGACAGCTGGGCTTTGAAAGGTAGGAGTGTGTTGTCTCCAGATTATAAATTCAGCTGGACAGCGTTTACATGTGAATGATGACAACAGATAATTTATTGTTTGCTTTGATCCGCCTGTTTTCATTGGAGACCATGATTTCTTTGCCACAACAAACCAGGATATTATACTGAAGGATATTTTATCAAGCCATGAAAATAGACAAAAAAAAGATCATTTATTCATATGATACTAAGGCGGAATCCAATCCAACCCAAGCACAAGGTTGTTAAAGGAGCCAACAAATTTTACTAACTTACCCCACACAAGTGTATGATGCTTGTGGGATGAACAGAGGAATAAAGAACTCCCCCTCACCCTATACACACTTACACACACACACTTACACACACACACACACACACACACACACACACACACACACACACACACACACACACACACACATACATTGCCAAGTTAAAGAACTTCTAACACAAAGCCAAATAATATACATAACCACAAGCTAGGGCCACACACTGAGTATTTGTGTAATTATTTGTACACACAAAAACGCATACACACAAACACACATACACACTTTCCTGACTGTAAACAGAGCTATAAAATAAGTAGAGGAAAAATAGGCAGTTATTTGAAAAACAGAACTGTGAGGAATGGTGTGCTAGCAGGACACACAGACACACACAAACATACACACACACCTTTGTGCAATGTCTGAGGTACAAATTTCAATTTAAAGTTGTTCTGAAATGATAGAAATGGTCATTTACATTTATTACATTTAGCAGACACCCTTATCCAAAGAGCTTTTGTTTTGTTTTGTTATGTTTTTTCATACAACTGAGCAATTGATGGTTAAGGGCCTTGCTCAGGGACTGATTGGTAGTCCAACACCTTAACCACTAGGTTTACCACATCCATAATAGAGCATAAATGCTCTGGAGTACAGAAGAAAGTCATAAATGTATTAAAAAATGAATACGAAATGAAGGTCAGGACATGCGAGTAATATGTGGGACATTAAAACAGCTGCTGTTTTAGTCTATTGCAAAAAGTGCTGTATATAGAAATGTGTAATTCTATTCCATTGGCATTGCATTGAATTCCTGTGTTACATGTAGACTTTATCTATAAGTTTGTGACATATTTGTTGTGATGAGGCTTTGTGGCAGTTGTAACTCAATGGACCAGGTAATCCAGCAGTGTTAAAACAAATTAGTTTTAATACTCAAGTACCTTAAATAGGTCCTCCACCAAGGTCCTAAGATGGTCTATAAAATGTAGTTTGTCATAGGCAGACAGAAAAAGAAGCGAACAAAATAATAAACAAAAAGATAAATAAATGTCAGCAGTTGATGAGTATACAAATTCTAAGCATCTGGCAACACTTCCCGTAATGCCTTTAATAACAACCTGTGTGCTAATTTATTCCAGAAAATAATTTACAACAAATTCTACATCTTTAATTGCTGAGTTTGGTTAAAGTGGAAGGAGTATTTAATCAGTGAGACAAATTTCTCCACTTAGATTTGTACTGAGATGTTACTTATTTTGTGGAATTCTGACAAAAATGTATTTCTGTCAGGACCACTTGTCAAATGAGAGTTGATTAGATGATAGCATACAGTTAGTGTTGGCGGTATGGTTCTGTTCGGGGCAGGAATCCACGTACCCTTCCGTGCCCATCCGTGCGCATGCATGGACTGAGCGGGTACAGCAGCAACTAGAAAATAGAATAGACCCCCCTATAACAGAACCATTTTTTTTGCAAATAATAAATGAATAAATGGATAAATAAATATAAAATAATTAGAGAGAGGGAGAGAGAGAGAAAATGAGTGGAGATTTAAGACGTAAATGGTAAAACGAACACAGGTTCCGGCATGGTGGAGTCGGGGTTGGAGGAGGGAGTTGCAGCAGCAGCGACGCACTAGAAAGTGGCTCAATGAATGGGAATTTAAATGGTCGGGTAATATGGATAATGTAACCAGATTGGTGCGCATCGTGGACTGCTGATTAACAGCTGATGCACGCTTGACGACGTGGCCTGCCAGAACTAACGCGAAGCTTAATGTGTATGAGGAAGAAAAGTGCACACTGCATGTCATGTCCCTGTTGCATAAACTGAACCTTATGGCTTGTAGAAAACACCTGGGTAGATAAATACATTTGTCCTGTAGTGAGAGAAAATCTTGCACAACAAACTCATGCATCCTGAATCTCCTTGAAGGTGGTTAAGGGCTCTGAAGAGTGAATGAAGCTGGGCATTCCACTAATCCCGAATTATCAATGGTATCATCAGGCACCATTTCCTAATAGCCTGTAAAAATAAGGCATATACTTATGCAAGTAACATGTTCAAATATCCCTTTAATTTTTTCACCTTCTCTAAAATATTATACATGAACACAAAATAATATAAAATATGTATATAAATGAAATTGCTATTAGATGTCCTGTCTGTATATTGGGTTTGATTTGACTTTTTCTCACACTGCCATTTAAATTCTATTCAATTCAGTTCATTTCAAATTTGATTGTACAGCACATTTAACAATGGACATTGTCTCAAAGCAGCTTTACATATCCTAAGAAGTGTAGTACGGAATGTTTCATATTATACAAAGATTACTGTTATCCAAAAGGACAAGATTATGAAAGATATTTAAACATGTTTGTATTTATCCCTAATGAGCAAGCCTGAGGAGCTTCCCTTAGATGGAAGAGGAAGAAACCTTGAGAGGAACCAGACTCAAAAGAGAACCCATCCTCATTTGGGTGACACTAAAGGGTGTGATTATAAACTGTTATAAACACCAGAGAGTGTTTTTATGAACAGTCTATAAAGTTATATTCTACAGTCATATACAGTACAGACCAACAACTGTACATTGATTAGGAGATTGTTGTCCTCAAAGACACATGTACTTGCCATCTTTTCTTTATTAAACTCATTTCAGTAAAGATAACGTTGGTTGCTAAAAACAAATACCATTTATCTGCTGTAGGCACCACCCAACAACAGCCTAGACTGCACTCATTTGTTTCCCGAAATCAATCCTCTAAACGGCATTCTCAGAGATGACTGGCAACAGATGCATGTGATCAAATTAGTCTTTAGGACAGGTGGCACCATTCAAGCCAGGCTCATTTAGTTTCTGTATAATCATGTTTACTGGACTGCTATTATTATGTATTGTTGGTATTATTTGACTAGTTGTGTGTCTGTTGGCCACCATGAGAAGCTCCTGGGGCCTGCTGTGGCGCGACTATGGCGGCTGTCTGGCTTATCCCCGTAGCAAAGTGGCAGGTGGAACGAGAGAGGGATGACTAATAATTCTGATGAATGCCAGTGAGCTGAGGGTGTCTGAGAGCTGCTTGGAGAAAAATGGCCTCGACTCAAGCTGTGCAAAGACCTGGCCCTTAAGAGAGGACATGGAGAGAACATTTCATTTGATGCTATGAAAGAATAAACATATTAAGTATGTTACCAAGCATTCATCAGTTTGCTTAGGTAGCTATTTGCAGCTAGATGATTGTTAATTGGAACCAAGTTTTTGTTACATTTACATATTTTGTTACATGTAATCACAACCAGTTAAAAACTGGATATATATACTGTATATGCTACAGTATATACATACCAAACACTTTATTAGGAATATCTGTAAACCTCATCATTATCTAATCAGCTAAACTAGTGGCAGCAGCACAGCACATAAAATAATTTTAACCAACAAAATCTCAGTTTGGCTTGGATTGTGGCATGGTTGTTGGTACCCATGACTGATGGGCTGGGATGAGTATTTCAGAAACTGCTGATCTCTTGAGATTTTAGAGTTTACAGTATATATTTTAGACTTTCTGTTGGCTGAGCAATGCTGTTGATGAGAGAGGTCTGAGGACTGGTTTGAGCTGACTGTAGCAACTCAAATAATTGCTCTTTACAACTATGGTGAGCATAAAAGAATCTCAGAAGTATGATAAGAATCTTTTGGAGAATGTGCTATTAGCAGAAGAACACACCAGTTGCATGGACTAACCCCAGTAGAAATACAGTGCAAAGTATTTAAGGAAAGGACTATTTAAGGACTATGTACGTTAAGGAAATGATCCCTAAATACTGTAAATTAGCAAGGGAAAAAGGTTACATCTAAAGAACATCCTCTCATACTCTGTCTCTCTGTTTTTATTTACATCTTCTGATGCAAAAGAGGTCAATCTGTCTATTTTTTGTTCCTTGGTTTAGCTTTTTTGGGAGGCTGTTTGTTCCAAAAAATCCTCCAGATAACTAAATTGCCTGAGGTCCTCACAATCTGACTCAAAAAAATGAGTTCCCATGAAAAGTTCTGTTGATCCTCTGAATAAAAACATGGGAATAGGTTTCTTTTGCAGTCTCTTATAAACAACCATGTACACTACACGACACCATACGAGCTGTTAACTTTTAACTCTTCTTTACCAGAGACCAGAAAATAGAATTTCTGCCTGTTTTGTTGTGTTCATATTAGTTTCTTTGTCATGTCGCACTCCACACAGGTGATTAAGGCTATCAAACCCATTTCTGCTCTATGAGGTACCCCAAGTTCTTGGACACAAGCATCTGAAAATATAACCATTAATATTAGATAATATTAAACTTGAAATCCAACTAATCCTGACTAATTTAGCACCTTGTGGTGATTTAATAATTTGTTTAAACAGATTGAAAATGTCCAATAAGATGACTTTCATTCTGTTGGCAGAGCAGCACACCAGTGTACTGGTAAAAAGCCATTTTTTGAGGTTTCCTTTCACATACTGATAAGCGCATACTATACAGTATCTGATCCCTGGGCATGCTGAGATCAAGTAGGCTTTTGTAGATACTGTTTGGTGCTCTGGATCTTTCTGCTAATCATATCAGCATTTCCCCTCATGTTATGAAGTCTACATAATAGAATAGGTGAATGTTACAGAATAGGTGAATGTTATCAGCTTCCTTTCATTTTTTTGTGCTTCAGACAGGCTATTTTTTCCTCAACATTTTGCTTTGTCTGGTATTTAGTTGAAGGTTGATTTAAAGTTTCCAGATTTATTTCAAATGTATTCCTTTAAAGAAATCATGTTTCAAAGATACTTAGTACCTTTTAATACTGTAGCTGATCGTTAGATCGTATTAAATACAGATGACAATTTGAAGGAATAATAAATAATAATAGATGAAGAACCATTAAACTCTCTGTCAGAATAAATCTGATACATTGCATACATAAATGGTTTTGGTACAAGTTAAATTAGCTGTTTTGCTTTAACCAATGAGAAAGGTCATTAAAACACAAGGGATTTTGCAACAGGCATTTCTCTATCCTCAATGCCATGTGAGCTTTGAATCGTAGCACTGTGCTGCATGTTGGCCTTGGACAGAAATCAGCCAAAAGCCTCGGTGGCCATTTCTGCCCTGTGTATTTGGACGGTTTCTTATTTGCTGTGAAAATTATTAAGCAGTAAAAGCCACGCTCTGAGACCTTTATTAGGGATTAGCGGGAAGTAAGCGAGGCGTTAATGCTAATATCTTTACTTGCCAACCTCATTACCATATTACATGAGAAGCATCCTGAGCTTGAGCTTATCATTTTTATCTGCTTATCCTGGAAGCCTATTCTTAAAAAAGAATGTCAGGATAATTTAGTTATTTATTCACATCAGCTAATCACCAAGGCTTAAACATGTAGCTTATTGTAAAGTTTGATGATTCATCCTTGACTGTATTTAGTACTTTACCTCTTTTAGTTACCTCGAACCTTGTGAAATGTCTCTGAAAGGTCAGGGGTCGGCAACCCGTGGCTCCGGAGCCACAAGTGGCTCTTTCATCCCTCTGCTGCGGCTCCCTGTAGATTTGGAAAATAAATGTTTAATTTAAATTTATTTTAGTTTAGTTAGATAGTTTAAAAAAAAAAAATTCTAAGATTATGATGCTCTTTACATTAAACATTAAACATTAAAATAAACTGTGTTTAATTTTTTTATCACTCAAAATATGCGTCATAACTGCCGACTTGCGAAATTCGACACACAGAAGCAGATGCATTTTTGGTTTGTTTCAGCCGGCAAGTTTTGATGTCATGAATACGAAGAGGACTCAATTAGACATTTTATTTGAACGTAACTTTTAACCCATCATCTTTTTTGTTAAGGTTAGTTCAAACTGTTCAAAATATTTTTGGTTGCCTGCAGAAATAAAATTTTGTTTACTCGGTAGCAGTTCATTGATTTCATAAATGAACACACTACAGATTTTCTATACTTTCCATAGGGTAAAAAAACGATATATGCAGTGTTATCTTCATTTTAGATGTCAAAAGGGTTTTTTGGCTCCCTGTGGGTTTTTTTTTTCTGTGAGAAATGGGTTCAAATAGCTCTTTGAGTGTTTAAGGTTGCCGACCGCTGGTTTAGGTGTTCCATGAAGCCAAATAAAGGTGACTGAGAAGCTCAAAGAAAAAACCAAGAAAAATGGGCTGTGTTTGTGAGCTGTCAGTGTCCTGAAACCGACCGCTGTGCAACGTTGTGCCTTTGCTGGGCCTCGCTGACTCACTCTGCAAACAACAAGACTAAAATCATTGAGACTTGAAGCCTGCCAGGTCTCCATTTTCTTAGGATGGAGATTGGATAAACAGAGCAAAGTATAGCAGGAAGTTGGATTCATGCCGAGTAAATCTGAGATAGAATAAAGCCAGACTTGTGTGAGGATTAATCCAGATCTAGGTTAGGAATAATGTATAACCCATTATCTGTAATGTTTAGATTCTGCTTGTCTGCATGGTGTGCACTCATTCAGCAACCAAGCTGACTAGAAGCTGCTGGCGGAACTGGAAAGGGAAATTACGTGCATGTTATTTCTCCCTGAGGAGGTTAGCCTGTTGCTAAACAAGCCAGGAACATCAGTGTTGCGTGTGTCTCTCCTGACAGCGGAACAACTGGTAGCCTTATATCCGAAAGACGACAATTACTGAATGTCAATTACTCGTATTACAGTAGCTGTGTTTCCAGATCAAAGCAAGCAATCAAGTTTCATACAAATTGGGAGAGGGCCCCAATAAGAAATAATCCATCTTCAGAGTTTACGGTCTTTATGACATAGTAATTACATTGATTGATATTAAATTGCTATCTACTTGCATTTAGGATGAATGTTATGTATGTTAAATGTGGAAGAAAACATTACAATTTCTTGAAGTTAATAAGACAATAATGTATGTTGTCATGTCAAAACTACAAAATATTATCTTCTTTACACATTACAGCTTTAACATGGACAGTTACTGTGCTTATCCTGGAGACTCCATTAAGTAAAGCTAAATAAATGTCTCCTTACAGAAAACTTGTTAGCCATCACAAGACACCATGAACACAAACATTCACACACTCATTCACACATGGGGCAGTTTATCTTAGCCCATCCACCAGTGTTTTTCTGAGAAAACCAGAAAACCCGCAGGAACCTACATGAACCAGCGACTAGACAAGAACCCAAGATCATGATTGAACCAGGGGAACTCCTTCACACTCCTGTGCTACCCCAAAGGCATGTCATATAATGGTGTTACTGTAGATACAATAGAATATTAGAATGAGTGAATAAATATAGGCCTGTCAAAATGATTCACATCTTCAGACCAATTATTTTAGGCCAGATTTAAGAATTCAACATTATGAATTATGTTATTCTGTAATTATAAATTATTTAGCAACTACTGATAGATAAGGAGTTATAGAAGTGAAGAAGTCTGGGCAAACTGACTGGTAATGCAAGTTAAACCTGAGGGCATATTAATTCAGTAAGATTAAGCAAGAGTTAAGCTATGTTTAAAAAAAAGAATAATATTTGTTTCAGAAGTTTCATAGTTACTTTATTTCACATTTTCAGTGCTGTTACTTTTTTCTTTCTGTTGTTCACCCACATTAATTCCTTCTTCTGGTTAATTGACCCCTTATGAATCTTTGCCCCGTGACCCCAATGCTTGCACTGCACTGCTGGCTTTTGTCCATGCAGATTACAGCCAGGTTTTAAACAAAGGTCCTGAGAAAGCATTAATCCTCTTGGCATAAATTTAGTGAAATATCTCATTTAATAGAAATGGCACTTATTTGCACTCAACAAATAACCATGAACATTTTTTTTGTCAGCCTGTAGTCCAGATGCTCTTTTTTGAGAGATGTTTGAAAAATATTTGAAATTAGGCTAGATCACTTTAGGATAGATAGATAGATAGATAGATAGATAGATAGATAGATAGATAGATAGATAGATAGATAGATAGATAGATAGATAGATAGATAGATAGATAGATAGATAGAGGGAGGGAGGGAGGGAGGGAGGGAGGGATGGATGGATGGATGGATGGATGGAGGGAGGGATGGATGGATGAATAAATGGATGGATAGGTAGGTATGTATTTAGGTAGATAGACAGATTAACAAATTCCAGCTGTATCCACAAACGTAGGCAATAAGGCATATAAAAATTCTAGTAATAAAATGTTTTAGAACTTTTTTAACTAAAAAATGTAAATAAATTGATTTAATTAGTCACAACTCATGATTTAATCAGCACGTTGTGATACTGTTGTAATATTATATGTTATGTTAAGATCTCTGTAGATTACAAAAAAAAAGTCAGTCCAGTTGCTGAGTCTTAATAGACCCACTGTGGTGATGATAGGCCACTCTCACGGCAGATGTCTCTGAGAGATGAGATTGAATTATGTGACGGCCAGAAAGCCAGCTGGACCTTTGAAATTTAGTTAAAATCACATTTTATTTAGTAACAAACTTGCCTTCCTCAACTTGTTGACCTATTATTGTGCCACATTTTCTCTCAAGGTTTTTTGGTATTTTCCAAGCCACCTTTGGCTTATTTACAGTACGGAAATAAAGTTAGTATGATGTTTTCTATGGTAGAAATTAGCGACATGGAAAATAGTGTACAGTATATGTGTAAAGCATTTATTGTATTAGGTGATAAATATTGTTTACAAACAGCTTAAGAATTTAAACTTGGCATGTTTTTAATGAAACTTTACAAAGTAGATATGTTTTAATCATTATAAACATTAATGAGGGACTTAAAGTTTCTATAGCATGTCAGCAAGGGTCTGCAAACACATACGAATGCTCCTAAACATAACTGCTGACTTCATCACTGATATTTAGGCTGTATTTAAATACACAATAGAAATATAAGTTTGTGTGTTGCAAGATAGGGGCAATTTGTTTTACTCAGAAAGAAAGGAGGTGTACAATGTTGCACTCAGTGGTATTTTACATACAGGACTTTCTTAAATTAGTATAGTTGTCAGGACTCATTATGTCTATTTATTTTCTTCGCATTGCATCTAGCTTCACAGAGTCCTCGTTTTTTCTTTGTCTGTGTTGGTTTATGTAACCTTTTTGCTTTGCCGTGTCGTGTTCTAGTTCTCGTGATTTTTTTCTCTCTGTCCATGTTTTCCGTTTTTGTTAATAAACTGTGTTTTTGTTATCCCTACATTTGGGTTGGGTTTTTATCTTCACTATGGCCACTGCCACCCCTGCCAAATAGTACAGATTCAATACAATTGCTCTTTATAGTTGTAAATAATGCGTACGTATTTTTAAAGTTGCTTATCTGAAGTGCAAATATTAAAGAGTTTCTAAGCTAAAAGTTTGTATTCTGTTATTAAACTGTTTATTGAATTGTTCAGTTTGAGAACATATAGTATATTTGGACAAACTACTGTATGACATTATCATAAGAAAAGCTTTTCAGTGAGTTCTGTATATGAAGGTGTTGGAAGCCTAGGTTTATTTACCTTTAATGCTTTCTTTTTAAACTATTTCATCTAGGCCTTGCTGAAAGCCCTTGTATTGTGGTATTTGAGTCCTGGACTGTTTTTTGTGCATGCTGTGAAAATGGAGGTATTGTCGGGTGACGTGATGGCCCGTAGATCCTCCAGCCTGTCCATTATCCCCTGCTGATGTTCTAACTGCAGTGCCAACTAATGACTGTTAGCTGCCCCACCAGCATCCAACCCGCACTCATCAAAGAGTAACTCAACACCAGCTTGAGTAAGACTACAACCTCGGAATAGATGTAAGAATTATAACCACTCAGCGAGTTCTAAAAGCGAACCAAAAATACAGATTTTTGTGTGGAGCCAACAATATTCTGGGTGTCTCTTCAAATTGATGCTTTCACTGTGAACTTTGATAGCGGCTCCCTTTAATTCTCTTTATGGCCCAGAGTTTCCTAGTTAATTTACCACACTGTTTTATTCCCAAATGAGTGCCATCTGTAGGACCTTCATTTTGCCAGCTCACGCTTTTCTCTTTATTAGCATGCTGAGATAAAAGGCGGCCTTAAGCAGTAGTGCAAACTGTTTAGGTACAGGGAGGTGCCCTTGGAAAAGAGTCAGCAGTGGACGAAGCAAAATGCGGAATACTCGCTCTGACTAGTGCCGTCTGTCACTTATTAAATTTTATGGAGCAAACACGGTGCACTTTAAAGAGGCTGCACAGTCGCCGACGTTTCTCTTTGAAAGCCGGGTTTCATGTGGAGAGAGTTGCATACGTATCCAAACATTTGTTTAGAGTTGCATGAAACCCAACGTCAACAAGGTGCAGGCTGATTTTCTGGTGAAGGGCCACTTGGCTGCTTATCTTTTTGCAATTTGAGCTGTTTTTCTTTTTCTCCTTGGGCTGTTTGTGATTTATAGAGTGATTGATGAGCATGTGCAGTAATTGACAAACAAGATATAATTTAGAAGGAACATGACTCAATCTCTTGTTTGTCCTAGAATACAGTATGTTTGCATTAGTCTTAGATACAAAGGCAGTTGTTCACACTGTATAGTGAGATGGTGTTGTAGATTGTTGAGTCACTGTTGAGTAAGACTGTGGTTTATGGTTCTGTGGGCATCCAATGGTGTGGTAATGCACTCCAGTTTACCAAAATACCTTCAACTTTTAATGCCATAAAAACTAACCTTGTCTATGTAAAGCTTTTATACATCTTAAAATGAGGGTCTTGCTGAATGACAACTGAGTGGTGCAAGTTGAAACAAGTGGACTTTCAGTTTTCAGGACAGAAACATGTAGCTCCATAAAGAAAAGCTTGGTCTGGGGATTGAAAGGCTTGCCAAGGAACTTGAGCCGAGAGAACCGCGAAAGGCTGTAGCTTGAGCATGGAAATGAGAACCATACGAGGCAGCGCATTAACTGAGGACACTGGCAATCTTCGGTCTTTATTGTGGCTCAGGACATTTTTGTGTGTATTGGTGAGGTACTCCAGCACATTCTTGCACTAAATAGCATATTTTAAAACATAATTTGGCTCAAGCAGAGGTTGGGGATTGAAGTGTGTCATTTCTAATTACAGTGTTTTAGATCTAGAAATGACCAAGCAGTTGTCAGGATGGATGGGCGGTTGTGGGCTCCACTGGAGGTGTGGGTTCTAATACCAACTGATAGCTCAGCTGACCCTGAAATGAAGGTTGAATTATAAGATGCCACCCTTGGGCTCTTGAATAAGGTCCTTACCCTGCTATCATGGCTGACACAGGTCTCAGACCCCAGCATTGTGAAGGGTGTTCACAACAGGACGGGACTTCACAGTGCAGATGGACAATGACCCAAAGCATACTGCAAAAGCAACCAAAGAGTTTTTTAAGGGGAAAAGTGGAATGTTATGCAATTGCCAAGTCAGTCACTCACTGAATCCGATTGAGCACGCATTTCACTTGCTGAAGACAAAACTGAAGGGAAAATGCCCCAAGAACAAGCAGAAACTGAAGACAGTTGTAGTAGAGGCCTGGCAGAGCATCACCAGGGATGAAACCCAGCGTCTGGTGATGTCTATGCATTCCAGACTTCAGGCTGTAATTGACTGCAAAGGATTTGCAACCAAGTATTAAAAAAAGAGAAATTTTGATTTATGATTATTATTCTGTCCCATTACTTTTGTCACTTAACAAGTTGGAGGCACATACCATATGCAAACTGTTGTAATTCCTACACCGTTCACCTGATTTGGATGTAAATGCCCTCAAATTAAAGCTGACAGTCTGCAGTTAAAGCATGACTTGTTCGTTTCATTTCAAATCCATTGTGGTGGTGTATAGAGCCATAAATGTTAGAATTGTGTAGATGTCCCAATATTTATGGACCTGACTGTATTAACAAGATAACTGCCGACAAAATAGGCACAAAACACAAGGATTTCCCTGTGCAGTAATGTATATATTACAAAGGTTTCTTCTTCATCTAATAGAATAGGAATAGTATGTAAATAACACAACATGCAAGCAGTTAATTTAATAACTAGATTTGGTTATTAGAAAGATGCAGTGTACTTTAGGAAACAAGTGGCATACTGGCAAAAAGTCCTAAACAACTGGATAGTTCAGTATAAACCCAAAGATCTGAGCAGGCATATTGAAACAACACTGACAAAAATCAACATGATGTTCAACACTGTAAGTTCCATCATGAAAACCACCTCTCACCTCTTTTTACGTTTCTTTACAGTGTCCGGGGGGCAGATGCAGGTAACGGCATCCGTGTTTTCATCCCAGACATTGGCATGTTCATTGCTGGTCTGGTTACATGGCTCCTGTGTCGTAGTCTTGAAAAGCCTCCAGGAAAGGACATGTTGCAGCATAATACTGACTTCGACATGGGGAATCAGGTAAATTTACAGAACATTTGATGCCATGTAGCATCAAAAAACATTTTGTTTTATTATCACACATTTCTAAATCATCAAGCTTATTCTCTTATTCAGTGAAAGCCATACTTTTAATGAAGCATGTTGATCCAGTTTTGGGATGAATTTAAAGGTACAACTGATGAATCTGTTATGCTCTTAAAACAGTTTTGCTGGTATTGTTTGGCTCCACTTGTCTTCTTAAAAGGAAGTATGTTATATGGCCAAATGTATGTGGACACCTGAATATTGAACAACCCATTCCCAGCCAAAACCATGTAAATTAATATTGCTTGGTTCCAATATAAACAGCCTTCTGGGATGGCTTTCTAATAGATTTTGTTGCATGGCTCTGAGAGTCCATTCTGCAACAAGAGCATTAGACAAATTTGTCAGTATATCAGTTCATTCCAAAGGTGTTTAGTGGGCTTGAGTCAGGGCTCTGTGCAGGACACTCATGTTCTTCCACACCAACCTTGACAAACCATGTTTTTGTGTATTGTACTTTGTAAACAGGGGCATTGTTGTGCTAGCACAGGTTTGAGCCTCTTAGTTCCATTGAAGAGAAATCTTAAGTTGACAACTATGTTTTCAACAGTTTAGGGAAGAACCACATTTGGGTGTGATGGTGGGGTGTCCACATACTTTTGTCCATGTTGTGTATCACTGCAAGTCAATACTGCAATGAGATGTGTTTATCCTAATGGGTGGTCTCTTCCAGGATGACCCCCGCTCCCAAACACAGGGAATAAGGGCTCACTGAATGGTTCAATGAGTATGAAATTTATGTAAATTCTATTTTTTGAAACCAGTTTAACACCTTTGTGAGATTTTGGATGAATGTGTTAAACACTCTACATCCATTATCAAACCAACAGTTAAGGGAATATCTGGAAGCATGGTGTTCATTGCTCCAATATAATTTTTGACAGTGTAGAGTCTATACCTAAGCTTATGATTTTACTGTGACCTTACTGACACACATTTCCCCTTGTACTTCATTGTAGTTATATTGTGGCACTTGTGGATTTGTAAAAAGGAAACAGTAATACTGCAATGAGGTACAAAATAATTTTAGTTTAACCTATAGACAATTTATTTAACATATGTAACATCGATATTTACAAATGTAAATATTACATTTAAAATGTATTTTATCATCCAATAAACTACTGGGAGTACCAATAGTGTCTGTTGGTATAATAAATATTCCACTAATAGCTGTGATATCTCAGAAAAGTGTACTGTGTTATTAATAGTAGCATGGATATTTTGACACTTCATTTTATATATATAGCCATAATCCAGAATTCTTATTTGATAGATAGGGCATATTTTCCTTGCTGGTACACTGTGGTCATGCCCACTCCTTGCTCATATCTAAGCTGTTCTCTTTGTTCTCTATGAGTCTAGTTGATTAATATCTTCTTGGAACACACAACCAGAGGTCCATAATACATCTTACTCTTTTACTTATGGAGGCTGCTCCCTTTCAGGAAGATAGAAAGGCCTCTTTGGTGATAAATTATAAGCCATAGTTATGAAGAGGATAATAAGGTGAATCCATTACTGTCTGGATGAATACCAACCAGAGACATTTTCATAGTGCACAATTTCTCCCAAGGCTGTTGTTTTTCCCTCCCACAATAGGCCAGAGTCCCTCAGCCTAGAAACCCTCCTAAAGGAAGAGACTGACACTGCTTTTAATCAGCTAAAATAAACTTAGGGAACCTTGCAGTGCCATTCACTGCTTATTTTGTAGGGCTTTTTAGGTAAAATGGATGAAAATGTAGAGAATGAGAACCAAATAGAAATCCGTTTGAATGTTTTTATTGATGGAGCATCCTGTAATAGAACCTCTTGATAAAACCATAAAAGTCGTCAGGGTGATCACTGGATCTGTAAGTCTAGACCTAGCAACCTGTATGTTTTTATGATATGCTAAAATGTAGGGGTTGCTTTGATGGAACTTGGACTTTAAATGAAATATTAAACTATTAGAATAAAAACTAAAACCTAGAGGCTCACACTGTATTATGTGGTTACATTACTAATTAATAAATGTTATAGCATGTGATCCTTTTATTTCAGATTTTGCAAAACAGTTGATAATATGGACATAATTTTCTTTTTCTGTTCTTATGCTTTTTTATTATCCTCTACTCTTATCCATTTTGTGCACTGTATTTCACTTCTATGACATCGGGCAGGATCCATATAAACCATCTGCAGATTTCTGGAATGCTACACAAGAGTCAGAGTCATTCTCTATATAAATTAGGTTTATGTTCAACATAATGTGCACAAGAAGTTCATTTGTCCAATAAGATATTTAAACAGCATCGATTTCCACTGAGTGCAAGGTTTGAACTTGAGCCTCTCATTGATTTGAAATTTCTCCAGTTCCTATGATAACAGTCATACCGTCGAGTGCTCTGACTCTTCACTTATATGACACATAGAATAATAGAACAAATTATTTTTTGTGGAAGAAGTACAGGAAATGTAAATATTGTGTTGTCAAAAAGAAAACATATCAGAAACCTTAATGGAATAAATAAAGGATATGCTCACCCTGGAGAGGTATTATGTTTAAAATAATGTTCAAGAATCACATTTTTTTTTTATAGAGCTTCTTATAGATTCAGAATTAGATTTCAGGCCTTATATCCTATTTTAAATTTTGCCCAATTAAAAAACATAACAGTTATCTGATACTTGGATGAGTTACTGTTGCCACTATGGAGTTAATTTTTTTCCAATAACAAGATCACAGCAATTTATCAGTGATTATAGTTTATATTTATTAGCGACATGTACTTTAAAACTATAATTATGTTTAGTGTTGTGGAAAAGTCTGTGGAAGTTACTTCCTGTTATCACTTATACAAGCTATAAAAAGTTGTTCCCTTAACCACATTAATCTTGTAGGTAATAAGAAAAAAATAGCCATTGTGTTGTGTTACAGATGAACCAGAAAGTGCAAATCCCCTGGATTTCTCTTGTCAGAAGACCTAAAGTTACAGCTTTACCTCTGGATCTTATTAACTGCAGACACTAGTGACTATGTGTATAATCGCTCAGTAAACACCTCCTAAACGGAATTCAAATTGTTACAATTAACACATTTTAAATGTGTGTTTATTATAAATCTTAAATGATACGCTAATAAGTGTCCACTAATCCCTAAAGCCATCAGTGTTGTCAGAGCTGCTACAAATTAAAATTAATCTGCACTTTCTGTACGGTCATTTTTGTGAATTCACAGTATCAAACAAACACCTTAAAATATCCTGTACCTACATAAAAAAAAATCTAGCACTGGTACAAATTTTTGCCTAGCCCTGGTTTCTTGAGCACTGCCAGTCCTGCTCCTGTTTGTCCTGGCAGCACTGCCATGGCCTAATTCCCCTTCTACTTGGCATGGAATATGTTTATTTCTGTTGATTCCCTTCTGCCATGCCTTGTTTTGCAATCAGGGTAGTATTTATTCAGGTAAATGATCTGTTTGACGGGAGGACTAATGGATGTGCAGTCAGAAGGGAAACGGACAAGTGGAGCCTGCAGACCGATGGGCTGTTTGTTTTAGAGAGGAAATACTTGCTCATTAATAACCCTGATCTTATATCTACTGTATGAAGCCACTTCGCATCTTTCTTTGGCCTAATATCTGTCATAAAATGCAGATCACCACTTTGGTTCCTGGTGGCATTCCACAGTTTATTTCTTTTTTGGGAGCATTGCGGTCCTGGTCAGATGGGCATTTGGATTCCAGTAGAAACCAGTGTAAACTGGCATTAAATGCTGAATAATTGTATTTTGGGTCTCAACGAGGTGCTCAAAAATAAATCTTTTCACAAAGTACACTTACAATTATCTGTACGCTGCTCATTTATGTGATTATCCAATTTAATACAATGTACAGTATATGTACAATAAATACAATAGGAAAATGGCAAGTATTGAAATAAACATCTAGTATATTTTCAGTATTTTGTATGAGTAGTCCTACTTATGATTATCACAATTATCCTTTAAAATGTGGTATAACCCTATAGCTTCCAATCGTATTATTTACTAGATAATAAAATAGCAATTGGTCCATCAAGCTGATCCTGTTTCTTACACAATTAAGTGAAACACAAAGCAGTAAATATAAAATAATAGTAATAAAGCAGTAATAAAAATTACTACTAATATTCTGTACAAGATCACTCTTTCTCACACGGTATTGTTAAAGGGTGAAAGATGTTGTATTTACAGCTGTGAGTTACAGCATTTGACTGGACAGTTCTTTGTTTGTTTGTTTATCATTTTATGTTTAAAAAGTTCATTGTGCATGCAATGTAATGTGGCCCTCAGGTATTTCATAAGGTAAGTCATGAAATCATAATAATCATAATAATAAAGTACTAGCTATTTTTTCACTCTATTTAATTAGCTAGTTTGTACAGAAGTCCTAAGAGGCTATGCATTATTATATTTTGTTTTCACAACTCGATCTCGGTATAAGAATATGTTCTATATGCAGCAAAAGAGCTGAATGATTACATTTGCCTTTAGGGATTCAGGGATTCACTCACACTGAAACAGCTTTACGTCTGTCAGTGATTGACATTTATGATGGAGATTTCAGACACTAGCGTGCACATACACCAGAAACATTTGAAATACGCGAAATTTTTCTCATGATATAATTACATCATGAGAAAATTATGTCGGGTTTTGTTATGTCGATATCACAAGAAAATTCAATTGTGTTAACGAGAAAAAAAAAACTTTTGTTAATTTAATTCTCTCTTGTAAAAGAAAACATTTCACTTTAAGTAATCTGGTCCTCAAGATATGCAGTGTTTCTTATTATGATATCTTTTCTGATCACCTGCATAAACTGCTGTTGTGACCATTACATTACATTGTGACAGAATGACATTATTTAGGGAATGGTGTCATATTTATGTATTTGATATTGCTCTCTAATGCAGTTCCATTAGAAATTACATTGCATGTAATCACAGGCCAAAACATTTTGATCTACAGTATAGTGGGTATGTCAAGCTATCAGACAGTGGTGCTGAACTTGATACTTCTCTTTACTCGTGCGTCTATAACATGACAGTTTTATGTCTCAGATTAGAATTGCACATTACAGAGATAAACCTTTGTTGTAAAAGTGTTCACCTCATTGGTCAAATCTACTGCTGCCCAAGCAGCACACAAAGCCATAATTTTCCATAAAAATCCATTAATCCAGTTTTCCAAAAAGCCATAAAACACCTTAGGATGCGTGTGTTACTCAATTCTAAATACAGCTTGGTATGGTTAATATTTTTCGCACCCCTCATTTTATGTCAAATGTAAATTCACACTCTGTCTGGAAGCAGTATGAGGTATGTCAATTTAATGCTGAATAACTGGAACAGTGCACAATCAAGACATCTTGCCAGTGAAGTGGGTGCTGTATAAACTTGAGGGAATGTTGGTGAATGCAACATTAATCCTGGTACAATATTTATATAGCCACACTAAGCTACGTGTGCAGTGCGGCCACACTTCCTCATTTCCTCACCTCAGTGTGATTCACTGCCATTAACAATGAATGTGCATTCCAGTGTTCTACTCCTTCTGTGTTTGTGTAGGTGTGGAATTGAATGGTGTTTGTGTGTGTGTGTGTGTGTGTGTGTGTGTGTGTGTGTGTGTGTGTGTGTGTGTGTGTGTGTGTGTGTGTGTGTGTGTGTGTGTGAAAGAGAGAGAGAGAGAGAGAGAAAGAGAGAGAGAGAAAGACACTAGAAAGAAGACTACATCTTGAATGCATTAGCTGATGTGTTTTCAGTGGCAACGACAATGCTTAAATGACCATCTTTGGTTTACTCTTTGTCTTTCTCTACCTTCCTTCCACTCTTCCTCTCTGTGTCTATTGTCTCCTGTCTCTTTCATTCTCTGCCTTGTTTTCTTTCTATTTTTCTTATGTTAAGTTTATTCATGCTGTCAGAATGTCAGATGCCAAACTAGAGTGCTAAATCAGAAAAACTACTGACCATAAACAGACATGTGTAGCCATAAACACACCATTGTATACTATTTAAACTTTTACTCGCTGCTTCTTATTATGGGCTGTCCATTTATTAATCTCCTGACTGTGTGTCTATCGCTTGTGTTTATGTGTTTGGTCTGCTTGTGTAATTTAAGGGTGGCAATGAAGTGCAGTGTACTTGACCATCCCCCAACCCCCCCCCAACCCCAACAACCCCCCCAAAACAACAAACAAACAAACAAACAAACAAACAAATAAATAAATAAACACGACCAACCCCCTGGACAAGAGGTTTATGGATTGTGACACAGATACTTTAGCACCAAATCCCACTGTATGGCCTGTTGTGGACTGTACATACATGTTGCTTTGTATGTGTTTCTGTGTGTACAGCAGAAATTTCCAGTTCTACTGTTAACATTTTTTTATGTAAAATGGTTTCATTTTGTTAATGATTTGAATTTTGTTTGTTCACTTAATTTCAGCACCATGGAGAGCATGCCTAAATCCTGTTTAATTAGGTGTTTTCAATTAGGCAACAAATTAGGAGATCAGAAAAAATTTAATTTAAATTTAATAAATTTAATTTATGAAATTTATTTCTGAGGTTATCAAAGTGGTCTCACTCTTCACACAGTTATATTCATATAAAGGTTTGCCTTTAATTCTCATGTACACTCTGGTGCTGTTTTGAAGACAATAAGTTGTTGAATATATCATAGGGAACCTTTGAGAGAGATAGTGTGTTTGGTTTATTCAGTTAGATTGCCCAAAATATTCTTCAAATATTTAAGACAAGCCAGGAACACATATGAGTGTGCTTTCTGAAAGATTATAAAAAGATTCATATGAACGCAGCATTTGAACATTTGCTAGGTCATTTTATTGACTATCAGTGACAACCTGTTCTTAGACATTATAACTATTTTACATTTTTCAGGTGATATGCATTATTTATCAAATGGTCTCACCCTTTGCATGATTTAACATTTAAAGTTAGACAGATTTAAGTGCGCCTGTATGTGAAATAGACCAAAATTCAAATCCAATCGCATCATAGTTATTTGTTCACATATGTAGGAATTTCTCATATGTGAGGAAGTTTTAGTATGAGAGATGAACCTCCTTAGTCTTTCACACTGATGAATGGCATAGCTGATATCCCTCCAGACTCCACAAACATCACCACACTCACCAAATGCAACCCATTTAATCAGTTAGGATGTCTGAGTTTAAACAGATCATAGAGGGAATTCTTTTTGCCTTTTGCTTACCCATGTGAAAAAGGTTTGTTTGTACAACTGTACCTAGCACGATAATTCCTTCATGGTGCCTCACAGAGATTTCATTCACCACAGTGGTATGAAAAATATAGTAGGGTTAAACAAGCTGGGGATTTTTGACTGAATCTCCAAAATATATTTCTTTGGTTCACCTGAGCTTGGTCATTCAATCAGTGTTTGAACAGAAGAAAACTGTAATGCATTTAAAAAAGTAACTCTACCACAGTTACCAAAGAGCAAATGGTAAACTATTACGCACACCGCCTGAGAATGACATTCGGAGGAAATACTCCTAACAGCTTTCAAATTGAGCTCATATGTGAGTCAGCATCTTATATGCCGATCTTACTCTAATGAAGTTTGAAGAACTGTTTCCTTTTTTTTGAGGCTGGGGAACTTCAGAGGCCACGTTTTGCTGAATGATCGTGTGTGTGTGTGTGTGTGTGTGTGTGTGTGTGTGTGTGTGTGTGTGTGTGTGTGTGTGTGTGTGTGTGTGTGTACACATATGTATATGCGTTTGTTTGTGTTCAGAGCAAACTCGTTGAATTTTATGCAACCAGAGTTTACATCTCTGTCCCAAATAGAACATTAGTGTATGTCATATGCATTGTTTTTGTAACAGGACTCTAACTGTCTGAATTGAGTCACGTTGTGTTATAGCCTCTTGTGATTAAATCAGCTGTGCTTTGTACAACTGGAGTGGAGTCACTTTGGTATGCTGAAACCACTCAAGGAGATTAGATTTACCTTAGATTAGATTTAGCAGGTCCTGGGAAGTTTGCTTCTTTCTAGTTTAGCCTCTGCATAGTGTTACACATACTGACATTTTGTATTTGTGTATACGGCCATGTCCACACTAATCCGGATATATTTGAAAACGGAGTTTACGTCTAAAAACGCTCCGCATCCACATTATCATTTTCAAACGTTTTCCAAAAGTTGCTCATCCACACTGAAATGTATGAAAATGCTTACATCTCCCTACTGCACATGAGGAAAGCTTCGACCTTCGTCATTTCTGCTAGGTGTTTATGACAAAATGCGTCATAGTATTCAAAAGCCTCCGTTTTCACAGTCCACACTAAGACGCAAAGACGCTGTTTTCAAATTTATCCGCTTTGGAGAGCGTCTTCCAACAGCTACGTTTTCGTTGACTTAAAACGCCTTCTCAGTGTGGACGAAAGGCCAAAACGGAGAGAAAAATATATGTTTTCAAACAAATACGAATTAGTGTGGACATGGCCTAAAAGTCAATGTTCCCTTTTTTTATTTATTTATTTATTTATTTTAACAATAGACATTGTGACAAATCATCTTTAAAGAAATCTGTATGATTAACTGCTACACAGCACTTCTGTGTATGTTCAGATGTATTCAGTCTTGGATAAATATTACTTTAGAAGATATGTCCTTACAGTACCTGTAGGTCAAGTTGTAGTGTTCATAAGTGTACAGACGACAGTCTGTTCATCATTTGTCTGACTTTCAGAAGGCCTTTAGCCTCAGTCAAAATATATTAAAATGCTATTATAAAAAGTCAAAGTTTAGGAATACCATCAAGCTAAAAATGATGTTTGACACTCACTTATGTGTTTTGTTACTTTATTTTAAAGAGACCAAATAATTGTGTTAGCGATACAGTGATTTATTGTTTAATATATTGATTTGTTATCCTTTTTGTTTGGTGCAAGTTTTGTATACAAATTATACATTTCAGACAGAAGTGTTTAACTCCTGTCCTGAATGAGGTTCCTTGGGGACTGTTTGAAATTGTCTTTACTGTTAAAACACTTGATCCATCACCTGACTGACTAATTATTAAGCTCTTAGTAAGGTGGGACGAGGGGGGAAATGGATTTAAGAAGCCCTAATTTAAGTCATAATAAACAGACGCGACTTAATCAAGCACAGAGACCTTTATCCTGGTCCACTCTTGTACAGAGTGTGTAGCCTGGTATAACCTAATAAAACTATATGCAATGGCACATCATTTTTGAATGAAAACATAAATAATACTTCATCTTTTATCTACCAATCTACCAAAAACATAAACAATATTTGAATTATAAAATTTCTTCATCACATTGGCCTACTAATGTATAAAAGACAACAAGGTGTTTTTTTTTAAAAACAAACAACCAGCTCACTGTAAAACCTTCTAGTGTTTTATTACACTATATTGTATTACACAAAAAATGTATTCGAATAATAAATGTATCATGGGATGTATTAAATTATGACACAATGTAATAGTATATCCTATTTTGTTTTCTTCCAAAAAATGCTAAATATACATCTCCACACAGCAGAACTAAATGTTTATGCACAGCATTTCCAATACAAGTCCTTGTGTAAGATGCTACTATAAAAATGATTCCAGATCATGTTTGAGAATTCAATTCAGTATAATTTAATTTAGCACTGATTTGTTTATGTATAGTTCTTGTTTATGGTGTACTGGGTTTTAATATTATAGAGAGTACAGAGACTTGGAATAAATCTCGTTAAAATTACCTGATTTTATTATAGCTTATAAAGCAATATCATTTGTTTAAATATTACTCAAGGTACAGTCAAATATTTTGCATTATTAGTCAGTCAGAACTCTTATAAGCTCGTCTCTCTCCCATCTGTTTAGGAACAGGATGATGATGAAGAAGAGGAGGAGGAGACAGATGGGGAAGAGAAGGAGAAAGAAGAAAAGCTTGAGCCGGAGCCCGAGCTGCACCTCGAGGAAGACTTTGAGTTGGGTGATGAAGACTGTGAACCACCTGATGAGGATTTAGACGTCGGGCAGGAAGATCTGGAGGGGTTAGAGCCTGAGGAAGAGGAGGAGGAGAGCACGAAGATGAAGATCCTGCGGCAGATAGCAGAAGTGGCATCCAGACTAAAGGAAATCATTGGAAATCTGATTGCGACTGCAGGAAAAGTAGTTGTAACCATATTACTGGGCTTTACAGGTATATATAACTAGAAACCGCTTGCTGTATATCACTAAAAACAATTATTTCCCACTTAAACTAAATTCTGCTTCTGTAGCTTTATACACTTAGAAGTACTTAATACACTTATACATGTATTTTTCAAAATTCTTTCCATAAATATTGCCACACGCTCACTGAGCAATTTATTAGGAACACATGGGTTCATAATTATATCTTATAAAGTTTTTAATGTATATGTATTGACGCTTAAATCTTTACTGTGCTTTGTGTCACCCTGCAGGCATCATGTTACCCTCCCTCACCTCTGCCATGTACTTCTTTACCTTTCTGGGCCTGTGCACATGGTGGTCTTTCTGCCGCTCATTTGACACGCTGCTCTTTAGCTGCCTTTGTGTGCTGATGGCGATCTTCAGCGCAGGCCATCTCATCATCCTCTACCTCTACCAGTTCCAGTTCTTCCAGGAAGCTGTGCCTCCTGGAGATCGTTATGCCAGGTCAGACCACCGGCTGCATCCACTGAGGTTTTTCTTTTCTGGATTGCATTGTATTGCTGATTTATGTCACTGTTTTCTGGGATAAACTAGTATGTCCAAATTTGGCAAATTTTTGTGGATGGGTTAGGTATTGAATTGCAGAATGGTGCATTTGATGTCATTGTAGAAAGCAGACTGTTATATAGGTGGTGTAAAACAAGGTCCATAAAATGTCTAAAGGTTGATGGTCTGATTTTGGTCATGCTTGTTTTCTCAGTGTAAAGGCTTTTCAGCTGTGTGTTAACTCATTCAACATGAGGCCCTTTATGTGACCTGCCTTCATACTGTGACCAATGATTACAGCTTTTTACAAAAGGTGTGTGTGTGTTTGAGCGTATGTGTGGGTGTATAGTACAATCTGTTAGGATCAGTCTGATAGATTCATAGATAGCTTGAATGCACATGATGTTTGTGTGTGTCTGTGTGAGTTTGTGTGTGTGTGATATAGACTGATACAATAAATCTGATGGCTGTGTGTGTGTGTGTGTGTGTGTGTGTGTGTGTGTGTGTGTGTGTGTGTGTGTGTGTGTGTGTGTGTGTGTGTGTGTGTGTGTGTGTGTGTGTGTGTGAATTTATTTTATTTAATTCAGATGTGAAAATAGATTCCAAGTGAATGGTTTCAGGTGCTTAAACACAATTGGTTATCATACCATCATGTCCTGGAACAAAGCTCAACTCTGCGTATACACTTCAGCTGAGGCTCAAAGCTGCTGTGTCCTTGCTGCTGTGAGGCAGCAACATGAGGAAGCTGTCATGCCAAACACCATTTAATTCATACTAATTAATTAATACTAAAGTTTATACAATTTTTTCCTGTCCACCAAAATCCTTACTCCATATTCGATAAGATCACTTGTCAATTGATCACACTCCTTCTATACAATTCTATCTAGTAGATTAGATACTTGAGAATATTTTTAATGTAAATTAAACAATCCATTTTCTGCCTCCTGGTTGTCCAACAGCAGGATCCTACGCCCTCATTTCTGTTCCCTGGTTTCGATTCCCAGGCAGCGAGCGAACCTAGCCACTGAAGAGTTAAGTCTCAGTGCCGGTCCCATGCCCAGAAGATAAAATAGGAGGGTTGTGTCAGGAAGGGCATCCGGTGTAAAACCCGACCCCGGAACAGGGAGCAGCTGAAAAACCATAAACAACAACATGCAATAAATTTTCTCTTAACTCTGATCGACCAATTATCCTTTTTTTTAGTGCGTACAGAGTTAAAGGCTCCAGGAAGCATTTCGCACCAGTCTGCTGTCAGTAAATACCCTGCTGCTTGATTAAAGGCTGAATAAATCCTTTAAATCAGCCAGGTAGCAATGTGTTTGACAGCTGCACAAGGTAGAGCAGCATGCCATCTTTCATCTGTGAAATTCTTTGGCCTGGCTGAAACTGCTGAGACGTGAATCGGGAGAGAACTGGGTGTTGTTCTGTAACTGTACAGAGAATGTCTAGTGGAAAAACACTGAGTACCAAACATGGGAAGAGAATCTGAAAGGAATATTACAGCACTATTTTGTTGTTGTTGTTGTTGTTGTTGTTGTTGTTATTTGGGTTCTTTTTCAACCTAATCTCTATCCAGTGCACGTGTTGCATGTGTGATCACCATAAATAATCATTTTTATGACAGCAATGCAGCATATATTTGAACCTCGTAAACCAAGTAGAATTAAATAGTTCACTCAGGTCAAAATAGGAAAAAAAAATAAAAAGTTTCAATCGGTATAAACATAAGAATGATTTTGTCACTGGATGCTGTTGTGAGATTTTTTTGTCACTGGATGATGTTGTGAGTTTTTCTTATGGTATGGATATCCTTACACAGAATTTTAGTGACTAAAAACAGCATGTCAGAGTTCAGAAAAGGGTTTGATATCACCATATAGTTTTTTTTATATAATTTTTTTAAAAACCTTACTATGAATATATTACCCCTAGTAGGCTCGGTAGAAACAGAAATGCATATAAAGGCCTACAAATTTCTTAAAGTCTTACGTGTGCTCTCTATATACGAGCCATTAAGCGCCACTGCGGAGTGCGACATGTCAAAGAAATTCAATGCTGAACATGGACACAACAAAACAGGTCCAAATTATATAATTTGTCCTCAGGTAAACCAAGTTAGATCTTTTTTAATGGTTCTTTCATTGAAGAACTGTAAAAACTGTTCAACAAACTGCTCCTTTTTTTAATCTCACATATTGCGTTTACAATCCGTCTCTAATATATATATAATGCAAATTCTAATCAACAACCATTACAGTTTCACATAAAACATCCTCAAATGAGAAAGATGTGAAAGAAAATCATTATTTAAACATTACAGTAATTCAGTAATAATCAGTATTGGTTTGATACTACAGTATACAAAATCCATCCAAAAGTAGTCCCATCTCTGAAAGGACAATAGATGCAGATTTAGAGCTTCACTCACAGAAAGATTTGGCTGAAAAAGAATTAAAAAATGCATATTTTGAATAAACTTTGATTGACAGCCCCAACTGTTGCTGTTACACTTCCCCAACTAACAATTTCTGGTTACCAGAATGTTCTGGGAACATTTTGAGGACGTATTTCCAATGTTCTTAATCGGTTAAGGTTTATTTGTGGAAATATGAGAGTGAGTCAAATGAAAGCATTTATTAAAGATTTTTATAAATGTTATTGTTTATTCCAAAATATTTCACAAACATGTATCCTGTTTAAAAAAATAGTATAAAGTAGCAACATTTGGTGAATGTTCCTTATATAACCATAAGAGATTGTTGTGAAAGTTCCCAGAACCTTAAGAAAGAGTTACCAACAAAAAAGTTTGTTAAACGACAAAAGCTGAAGCACGTTCTAATATTAAAGAAACTCTCGGTGTTTGTAGGGTCACCTTGTCCTTCGAGTTTTTTCAGTCATGGGGCAGTGGTGGCTCAAGCCACAGCACTGCCAAGCGGCTGCTGTTGGGCCCTTGAGCAAGGCCCTTAACCCTCCATGCTCCAGGTGTACTGTATCATGGCTGTACCTGTGCTCTGACCCCGACCTTCAAAGTTTGGATATATGAAGAAAGAATTTTGCTGTGCTGTAATATATACAGTATGTTACAAGCAAAATGCCTCTATATTCTTCTCTATAGCAGGGCAAAAATAGACTAATTAAAGGTCTAATTGAAACAAGGTTCTGGTTCTTGTTGAGATGTAAGGGTTGTGTGCTGTTTACACAGTTGTGATTGTAAGTCTACCCCGAAAGACATTAAGAGTAGATTTTTATCTGCTTGATGCATATCTGACCTTTATATATACATCATACCTCTAGTACCTCAGTCCTTATCATAGAACCAGCAAGAAATGAAAGTCATTTCTCTGTCTACATTTCAGCCTGATTCCTGTATAGATGTGTATTATTCCATACAAAATGCTAAAATCTCACTCAGAAGCTCACACTAAGGGAAAGGGAAGTGGGAGCGACAGCCTGCGAAGGTCCAGGTGGTTCTCATTACGGCAGGATGCCTCTTGGCCTGTGCTGAAATTACACAGCTGGTTTCAGGGAATTCTTCACAAATCGCAGGAGAAAGAAAGACAGAAAGTGGGAGAGCAAAAAAAAGACAAAATGCTGTATCAAGTAGATGCAATTGTTCCAAATTAGGTCTTCATCAAAGTAAAGCCAATTGGTGGTTGAGTAGCATGGCGCAGGCCTGTACAGGGTGTGTGCAGCGTGATAGGAAGGATCCATCCCAGATCTGTTGTTTGTTTGAAGTCTTTTTTCATGTTGATTTGAGAGCTGTTAACCAAGATTACAAAATGTAGAATTACACAATGACCTAACAGCACAAATAAACACAGGCGTTTTAACCTCCGGGAAAAACTAAACCTCAATGTGTTAAACATTATCACTTCGTTCTCTCGGTCTAGCATAAAAGGCAGTGCCTGAAATTTTCCTTCACATTCAAAGGCTCAATAAAATGCAGATATTTTATGTGTGTGAGCTACAGAATGAGGTTTGAAATGCATTCAGAGAATTTGTGTGGTGAAAAGGGCTGAACAAAGAAAATAATGTGCATATAGAGGAAACCTTATTTCATAGAGACTGACGGTATGAAAATTTTATAATCAATTATATTTAATAGAAGGCCACCAGGTGAATGATTATTAAATAATATAATTGTTTTTCTTTTATTTAAAGAATTATTTTATTCTTTTATTTTTACAAATTAATCTACACCTCTATCTTATGCACCCTCAGTTATATATTACTAAGCTGTACCTTTAATTGTCACGGTACTGGTACTCAATATAAATTAGACTGTAATTACATTTCATGTTGAAGCTTTAAAGAGACACATTATGCACTTTTCTAAGTAAAGCATGCATACTGGGATCTGAAGTGGTGAAAAAAGAATGGCAAGAGGGTTCAAGGAAGCAAACTTGACCATGCACTCTTACACATCATACAGGCACTAGACAATAATGTTTTGTCTAGGAGATTGCGTATGCCAAAGAAGAAGGATAGTGCATTCCTTCAAATATATTACGCTGCACTTTTTACAAGAGCAGCAGTTTAAAAAATTGTATTTCGTATTTGGTTGACTTCATGAGTCTTAACAAAAGCATGTGTTAGGCTTCATCCTTCTGGTTGGTAGTTGTAGTAGGACAAGAGAATTTGGGCTGCTAGGATGGAATTAGTCAAGAATAAATTAGGGAGAAAATGGAAAAGGTGTAAAAGGTGTACTCTTTAGAGCACCACTACAGCAAGAGATGGATTAGTATAGTACCCTTTTTTTCACGCAATCTGAAATAGATAAAGCTGAAATAACAAAAAGCTTTACAAAGCACTCAAGCTTCCAGATTTCCAGCATTTAGCAAATTCCCTTATAAAGAGAGACTTACAACAGTGCTTTACAGTCTCAATCAAAAACACATCCTTATGCTAAAACAAATAAGTCATGGTGTCAGTATACCATCAAGTTGAGATGTTCGAGAGCAGTTAATACAAAAACAGTACAAATCAGTGTTGGGGTTTTTTTCCCAAATGTGCATTCGTTTCAGATTAATCCAAAATGCAGTAATGAGCCACTGAGGGCAGAAAAATAGCAATTTTGTAAACCACCATGTTAGAAGTAACGACGGGCCTTTGTAGTGGAGCACACAAAAACATGTCCCTAACAAATGGCATTAATTATTGCCACTTTTGGTCTCTGTGGAAGACTTTTTTATATCTAACATAGAAATGGGTTTCAACAACAAGCTGGAGCAACATCCTAAAAATCCCACAATACCACAATCAGACTTGGTACCTTATCCTTTCCTTGTTAGTATGTGTTTTAAATGAAATAAAGAGATTTTATTTCTCTGCGTCTACAAATGATTATATCATGATGGCAGCATGGACTCCAACGATGTCCGTTTGCTTTGGAAGATCCAAAAAGGCTTTGCTTTATTTGTATTCCATATCATACGAAATGAACTCAAATCCAAAAGCTATAACGAATATATCATTTGAGAAGCACAAGTTTAAGCTTTATTTTCCATTGTGGGTTTTTTAAGTTATTACCATAGTCAAAAGTGACAAGATGAAAACATTTCTGGTTATTTAAAATGCGGGTTAACAACTGAAAACGAACGACAGATGGAAAGCTCGCTCGTATTGTTCTCTTTGGCTGCTCTTTTGCCTCCTTCTTTTATTTCTATCCTCTTAAACAGGAGGTTGTTGGTTTTGATTTGCTCCTCAGGCACTCTATTGCAAGAACAAAAAAGAAACTGCGATAGAAGAATTGTGTCTCTGTATATTGAAGAGAAGCAGCTGTGGATTTGCAGCTGAGAGACTAAAAACACAGAGCTGTAGAGGAAGTCTCAGTAATGATTTCTTGTAAAATGTTTTAAGAAATTAATTTGAACAAGTGTTGAATTACACAAAGTTTTGTCTATACGTTGAACTGTTCCCAAAAATGCATGATTGTGATATTTAACCAACAGCTCCGTACCATTTTCTTCTCTGTTTCAGTCTGTTTGGTATTTCTCCAGTGGTGCTGAGTGACTGCTCCTACACCTGGATGTTTAAAGTCAACCCTGAGCTTGATTGGCACCACTTTGTCAATCCCATCATGCTCCTGGTGCTGTACTACACGCTGGCCACACTTGTCCGCCTTTGGCTGCAGGAACCAGTGAACTCGGTCAGTCTCCAGACAAGCTGTCTGATCCTAAGGGTTCGGTTTAGTCACTCAGTTTGGAAAATAGCAATGAATTGATGCAGTAACAGTAAAGTGATTAACAATCCTGTAAATCGTTACTCAAACATCATTTTCTGTTTCTGATCATTTGTTTTCATTTCTTGACTTCTATTACTTTGTAATTGAGATTCCCTAACTCATTTGCAATTATGGTTTTAATCTTATTTACAGTAGCTACTGTATAATGATCCATGATCCATATTGCTTATCCAGCAGATAAAAAAGAAAGAGGGAGAAGCTAAAGTGACAGAGGAGAATGAGCAGTTTCCTGTAAGCACTGAGGTCCATCAGACAGCAGAGAAAAAGAGAGAGATGTGGAGGATGGCACGCTATCTCCCAGATGAAAGAAAGGTAGAATGGATATTTCCTATTTCCTATGACAGAAACACTTTAAATAGTAACATGCACACATCTCTTACAACAATTAAAATGATTTCATGGTTAATTGCACAAAAGCTGTTTTGCCAGCAATGGCCAATCATGGACAGTGACTGTTCCATATACAAAATATAAATCAGGGAACGAATGGTGGTCACTCACTCAGAATCACAGGAGACCCAAGTAAGATCAGACGGTTTATTATATCACATTAATCTGCAGAGATATTGTGATATAGGGCATAGGTGTGCATATATAATATCATTTAAAAGTCTGTTGATTTAAAAACTTGAACAATGAGCACATCTGATTCATTATTATTATTATTATTATTATTATTATTATTATTATTATTATTATTATTTTTTTATCTGAGTAGTGTAGTGACAGTAGGTCAGACATGGGACTGTGGTAGCCTAGTGGGTAAGGTATTGGACTACAGTTAAAATCCCAGGTCCACCAAGCTGCCACTGCTGGGCCCCTGAGAAAGGCCCTTAACCCTCAATTACTCAGTTGTATAAAATGAGCTGAAAATGTAAGTCACTCTGGATAAAGTTGTCTGCCAAATACTGTCAGTAAGTTAATGTGGTAGATAAGCAGTCTAAAGCTTTAAAAACAAACAGAATAAATTGGGTCAGATAATGGACCAAGTAATGGAGTGGCAGAATCAAAACCAGGTTCTGGTGAGTTCAGGTTTTCTCCCTTGGTTTAGTGAGTAATCTTACATATGAATTTACAGTAAGTGTAAAAAGATTTAGGTTGATGTTATCCCAAGTCTGTAACCTAGTGAATTAGTGTAAATTTATTATTAGGGACTTTAAAGCTCTGCATAAGGATGTCTGCCAAATGCAGTAAATGTTAAATGTAAAAATAAGCTACATGGCTTTTATTATTCACACAGTGCAGTGCATAATGAACAATAGATTAAATAAGAAACAAAACAATTCTAAAATATAGAAAAAAAATTTAATTAAATTAAGTAATTAAATATAACAAACCTATTGTAAGATGGAGATTAAAGTTCTAGTGCTGTAAAAAAAAAAAGGCAACAGAAAATTATAGAGGACAGAATTTAGTTCACAGACTTGTTGTGTAAATTAACTGAAAAACTTAAAAATATTAACTATATATTTAAATCTCTGGTAATATTTACTGTATGTGTATATATTGGCAATATATCTATATCTCTATATCTATAATATCTACAGTATGTAGAAATTTTATTATTATTTTTATTATTATGTTAGTATCATGTAGGGCTGGGCGATAAAACGATAACGATATGTATCGCGATAGACACGAGATCGAAATCAATAAAAAATATCTTTTATCTTTAAAAGATAATTTAATCTTTTATTTACACTTCCCTCGTTGCTGCGGCTCATTTTCTGCTTATCAGTCGCCGGTTACTGATAAGCAGAAAATGAGCCACAGCGAACGAGGAAATTGTAAATAAAAGAGGAAAAAGTCAGCTTGCCAGTATGGCAGTTTTTTGGATATTATAAGTCTGACCGTAGTCACACCAATGTTGTCTGCAAATTATGCTATAGCACTAAACTTGCACTAAATTCTTAGGTTTTTTTATGTTTATATTTAACACTTTGCACCATTTTATTACAATTATTAAGCATTTCTTACATTTTCTTTCATTTTGCACCTTGACATTTAATGTTACTTAAATGTAATTATGACTTTAGACTTGTGTTTACATTTTAATTATTTGAGTTTTCCTGGTTGGTGACATTTCTGTCTTAACAACTGAGGGGATTATGATCAAAGGAAGGTTAAATTTAAAATAAAAATGTTTAGATGTAATATAATTTTCTCCTGGTAATTATTTTAAATGGGTCATAAAAAAGATCAATAATTATCGATATCGACTGATATGAAACACTGATATCGTGATACAGTTTTCAGCCAAATCACTAAGCCCTAGTATCATGAAAAGTGTGCTCTAAAAGAGACTGGGTTTTCCATCCAGAGTGTATTCTCGCTTCTTTCCCAGTGACCTCAGGATGAGTATCATCTGTGTCCTTGACCAGGATAAAGTGGTTACTGAAGATAAATAACTGATTGAATCATGATGATGTCTGACAGTTTATGGGATTATATTGTTCACTATAAGTACCACAGTGAACTCCTAAATTGAATATAAATTACTAACCATAAAACACAGCTATCAAACATACAGTAGTTCATTGTGAAACCTCTGCAAACTTATGATTTTTTTTCTAAATAATATTGTTGTTCCTGGGATTTAAAAAGATACATTTAAAGTGGTATCTTTTTTTCATAAATTAGATTTTAAAGTATTAGTTTTGCTTGCTTTATGATGCACCATAACAAAATTGAACAAATCGTTTAAATATAGACAAGCTATGGGCCTGTTAGTAATATGGGCCTATATATAGTGTGTATTATGTTGCAAAAATGATGTCTTTTTCAGCTGGTGAAATGCATTAATGGATATTGAATTGTCTCTCAGGTATTGATTGTGACATCCAATGGAGGCCCCATGGATCTAATGACTCTGTCACGGGAGCACAGGCCAGTTTCTGCAGAACTCTACTCCACCCCTAAATACAAAAGTCATGATGAGTCGGACAAAGGTTAGTCGTTCCTTTACAGTGGACAAAGCTATAGAAAACAATTTCATGTATATATTTGTTCCTTGGGGGGGCACGGTGGCTTAGTGGTTGGCACGTTTGCCTCACGCCTCCAGGGTTGGGGGTTCGATTCTCGCCTCCGCCCTGTGTGTGTGGAGTTTGCATGTTCTCCCCGTGCCTCGGGGGTTTCCTCCGGGTACTCCGGTTTCCTCCCCCGATCCAAAGACATGCATGGTAGGTTGATTGGCATCTTTGGAAAATTGTCTGTAGTGTGTGAGTGTGTGAGTGAATGAGAGTGTGTGTGAGCTCTGCGATGGGTTGGCATTCCGTCCAGGGTGTATCCTGCCTTGATGCCCGATGACGTCTGAGATAGGCACAGGCTCCCCGTGACCCGAGAATAAGTTCGGATAAGCGGTAGAAAATTAATGAATGAATGAATTTGTACCTTGGCAGGATATAGCAGTATGTAGAGAATAAAATCCAATGACAGTGTGATGCCCTTACTAACCCACTGGTTAGAATTTTTATATCACAGCATGTCCAGAAATGTTGGACTATTACTATTAGATCGAGAGATTAAAATATGTGGAGCATTATACATCCAAATTTCAGTAGAAGTTGTTATCGTAGAAACTTGGAACGTATTAGAACGAGAGCATTTATATAAACCTTGCGTACACTATCATTAGAGCTGCTGTTGGAGAAAAGTAATCAACATTTTCTGACCAATCAGACTTGAGAATTCAACTTGGTATGAGTTAACTTTAAAATTTGCAACTATTGTGGACGTCATTCTTTTAAATGATACCACGGCTACTTACTGTAATAAGTGAGTGATTAGATGTTAAAATATATTATTGGTAAATAATTATATTTTTATTAAGGCTTTAATGGTTTTTGGAACTTTATTTCAATTATATCCCTCTGATACCTCTCATATGCAAATAGTCTGTGTGACACAAATTGTGATTGTATTGTGATTACAGAGAGAATACACACCAGTGTGTACGAGATCAGCCCTGTACTTTCAGGAGTCCCAGGTTTTCCTGAGAGGACCATCCAAGTGAATGCAGTGGTCAAGATCTTTCGCTTTGTTATGAAACAGAGCTACATTTGTGCCCTCATCGCGATGATGGTGAGTGTTCGGCTTTTAAGCTGAAGATGGAGTCAAGTGTGTCTCCCTTTTTGTTCTAAATGTAGCAAACACACAGGCAAAGGCACATAAGCTACAAAATAAGCCAGCTTTTAGTATAGAGTTATGTCTAAACACAAAAAAAACTCCTGCTCCAACATGCAGCGTCCAGTGTGATTAAACCATTCAAGCTTCTCTTCCTCATAGGCATGGAGTATCACATATGTGAGCTGGCTGACGTTCGTCTTCCTCATCTGGTCATGCACTTTGTGGATGGTTCGAGACAGGAGAAAGTATGCCATGATTACGTCTCCCTTTATGGTGTTTTATGGGGACCTGCTGATTGTTCTGCAGTATATCTGGAGCTTCCAGACGCTGCAGCCAGTGCCAGGCCTTTTCCTCAAGAAGGAGGTGCCCTTTCGGGAACTGGGCTCCAAGGTAGGAAGCGTCACAGGAGAGCGGGTGTGTGTTTATTTGTCTGTGTCTGAATCTAGTTACTTTGAATGGATTAACATATATTTAGCTTAAATTAAATTTAGACTATGGTCCTGTTACACGAAATGGACTTTATTTTTTGTTTGTATGTGTCTAAAATTTGCTTTATTCAAATGGTACTGGATCTAAGAGGCTATTAAATGTGTTTGCAAACTATTGGCTACCAATTTAACTTTGTCAGCAAAATACTAATAGTGTGCAAGAGTTTTATAAATTATCATTAATATGTATGGTTTGAGAAAGCTGAACAAATTTAATGAAAACTTTACCAGATTTATATATATATATATATATATATATATATATATATATATATATATATATATATATATATATATATATATATATTTTTTTTTTTATTTTTTTTTAATAAAAAGTGTTATTCAGCTTTGTGCAAATGTTGTTTTACAAAATTTTATAGAAAACTGTGTCACACAATTACTACACAATTCAATGATGTTTTGAAGCAGGTATGTGATTTAGACATAATGTTGGCAGAACAAACTGAAGCTTGAGACAAATGCAGACACCTAAAATAGCAACTAGGTTTTAAGTGACAAAAAAAAAGAACATACATCCAGAAAAGGATGAATTGGTTACTCAAGATGAATGAATGTGTCTTAATGACAGTGTCAATACATGATTTCTGTACTGTGTACCTCACAGTATGTCAAAATTGAATTTTTATCCAGAAGGCAATTATTAACACTCTGTAAAACAAACTCTTATGCAGTACATACAGTAAGACAGCCTGTATATGATAATATAAGCACAGAGACAGTGGCATTCTAATCACCTCTGTGTTAAATATGCTCATGGATGTGATTACTCGTACATCCATGCATCCATGTAAGGTGTATTAATGTCCTGATGGCAGCAATAAGGGTTTGCGAGGTAACATGTCACAGTGTATTAAGTAACTAATTTTAAATACCTAACAATCTGCTGATCAGAAAAGAATCCAGAACTCCTATGTCATGAATTTTATACAAATGTTAACCATAATAAATAAACTTTTCCGTATTGCTTTGAAAGTTTCTCAATTCTTCTAGTTCATAGAACAAAATTGCTAACATTCTCTACAGAGAACAAAACATGAAGAAACAGAGTGTCAGTTCGTTCAAATCATCACACACACACACACACACACACACACACACACACACACACACACACACACACACACACACACACACACACACAAAAGTCCTAGCCACATAAAGTGTAACATGTGCAACCTAATGCAACAGTGCGAGACAAGGACAGAGCAAACTGTATTATAAAGTACATTGTGCATTGTAAACATATACAAACTTATGTAGTAGCAGCAGTTAAATGGGGTATTGAAATGTGTTGCAATGTAGTGTGCAAAAACAGCAATGTATATTTTGTTATAGCAATTGTTATAGCTCACATCCTGATCATACTAATCATTCTTGACATTTTATAAAAGGACAGCATGTGTGAAATATTTCACATATTCATTGATATTATTCAAGTCAGCATCTCTGACAACAAAACATTATCAAAAACATTATTGATTATCATAAAAATTTATATTAAAAAAAAAACAAACAAGAAAGTCTAAAAAAAGATTTTTATGTGTATTTAGATCCTGTGTCTTCTGAGTTTCTGGCTATTGCTAAGACAAGCTTTGACAGAAAGGAGCGAGAGACAGAAAGATGACACACAGCTGTCTGATATCAGGGTGGAGGACACTTCAAAAGGTGAAACCTTTTTCTCTTGATTAAACTCCCAGTGACATTCATGTATATTTTGTAGGTATATATGTATATAATCCATTTTGATTTCCTATAGACCAACCTTACATCTGTCATCATTCAGTATTTGGTCAATGTTAGCAAAAACTGGAGGATCGCGATCAATCAATCAACCAATCAACCAATCAATAAATCAATAAATAAACAAATAAACAAATAAAAAGGTGGATTCCATAACATTCCTAAACATGACATTTCTAAATGTATAGATAACAGCATTAGTTAAATGGAGTAATTTAAGGTTTTTATTTAAACTGGAATGTTTATATGTACAAGATAAGTGAATTTTTTTTAGAATACATTCAATTATATTTATACTTTATTCTTGATCTTTACAGGATAGTTGTATCGTATGTAATTTTTATGTGAAAGACCGTAAATGAAAGAAAAAAAAACGTCATGCATTAGCGTGATGCTATATTTACTTTTTATGTATTTTAATAAATATTCTTTAGTTTATAAGACAATTAAGCTCAGTTCTTTTTTTAAAAGAAAAAGTATTCTGTCTTTTATTATTTTGTTAGTTTGATTCCTGCCTTCACACTGTGTGCATGGAGATGTGCATTGTAGTCTGATTGGCATCTCTAAATAGTCTGTAGTGTGTAAATTTGTGTGTGAGTACATGCAGTTGTGCCCTGTGGTGGGTTGGCATGTCGTTTAGTGCCCTGAGATCTCTTGGATAGGCTCCAGGTTCACTGTTACCCTGTGTAGGATTAGCAGTATAGAAAACTAATGGATGGATGATTTGGCTCAAAGTTTCAGAGATATATGTGTATCTTTGTGCGTGCGTGTGTGTGTGTGTGTGTGTGTGTGTGTGTGTGTGTGTGTGTGTGTGTGTGTGTGTGTGTGTGTGTGTGTGTGTGTGTGTGTGTGTGTGTGTGTGTGCTCTCATTACAGAGAAATATATGGATGGAGAAGTTGAGGGACAGAGAGAGATGATGGATGTGTTGGGCAGTACACTCATGGCCATGTTGAATAAGTACTGGATCTACATCTGTGGAGGAATGTTCTTTTTCGTAAGCTTCGAGGGACGCATTGTCATGTACAAGATCATCTATATGATGTTGTTCCTCTTTTGTGTAGCACTCTATCAGGTGGGTCAGTAATATATGTCTACTCAGTAATTTCTCCATTATTAAGATCGCTGTATAGGCAGGTGTATAGGTTTAAAACACTTTTTGATAAAAGTTTCTTTAAAAACTTGTATACCATTGTATACTGTTTTCTGCAGCTGAACTATGAGAGGTGGAGATGGATGCTGAAGTACTTCTGGATGTCAGTAGTGGTGTACACCATGCTTGTGCTTATCCTCATCTACACATTTCAGTTTGAGTCCTCTTTACACGTCTGGTCCAATATGACTGGATTAAGCAAAGAGAAGTGAGTATAAATGCATGGCAGGACGATATAAACATATGCATAGACATGTCTGTGTACATTTGGATTGCCATTGACAGAGTGAAGATGTTGGCTGAACATAGAGGTATGTAGTGTGTGGTGGCCTGGGAATTCCTTCACATGCTCATATTTTGTGTTTGTGTTTGCGCATGTAGATCTGAAAACAACGCACATTTCAGAATCGACTTTCATTTAAAATCTAGTTAACTCCAAAAGGGAGAAAATCTCAAGAATTTCTTACAGTTCAACTGAAAGACACCCTGCTTATTTCTATGTTTCTACATTTTTACATGCAACAGCTTTTTATTTATTTATATATTTTATTTTTTTGAAAAAGACATTACGATAAACAAATTAAAAAAATTTAAAGTGAAGGCTAAAATTGAAAAGTGAGGTCTAACACTTTGTCTGCATAATCTTATTAATCTCTCTCTCTCTCTCTCTCTCTCTCTCATTCTCTCACTCTCTCTCTCTCTCACACTCTCTCTCTTGCTCTCGCTCTCTCATTCTCTTTCTCTTTCTGTGTGTGTGTGTGTGTGTAGGCTGGAAGATCTAGGCCTGGAGAGGTTCTCTGTTCCAGCTCTCTTCACACGAATCTTCATCCCCACCTCTTTCTTGCTGGTGTGTATTCTCCATCTGCATTACTTCCACGAACGCTTCTTGCAGCTCACCGACATCAAGGCAGTCGTGGACAAGCAGAAAAGCACCATTTCTAGGTGAGCCCTGCTAGAAAACAAGCTCAAACCTAAATTATTTCCCCACCTACATTTAACACATGCTTTATTAGGAACACATGTACACCTGCACATTCATGTAGCTATCTAATCAGCCAATCAGCACAATGCATAAAATGGAAATTGGAAAAAAGTGTGATCTTAGTGACAGTGATTGTAGCATGGATGTTGGTGCCAGATGGGTTTGAGTTTTTCAGAAACTGCTGATCTCCTGGAAATTTTACACACCGCATTTTCTAGAGTTTAAACAGAATGGTCCGAAAAACAAAAAACATTCAGTTTGTGACCTTGCTGATTAGATAATCTAATTCATGTTCAGGTGTTCCTATTAAAGTGGCAGTCTCTATATGTATACGTTGCTCAGGATTTTTGCTTTTTTTATTTAAGAAATGAGTTACATTCAAAACTGTAGCAATGATTTACCATCCAGCAGCATTCTAAATATGATAGCATGTGTCATGTTTTTTGTGAATGTGGATGCATGGATACGTATGTTTATAATAATATGTAAGTATTTTTAAGAAATTTCTTCACCTTTATGGGTGTTGATTTGATTTAAGGTGAGTAAAGAAGAACAAAAATGAATGTTGTACAAAGGTTTCTTACTAATACTGAGATTTGTTGTAAAATCAACTCTGGCTTGTTCACTAAAGATCTAAACCTATTCAATTTAATTCAATTCTGAATAATATCCTTTCTAAAAATTATATAAATTCTGAAAATTGTGTATTGATTTGGAGGTTGTTGTCCTCAGAGACCATATGGTATTGGTAACTTCTATTTGAACACAACTGGAGCTGGCACTATCACCGGATGCCTCAGGATGGGTAGAAAAAGAGAAGAAAGTGGAGAGGAATTAGCGTAGCTGCTGTTCGAACTAAATAATAATGTGTATCTACTGGAGCACACGATTGTAAGATGTATTATGCGCAAGCCTAGATAATGCGATATGTCTTTAATCTACATTTAAACTGAGAAAGTGTGTCTGAGTCCCGAGCTCTGTCAGGAAGTTTAGGAGTTTAGGAGCTAAATACGAAAAACGCTCTACGCCTTGGATATCCTTGGAACTACCAGAAGTCCTGAGTTTTGTGATCTCAGAGATCATAAAGGATTGTAGCATGTTAGAAGACTAGTTAGATAAGTGCAAGCGAAACCATTTAGAGCTTTGTACGTAACTAGTTAGAAACTTCAATTCAATTCAGGACAACCACCTAGTAATGCATTACATTAGTCCAGTCTGGAGGTCATGAATGCATGAACTAGCTTCTCAGCATCAGATAAAGATAGGATGTTTATTAGCTTTCTAAGGTGGAAGAAGGCTGTTTGTGTAATATGGGTGATATGATTTTAAAGACAAGTTGCTGTCTAATATAACACTCAGATCTTTCACTGTTGAGCTAGAAGTAACAGTAAATCCCTCTAAATGAAAGTTGAAATGTAAAATTGTAAACCTACGTCAAATGTATTTAAAGCTCCTTTGCCTTTGTTTTTTATGCCTATTGACCTTTTCTTTTTCAGACTTGTGCACCTTGATGGCAGTTTGGCAGATTTATCAATGATAAAACCTGAATTTAACCCCTCTGAAAAAGATGAAGAAATTGGGGAGAAAGTGGATCTTGACATTAAGGCTGAGGATGACATTAAGATAAGAGAAGAAAAAGACGAAGAGATATGCGACGTGTTTTGCAAGACAGCGAGTTTCTCCTGTCACATACTATCAGAACCAGAGCCTGGTCATGGAGACGGTAACTTTTACACTACACACTCTGTAAATTATAGCCTTAGCATTTTTATATGATATTACCCTTCTATACATGCTAACTGAAATATGTCTCAGTGGATCTTGTGGTTTGGAGGCCGACTTGGGGTTTAACTGAAGAATAATGGTCAGTCATCAGGCAATAAAGCAGAATCATTTACATTTCATATTCAATAGGGTCAAGAATTTATTGACTATTGACTGAAATGCAGAAGAGAATTGTTCATCAGAAGGACAGAAAATCACAATTTCTCATTTGCACTCAGTATATAACTTTAAAAACCTTTTACTTTACTTCCAGTCACTCTCACTCCATTCCTTTCAGTCAAAATCCACACATGAGCAGTGATTCTGTACACTCAGTATGATAACTGTAACATTCACTGACATTATTAAACACTATTAACCCTTTGGTATTGTTCGAGTCAAATCGACCTGAAACATTATCGGGGTCTCAAAAGCACTGCAGAAATAATTATAAAATAAAAATACTTGAAAGTTCTTTACACATAATATCTTTATCTCAATCTCAAACAATATAGTTAGCAAATGTGATTAAAGTTTGTAATTACTAGATCACACTTAACAATGAAAGTGTCGTTTGTTTTTAGGATTATGTTATAATTCGGTAGCAAAATATACTATAATAAAGACCTTTGTGACATAAATCTAGAAAAACACTGAAATGGAACAATTTTCCAATTACTCTTTATTATTTTAAACAGATTTTTTTAAATACAGGCGATGAACAACTACAGAAGCATGCAGTCACTGGCTGTGAATCACAGCTCTCAAAAATACATCTACAGATGTGGATGATTTACAAGAAATGCAAAACACTTTTAGTCAAAATATAACAGTTTAGCTTAATCTGAACTCCACACAAAGGGTTAATTAACATGAACAAACTTATTAACTTCAATGTTAATGCATAAAAAGTTAAATAGGTATTAAACACTTATGCTTTTTAATAATAAACCAAACCAGACAAATGTAATCAGCATCTTTATTAACTTATGGTCATGCTGCTATGTTCATACAATTTAAAATTTAGTTCAGCTTATAATGAACATGTTTTCAAAAGATTTTTAACTGATTCTGAAGCATTTTACAGTATTTTCATTTGGAGAACAAAGTGAAGTAAATCACGTAGTAATTCATTTGTTTGCAATTTTAAGTTTTGAGTTTTATTTTAAATGTTATTATTGATTAAATATTACTGAATTTACGTTGTGTTCTATTCCTTGGAATGGAACAGAATTATCAGATATTTTCAATCAGTATAATCAAATGAAATATTTTATTGACACAAGTCTGATAAAAAAAATTAGTCTTGAAAAGTTTCAGAGACTTTTTTATCTTACACTAATTTTTCAAGATATTAAAAAAAATTGCACTTGACAGCAGAAATGGGTTTGATGTCACTATTTACACAGAAGATAAAGGTTTGTGTAAAAAAAAACAACAACAAAAAAAAAACTTTTCTTTGAATGTATTGCTTCTTTTAGGCTAGAAAAAAACACACTAGAAAGGACTGAGTTTCTCTAGAAAGCCCTGAAAGAGTCTAATTTCTGAGTGTGACATTACAAAGAAATTCCGTGCTGAACATACACAAAACTAAACAGGCACAATTTTTTTTATAAATTTTCAACATCAATCAATTTGGTAAAAAAAAAAAAAGTTAATAAAAAATACTGTAAATACTTAAAAGGCAATTTTAATGTAAACCATTATTTTCAAATTATTTAATCAGAATTAGACAAATTTTAATGAACTAATGTTTACAGTTTTATCATAAAGTAATTGAAATTTATGGATTTAAGTTCTTATGCTACAACAAAACCACTGGTGAAAAGTTTTTTATTGCAGACACACTTGCAGCACAGGACAGGACCAGAGAAGTAAACAGACTTGAGAAAAAGTGTAGAATTTTACACAGAAGCTGTAAGATGTGAACACAAAATGTGTTCAGCTCTAGTTTCATAAAACTCCTTTCTTTAAAATGTCTTAATAGCTCAAATTAATTCAATTCATATTTATTTGTATAGCACTTTTAACAATGGACATTGTCTCAAAGCAGCTTTACAGAACATAAGCAATATAGTACAAAAGGTTTAATATTATACAAAGATTAATATTTATACAGAAGTTCAAGATTAATATTAGACTTATATATAAATGTTTGATTTTATCCCCAATGAACAAGCCTGAGGTGACTGAGGCGACTTGAGAGAAACCTTGAGAGGTACCAGACTCTAGAGGAAATACATCTTCATTTGGGTGTCATTAGAGAGTGTGATTATAAATTGGAATATTATATATTAGTTGTGTTCACTATTAGTGGCAAGTTTATGACTTTAAGTTTAAGTTTGAAGTTGTTATAGTGCTTTAGGTTACACTTTTTTCTAGTTCCACAGACTCTGGAAAAAAAGATGATGGCGTGAAGACTTTTTTTTTTTAAAACAAGCTATCATTACACTAATCTGACCAGAAATACAAAATCTGTGTATGTTTATACACCAGGCTCTCGTGTATGGGCCAATTAGCTTCTTTTCGTGGTTGAATATTTTTTTCAAAATCTGAATTTGCTGAATTTCAGACAGATTTTCATACATTGAATGTTCTGATATAGTATTTTTTTTATTTCAGTTGATATATTGCTGGGTTTATATTCAGAGCAGTTGGTGACCTCAGATTTAAAGTTTCACCAAGACTGACAATGCAAAGAAGCTTCTAGATTTAACCTTTTCACCAAGAGTGTGTTTTTTTGTACTTGTGTTGTTGTTGTACTTCTAAATTTATCTCAGAAACCAATTTATAATTGGAAAAGTATGTTTTTTCATTTCATTCTTGAATTAATAAGCCAGGTAAGATCTGATCTGAGTTTGTCTTTCCCACAGGGTTTGTCGTTCCCTGTGTACCAAAGTTTTCAACACTTTACTTAACACGAAGCAGCTGCTTTGAAATACACACAACTTACACCAGTGTTGATCAAAAAGTGTTGGCGCCGTCTGAGTTTTTAGTCTGCTTACGTTTTATAAACCTTTTCGTTTCTTCATTAATCAGGAAGTGACATATTGTGTCAAAAATTGCTGTGATGATTCATCAGTGTTTGAGGACGTTGCATGGTGCTCTCAGGAATTTAATGCTTTGTCATCAAGAATCTAGACTAAATGTTTTGTTTTACACCAGCTGTTCACCTCATGCCCTCAAAACATGACTGCAACACCACTTACGGGTAGTAAATTTTGTTAAATTGATTATTAACTGCATGGTATAAAGAAGACGTTACGGAAGAGTGTTTATGGTATTGCTTATACTTATTTTTTTCAGGAAACAGAGACCCGCTAAGTGTTGTTGCTGTTCTGTTTAGAGGATGCATTCTTTGGTTTTCTCACCTGTAAATATCCTTGCTGGTCTGTTAGTATCTATGCCAGATTGTAATTGCTCTTAGGAATAAGTCACGCAAAGCTCTTGGTATAATGTTCCCCACATGCAGATCTGAAAAATAAGTGGCACCTGGTGATGGATCGGCTGACCGTGCTGTTCCTCAAGTTCCTGCAGTACGTCTATCAGCTGCAGCTCTTTATCTGGTGGCTTCTGGAGCTTCATGTCATCAAGATTGTGTCTTCTTATATTATCTGGGTTTCTGTCAAAGAGGTGAGCTCACTGGAGGTTATAAAAAGATTGATTTTTTGACATGGGTTTGCTGTAGAACTTTACCTGGATGGAATAAATGAAGCCGAATTGAGTCTGAATTCATGTCTAATACTAGCTGCTAATGTCCTAATACTCCCATTTTGAATGTGAACAGTTCTATTGATCCTGTGTATCTCCATTGATCTGAATAAATTATATTTGACTCTTTTTGTAGGCTGTTTTTGCCCTGTTTTTGTGTGTGTGAATCATGATCTACCGCCTGATGTTGTAAAATTAGCAGTTAAAAATTATAATCTATTAGAAAAAGTGCTTAAATGTAAACTTTACAAATGGTACTATTGTCAGAGCTGCTACTATAGAAATCTACTGACCAGGGAAAGAATTCAGCAGCACTATGGTATAAAAACATTTTGTGTAACTGAATGAATGGATAATTGATAGTGTTTATATTGATGTATGAAAGTAAGTAAGTGTGTCTAATGAGCTTGATGTTGTGTTGCCAGGTGTCCCTGTTTAACTATGTTTTCCTGGTGAGTTGGGCTTTTGCTTTGCCCTTCAGCCAGTTTCGCCCTCTGGCCTCCAGCGTGTGCACTGTGTGGACATGTGTCATAATTGTCTGCAAAATGCTCTACCAGCTCACCTCCATCCAGCCTGCGACATTCTCCAAAAACTGCTCCATGGTGTGATACAAATCACACACACACACACACACACACACACACACACACACACACACACACACACACACACACACACACACACACACACACACACATACACACAATGAAATGAAGTAAAAGAAAAACATATTTCTGTTGAATAGAAATAAAATGTGGGATATTTTGTACATCTTATCAGTATTCATTCCAGCGAATTGCTTATATTGTACTTTCCCGCTCCATTTATGCATCCTCTCTTTTTGCCTCAGCCGGATAACTATACAGATGTTCAGAGATTAGACATGGTCAGGTCTCTTCTCTACAGCAGCCCAGTAGACCCTGCCAACTGGGTTGGTCTCAAGAAGTTCTCTCCACTACTGGAGAATTTAAGGGTAGGCTCAGTGTTAAACCACACACCTATAGCGATGAGTGTTGTTTTGTCTTCTTTAATATGTTTGACTTTTATGTGTGTCTTTCTGTATAGAATAATTTATTGATGTTGGCCTTACTGGCATTTGAGGTAACAGTCTACCGCCACCAAGAATTTTATCGTATGAGAAACAACCTGACTGCTCCTGTCACAAGAACAATCTTCCACAACATCACACGCCAGCACCTGGATGATGGCATCATTAATTGTGCCAAGTACTTTATCAACTACTTCTTCTACAAATTTGGCCTAGAGGTACTACATAGCTGCATCATCGAGTTTCCATTTCGGTGGAATTATTCTGTTTGTTTTGTATGCAAAAAAAGCTTTTTTAACAGTAATGCCGTGAAATTATTGTGATGTTGAACTTGTCTGTAGCCTAAATAAGAATTCTCCATCTTCTAGACCTGCTTCCTGTTAGCCGTTAATGTCATTGGCCAGCGGATGGATTTCTGTGCAATGCTGCATGCGTTCGGGTTGATTGCAGTGCTGTACCAGCGCCGGAGGAAGGCCATTGCTGGGGTCTGGCCCAAATACTGCTTCTTCCTGGCCTGCATGCTTGCTTACCAGTACCTGATATGCATTGGAATCCCACCAGCAGCATGCTCAGGTCAGAGGGGCAACACCTGGTCCTACAGAATAGGACTTGTGAAGTTGTAGCTCAGGTTTATTAAAGTTTTTAAATCAATACTGCATAGTATAATGGCTGCTGAATTGCAGTATTGACAACAAGCTAAAGATTAGACTGCAGGGGATACATATAGGCTATCTATCCTTTAGTCTTCAGTAACTGCTTTATCCTGGTCTGGGTCAGAGTAGATCTGAAGACTACTGAATGCAAGGCACATCATACATCATGGATTAGACCACACCAGGATTTCATACATATACATATTTACAGGCTCATTCTTACACATGTGCATCGCCAATCCATCTCCTGGCTTGTTTTTGGGAGATGGCAGAAAGCAAGCGAATCTGGAGTGAATCCATTACAGGATTACAGAGAGAACATGAAATTCAACACAGATAATACATTGAGCCTAGGATCAAACCAGGAATCCGGGAACTATGAAGTGGCAACTTTGCAAGATTGTCATTATCTTGTATAGTATAGTGTTATTTATGTCTGTACTTTTGAGAGTCACAAACAGCTGGAACCAAATTCCTTGTGTGTGTCAACACACTTGGCAAATAAACCTGATTCTGATGTGATTTCAGTTATATGGTATATCAGATATATATCCAGATACTGTATCACTTTATCCAGTTTACAGTTCACAATTTAAATGTACCACATTTGGATAAAATGTTTCAGAATTATATTATTATTATTATTATTATTATTATTATTATTATTATTATTATTATTATTATTATTATTATTATTGTTGTTGTTGTTGTTTTATATATTTTCATTTTTTTATATTATTTTATACTAAATTATTATTATTATTATTATTATTATTATTATTATTATTATTATTATTATTATTATTATTATTATTATTATTTTAGTAATAATATTTTCTATATTTTACTTTATAATTGTATGACCAGTTAACATAAATTTAAAGAGACAGGTAACATGGTAAGAGCAGAACAGCTTAGGATTTTTTATATTTCACATACAGTCAGGAAATTACTTCCTGTTTTGGTTTTGTGCCCACTCAAAGCAAGAGATGCTAACATGGGTTTGGAATTTTGCTGCTCCTTGTTGCACTGCTTTACCAGTGTTCATAAATGAATGGTTATTTCTGACCAAAAAAATTGCATATGACTAAGAAGTGAAAACATCAGCTAGTATACTGCACAGTTAGCTAATTCTGCTTCTGTCTATACTGTGCTTCAGACTACCCATGGAGACGTCCCTCATCCAGCATGGACTCCAATGTGGTCAAGTGGCTCTACCTGCCTGACTTCCATACCAAACCCAACCCTCTCTTCCTCCTCTGTGAGTGTTGGCATACGGACACATGTGTAAGGTTTTCTCTGAGACTTCATCAGTGCTTTCTGATTTTTTCTATATCTCACTCTCTGTCTGTTTGTAGATGATTTCATGTTGCTGCTGTGTGCATCGCTGCAGAGGCATGTGTTTGAAGAGGAGAACGATCCTGCTGTGCGTCTCCTGGCTGGTGATAATGTGGAGATCTGCAGAGACTTGGACGCTGCCACCTTCAGTCAACATAACCCTGTCCCTGATTTTATCCACTGCAGGTAGTTACAGTGAGCAGACTATTCAGTTACACTGTACATCCCTATGTACAGTACTTATTACCGTGTTGTCTCTAAATCATTTTAGTAATAAAGATACTGAAGTAGAAAGTAGTTCTAATTCCCAAGTATATTTCTAATATCTAAGAAAAAATAAGATATCTAAGATATTCTCTTAGAACGTGATTCTCATACGTGAGCTAAAACAGTGTTGGGTGATCTATATTATATAAACTCGAAGAAACAAATCTAATAAATTAGACTTTTCAGCAATCCATTTATAACACCGGCATCGTCTTGACGTTCAAAAGTGAGCTTTTTTTTCACGGCGAAGAAAAAACATTCTCAGTAGCACTCTGGTCTTTCCTGCCTCATATCAGATGACTATCAGTCACACAGGCAACACATAATGACTTCACCAGCCTTTGACAATGTGGACTATGTCCTGTAACCTAATAAGGTCTGAAACATGAACCTTACTCACAACTCATCACTCATATATGTAGAAATACACTATCCAGTGACATGTTTTGTGGCAGCTATTTCTACTTGGATTCTGCACAAGCTCATTCATCAGTGTATGGAGAATTGTGTTGAGTGGGCAGTTTTTGTGCTGCTTACAGCCTGTTTAAGCAATTGAGCAATATGGTTGTGAGGGTGATGTTATTGATGTTTTTATTAGTAAAAAGTAAAAATGTTTGTTTGCATTGTGGCTTAGTGGTTAGATGTACATTTATGCCATTTGGCAGATACCCTTATTCAGAATGACTTACATTTCTTCTCGTTTATACGGCTGAGTAATTAAGGGTTAAGGGCCTTGCTCAGGGGCCCAGGAGTGGCAGCTTGGTGGCCTGGGATTTGAACTCATTTTTAAACATGAACTCTTCTGATCAGTGGTCGAACACATTAACCACTGAGCTACCACTTCTCTTGAGCTACCACTTACTTGTTAGTACCACTTCCCACTGAACTACTGCTTTCTTGTTAGAATGTTTGCCTTTAATCTCTGGGGTTGGATATCCTGTCTCTGCCTTATGTGTGGAGTTTACACATTCTCCTTGTGCTTACGGCCATTCCTCCAGGTATTCTGGTTTCCTCTCCTAGCCTAAATACATGTTGTAGGCTGATTGATAGTGCCATGTGAAGAATTGGCACCCAGTCCAAGGTGTCCTCGGCCTTGAGTCCCCAAGAGTCCTGGGATAGACTCCAGGCTCTGTGTGACTCTGTTTAAAAAATGGTACAGAAAATGTATGTATGTATGGATGGATGGATGGATGGATGGATGTATAGCAGTCAAATCCTAAAGTCTTTAATAAATAGAGACTTTAAATAACTTTTATTTTAAATTATGGTCAAACCCAGCACAACAGAGAGGTTGAACATTACTTCAAATGTAACTAACAAGCTAATAATAGGCTAATAATTTAAAACCAACAAAAAATAATGATATGGAGTTTCTCTATAAAAAAAAAACAACATTTTCCTTTGGCGAATTTGCATGCTTAATAGTCAGAGCCATGAGTACACAAAAATAAAGCTAGTATAGAGGTCTATTACAAATAATACTTAATTGGTCTACATGCTTATATCACAGAAACCTACACACAATCCAGTCACACCTCAATTGCTCTGTGTCTCTATTGCTCTCTTTCTGTTTCTTATAGGTCATATCTTGATATGCTGAAGGTGATCATGTTTAGCTATCTGTTCTGGTTCGTCCTCACCATCATCTTCATTACGGGGACCACACGCATCAGCATCTTCTGCATGGGTTACCTAGTAGCCTGTTTCTACTTCTTGCTTTTTGGTGGAGAACTGTTACTCAAGCCAATTAAAACCATTATGCGTTACTGGGATTTCCTTATCGCGTACAACGTGTTTGTTATCACCATGAAGAACATCCTCTCTGTAAGTAAACCACATTCAGACAGATGGATATCAAGGATAGAGGTGCTGCAGCTGTATTTCAGTACAAAAATTAACACTTAAATATCAGAAATATGGTTTTATAAATAGTCGTAGTGTGTGTATGTGTATGTGTGCGTGTGTTGTACTTTAAACAACATTTCTTTGCACCACATGGCCGAAACATAACAAGATCAGATTTATGAGTTTGATAACACTGCTCCATCTCCTCTCATTCCTCAGATAGCTGCCTGTGGATATATTAAATCCTTGGTGGTTAATCACTGCTGGCTCATCCAGCTGTTCAGCCTGGCCTGCACTATAAAGGGCTATTCACGACGTAAGTTATGACCTGAAGCATGCGAAGATTTTTCTTTCTGAGTCTTTTTACAGTAACAGACACAAAATGTGTGATTTCAGAAGTTATTGTGTAAATTGTGCAATTAAATAATGAATGCAATAAATGATTCTTCCTGTATATCGTTAATTAGCGGAACAGCAGGCTAATAAACAGTGTGAACTGCCAAGTGATGAAGCAGGCATCATCTGGGATAGCATCTGTTTTGCCTTTCTGCTGCTGCAGAGAAGGGTCTTCATGAGCTACTACTTCCTGCATGTGGTGGCTGATATCCGTTCTTCACAGGTTCTGGCATCCAGGTACGCACACACACACAGTTTACATTTTATTCCCTACACATTATAGCAGTGAAATGTGAAGCTTCAGGTTCTTCACTTTGGTACTAAACGATTAAATAATGCCCTTGAAGAGCACTAACTATTGAACTAACAGTGACAAAAGTATGTTGTTTTGACTCAAGCAAATTCCTGACAGAGCAGCAGAGAGTATGCCAAGCGTCTGGTGATGTTTATGAGTTATAGACATCAGGAAATCATTGACTCCAAAGGGCCTAAGAAACAAGCACAAGACATGCAGGTGTTATTAAAGATTATATTAGTATTTAAATGAGTTCAAGCAGGATAAGTCCTATGCATCCTATGCATTACATATCCATTGAAGAATTATGCTAATTATTAAATAAGTATGCGCAGAAATAGCTGTGATTCCTTACCAGTTTATCCAGTGTAGCTGTCAGTACACTTAAATTAAATGTATTCATATGCTTATATGCTTATTACCATGTCAAAATAACACAGATGTATGTAGAGAACAGGACTATGAATTAGGATTCTCAAGCAGAGGTAAAGAAATTAGACTTTTCTGATAGAAAGACATAATGTACATTTACATTTATGGCATTTGGCAGACGTCCTTATCTAGAGTACAAAAATTAATGCATCAGCACTGATTCACTAGGTTACAGACTTAGGATAGCATCAACCTAAAACTTAATATATGGATAAAATAATAATAATAATAATAATAATAATAATAATAATAATAATAATAATAATAATAATAATAATAATAATAATAATAATATATGCTGTAGATCACTTTCTGTGCTTGTGGAAACACTTAATTTTGGTCACTGAATATAAGAAGTATTTGTTCAGTCAAATACAAAAAATGATTGCATATAGTTTACATAACAATATTACTAATATTTACTAAACTTAAGAGTCTTAATAACTAGATTGAATGTTATTATAGTATAAACATAAACTAATTAATTAGATTCCATTTATTTGTATAGCACTTTTAACACTGGATAATGTCTCAAAGCAGCTTAAGTTTAAAATTATATTACTATTTATCTCTAACATCTCACATTTCAAATTACATTGTGAAACCTCAGTAGGATGTTGTCACTGATTGGAGCATAACTATAGTATTACAGTTAAGCAGTTAGAAAATGCAGCGTAGAATAGAGCTATTGCAATACATTATCATTGTTGGTTTAAAACTTAAACCTTAAAAGGTTTGAGCTCAGTGTTTGATTTTAATCAGAGCTTCGAAAGTACACGCTTAAATCATGTAGAATGTACAAAAAATTTTTTTGTTAATGTTCCTCATTTCAATCATGTGGAAATTTGAATGAAGTGAATAAATAATAATAATATTTTAATGATGGCTCTTAAAAAAATATGTAAAATTAATGTGCCTCTTTATCTATTAGTAAAGTTTAATAATAATAAAAAAAAGGAAAAAAATAGAAATTCCTGCCAGATTTACAAAGGTTTCATTAATGCTGATTTTCTTAGTACTCATATGCATATCTTGATAAATAACAAAAACCCGTAAAACTGCATGAAAGGCAGAACTCAGTGATAAACAGTAAATGAGTATAAGGAAGTTCTAAGCTAACTGTAGTAGCAGTGGTAGTTTCCTTCTTTCATTCATGCATTCTTAGTAGTTGTAGTAGTTAAACTATTACAGGTTAGCCCTTGCATTAAATGTGTGTGTGTAATTGAGATAAATGAACTGATTTAAACCTGACATTGGCTTATTAAGTATAGAAATTAACTAAAGTATCTCAGAGCCAAGCATAAGCTTTGCGACTGATCAATCCAGGTTCACATTAGTGAGTCTCCTTATAAGCAAATTTACACAAAACCCACAAACTGTATCCCATTTTTTCAGACTAATTGCTTTTTCATGAATACCACATTGCTCTTGTGACCGGTTTACAAATAAATACATTTGTGTCCAGCTTGAGAAATGAAGTCTAATATTTTGTTTGGGTGCTAAATTCAGAATTCCCTGTTTGACACTGACCGTGTGTGACCTCAAGAGACCAGCTGTTTGTTATTGAGTAGCTAAAGCACTAGACGAAGCCAGACGCATTAATCTGAATGGTGTGCTCTTTATTCTGTTTCTGTCTCTGCATCTCTTACTTTCTGTCTTTCTCTCAGAGGAGCTGAGTTATTTCAGGCCACAATCGTGAAGGCAGTGAAAGCGCGACTTGAAGAGGAGAAAAAATCCATGGACCTGTTAAAGCGACAGTGCGTTTATACAACACCTCATAGTTCACAAGTCACTATTTACTATTCTTGAAACGCTCTTGGACCACTATGTATATTATATTTACCTAAGGAATATTACTCTGCTTTGAGAAGCTAGAAAATCGCCCTTAAGTTAGTTACATACGTCTGGTGTGCAGTGTGCATGTCAATAAAATGTGTATCAATAAAATCAATAAAATAATAAAATTATCAATAAACATACATTGTGCATGTCAATAAAATGCACTTTTTGTGAATTCAGTTTTATTTCATGCTCATAATTATACAGTAGTTTAGGATTATGGGTGGCATAAAATTCCTACTTTTAATGAGAATTTTATTTGGACTTATAGAAATGCTGAAGCAGTCGTGATTAATTTCACCCTAATATCTCAAACTCTGTTTTAAATCAGTGTTGTCCGCATTGCGGATCTCGTGCTCTAAATCAGTACACTGTGTTTACAGGACATCTGCAGTCTGTTTGTATGAGACAAAAAGGATCTTTCAGTACCACTATGTTCTCCCCGGCTTTACTTGTTGAAAGACAAAGCACTTAGCACTTCTGCACATGCCTCAATAAGAAACAACTCTCTCAACCTCTTTCCTCAATTAAGGACTTGTGTTATTACTATAATTCTGTCTAAATGGAAAACTCATTCAGCTCAGCCCAATGAAACAGGACATACTAGGGACTGTCGCCAATTTCTCTCTCTTTCTCATCCTCTCTCTTTCTTTCTCTCTCACAGGATGGACCGTATTAAAAGCCGGCAGCAAAAATTTAAGAGGGGAAAAGAGAGGATGTTGAGCTTGGCACAAGAGAGTGGCGAGAGTCAATCAGTGTACAGAGAAGAAGTGGAAGATGATGGTGTGTGGTAGAGTGTGTCAGTTAAATATGACTCATTTAGCTGACCTATGTATTTTGATATGTTGACTTACTTGTTAATTTAATTCTCCAGAATTAATTAAAGCATACCGTACATTAGACTTAATTCTTTTACTGAATGTAGGATTTTAAATAAATACAGCTAGGCATTATTCACTGTCGATTCTCATTTTGTCAGAAATAAAGCTTTAATGCAGCAGCCAGGTTTGGTTTTGAGTGTACTGAAAGTTCGCAACACAGACAAGTTCATAAATTCCACAGGTGCCTGAGCTTAACTACCGCCTTAAATGCACTGCAGCAGAATTGAAAACATATGAGCTCACGCATACCAGACGTGAGGACAAACTCTCTTATCCGTATAGTGCTTCTTAAGGCTCATGTGTGCTTCATTGGATTGGGTTTTGCAGGAGAGACGAGCAAAGAGACGAGAAAAGGGAAAAGGAAGCAGTGGTGGAGACCTTGGGTCGATCATGCCTCCAGTGAGTGCTCATCATCATCATACATCACTTCTTATCTTTATAATTGTCATTTTAGGCAAAAAGGAAAAAGCAAATAACTATGCAAAGGAGGCTCCTGAGAGGCCCAAAAAGAAAAGCTTTTGAATCACAAGAGTCTAATTTGCATTGGTCTTTGGGTGAGAGTGTTGGTGTCGCACCGTCCTCTGTCAATCATATGAACACTAACCAATCATGAGCGTATGTAAGCTTGTGTATGTGGAAGAGGGTATTAAGCACTTTTCTCTGAGCTTGTTTGGCTGTTCTTTGACGTAGTATGAGCAGCAGATCCAAAATACGCATAGCTTCAAGTGTTTTCATCAGAATCACGTGCAAGCATTCACGCCTTGGTTGTGAACAAACTTTAAAAATCCAAAAAGTCTGTGTACCGTACAGTACATGTTTTTAGATTTCCAAATAGCCTAACTGTTAATTCTTGTTTCAGTGGTGCGAAGTGGGAATTATTATTTGTTTGAGACGGACAGTGAAGAGGAAGAGGAAGAAGAGGAGAAAAAAGAGGAAGATCCGCCCAAGAAATCTGCATTTCAAGTTAGTTATATGACACATTTTAGTAACTTTGTGTATGTTGTTTGTTTGTATGTATTTAATTTGCCTTGTATACATTGAGCGTGCAAAATCAATAGCCTAACCCTTGTGGCTCTACAGCAGTGAGATCGCATAGACATTTTGTTTTCTCTGCATTTAACAATGTTTCTTTATTTGTCAGACCACTAACTGCTAACTTCCTGTGTGGAAGCGTGGAACCGACATAGTAAAGACTACACGCCATGTCCTTACTAACTCAGACCTTGCTCTGTCCTTCTCATAGAGAGCTATCCGAATGTTTGCCTCTGCTTTGCTGGCTTTACCAAAGTCTGTCATTAAGCTCCCCAAAACTATACTGCAGTATGCAATCAGGGCAGCCAAGGTACTTCCACCAGGCCTAATATATCTCTCCTCCTCCTCCATTTTTTACTACTGTGCTATTGTTCTATGTGTGATATTTCTTTCACTCTTTTGGTCTTTTGACTGCACACTGCATTTTCCTGTCCCTCGCTTTTAGCACTGTGCATTTAGGAAAACTGGAGCGTGGACTGAGCCTGAACGGCTGAGCATTGAGGAATGTCTCACAGCTTTGTATGTCTGTTTCCAAGGCAGCTATCAAGAGCCATATGGGCTGCTTTGCATGTGAAGAAAATGCAGTGTAATGTGTTTTACTGTAGGATGCATGAGAAGCAGGGTTACTTTTTAGGGGAGTCTTGGTTTTATGTTGGTTGATGTCGAGGCTGTGTTTTTTCTCCAACGTAAAGCACATTTACAAAGCTTAAAACGTAACAAAAACTGTGACATCTACTACACTGGGTTAAAACACACCCTGAGCCTTGTTTTACACGTTGTGTGTTCCTAGTAGCCAAACCTTACTTCTACTGTACATGTCACATGAGATCAGAAACATGATACAGATCATAAAGTCCAAACACTAACAATCAAATCCGTTCCCTCTCCTCTTCATGTCTGGATTGGTCACTGTTCTGTCTCTTCAGTTTGTGTATCATGCATGGATCACTGACTCCAAAACAGCCATGAAGGAACGCAACAAAGAGAGGCGGCGTTTCTGGCAGAGATACACAGAGGGACGCAAAACCAAGAAGGACCAGCGAGAGGGTACGTGAAATATCCAATCCAGATATTTATTTCTCAGTATAAAGAGAAGACCAAGCTGGCCCAGAGGTTTCATCTGTCCTCACTTGCCACAGTTGTTCTTTACTCTTTGCTGTTGCATGCTTTTAACCTAAAACCATGGTTTAATCATGAATGAAAGAATTTTGTTTGTCTCTCTATATGAGGAAATAGATTGAGAAAAAAGACTTAAGGGCTTTCTTGAGTCTGTCTTTAAATGAGAGTCATGCTGTGTCCAGTCCTGAGTGCAGCCAACTTTGCATTGGCACTTATCCTCTCAGATCTAGCTGATTCAAGAGTGGGTGCTGAGAGATGAAGACCAGCATGTTGCATTCGCTATGGTCAATTCATTCCATATTATGGCTGGACATGACCCCAGAGGAGAAACTCGGTCAGCCAAGAATCCAAATATGCCAGATACAGTTAGTCAAAATGTTGGAAAGACTGTGTCTGTTATATTAACATATGTCTTTATTTGTCTAATGCATTACAGTAAAGTAAAATTCTTTTCTTTGCTTATCCGGTCTTATCATGGGGTCAGAGTGCAGGGTCAGCTCCAGTTCTGTGGAAGATAGGATTAAGGGTCTCAATGGCCCAGCAGTAGCAACCTTGCAGTGCTAGGGTTTGAACTCAATCTTCTGATCAGTAACCAAGAGCCTTTAAGCATTTAACTACCATTAAGCTTTTAAGCTATAGACTGCTTAAAACGTTATAGATGAAGATCTCTTTTCTGAATTTTTTCTTTTTTGTGCCAGTAGTTTTTTTTTTTTTTTGCCAATAAGTACTTTTAAGTGTTTACCCAATATGGATAAGTCATTAGTGATCTTTAAGTCTTATTCAGAATTTTGAGGTTGATGTGTTTAGTTATACACCTTAAACACTGAGCTATAACTTCAACAAGACTATCAGATTTATGAAGGTATTCATTTTGTTTCTGAAGTGATACTTTACAAAGATTTGCTCTTTCAAACTCTGTGACATTCATGGATAGTCATTTGAAACTGAGGAAATAAAGCACAAAATTAAAGCTTTCGTAAATCTGGTAATGTTGTCTAAAAACACTGAAAGCTACAGTTAAAATCCGTATACCAGCTTTAGCGTCCTTTATCAAGTTTCATTACTCATTATAATTTTATTATATTTAATGATGGCTTAATAAAGAACTTTTCCTTTAGCAGCTCATGTAACGATTGAGGTAGCAGATCAGGTGGAGGACACAGTTGAACAAGAGAGATCAGATGTGCCAGGTACACATTCACGCACAGTCACTAGCTTGTGGTTAACCCCTACACATTAAGATAAAATCAGACAAGAGTTACACACAATAGATTTAAAAAGAATAAACATGCATTCTTTTTTATATCTGTACAGTTTCTATTGTTTGTTAATGCATAGCTTTCCTTTCCATTTCCAGACAACATCCTGAAGCGTGTGTTTAACATATTGAAGTTTTCCTGGGTGCTCTTCCTGGCACTGCTGGACAGTTTTACTGCCTGGCTCAATTCAATGTGCCAGGAATACATTGACATATCCACTGTGCTGCGCACTGAACGCTGTATGCTCACACATGAAGTCAAAAAGGTATTAAAACTGCCAAAGAACCTGCATTAACAAACATGACTAATCCCTTATAGCTGGACAATATGATGATTTATATCACAGCACTTTTGATTTCTTGAGTCTGATTGGCCAGCAGGATTTGATCGATTTTCTATAATAACAGCTTGGACGTATTACCAACTACAAGATTTATATATTATGCACTCATTTTTATATGGTATTGTTTCTATAGTAACAACAACCATACAGGGAATTAAGGGATTAAAAAAAGTTTGTAATCATTGTTAAAGTGAAACTTTCTGTAATAAAGACATTTCTGTAAGGCTGGATGCACCAGTGAGTCCTAGGACTTCATATAGTGTACTTGAGAGCTTTCAGTCATTATCAGACTAAACCCACCCACAGGCTGTGAGCTCTGTGCCTCTTTAACATGCTATTTGCTTAGAGTACTTAGACTTGTTCCTTCATTATAGAAACAAATAACTCAGCAATTGACTTGTCATCTTGTTGCTAACAAAGACCATAAATGTTTTTCATAGCCAGTGGGAGGACATGCTACAACTTCCAAAATGGCAACACCACATCTTACAGAGAGAGCAACTCACAGTGTTTAAGATGAGGAGATGGTGTGCAGATATTTATTTTTAGAAAGACTCTCCAGCATCAGGGCTATAGCTGTAGCCTTTAGGATAGGGTTCAGGATGGAGGGCTTTTCACTTTTTGTCACTTTTTTGTTTTATCAGATTAAAAAGAGTTTTGGGGAACCATAGTTTATTGCTGCTATAACATGACTGATAGCAGGAACATTCATTGTTACTATAAACACATAAAACATACAATGTGTCATTCTTTAATTGCTAGGTAATTGTATTTGCTGTTAAAAGTGGAATAAAACACTTCATGATGTTTTGCTATTTGCAAATAATTATTATGGTCCTTTAGATGCAGTTGCTATGAAACCGCCTTCAGAAATGAAAGTGTAACACTGAAATGCTTCTCTCTAATGTGTACAGGGAAACACTCCATCACGAGGGATCATACACATGTATTACCAGCAACAGTTGTGCAGACCTTCATCTTCTGAGACTGTTCTGGAGGAAGCAGGGAGACAGCATGGTTCTGTCTCAGCATTGGGACAGCATCGGGAGAAGGAGGACGAGAGCATGAGCTCTGTTCCCAATAAAGACAGTATGACTAGGTACATCATCCCAAAGACTGATTTATTTGTTTGTTTGTTTGTTTGTTTGTTTGTTTGTTTGTTTTGGGGGGGCTTTTTTACAGACTTATGAACGCATGTATTTAATTTGTTTAGACTGTAAAGTTACAAAATGAGTGAAGTGAAGGGGACTTTTTTCTCTCTGAAAGCACTTTAGATTTGTCATGTGGCCTCCAGACAGTTGAGATCCAGCAGGTATTTCCTCTGTTGACAGACCACTTTAGCCACACGTCAGCATGCCTAATATTCGGATTTACCTCCAGGGTAACTGTTTGGTGTTGTATGCAATAAAAAAAAATCTTTCGTCTTGAGCTTAAGTCAAGTGTTCTGTAGGAACTGACAAAAGCATATGTGTTATTCTGAGATGACCCAATTATCACAAGTGTTTCCATGACAAGATGAGTTTTTTCCAAAATATAGACAAAACAAGTTTAGACCAGATGTATGCTGATGCTGAAGACTTTCATTAACACACAAAACTCTAATGGTCTATATTTATGGTTTATAGGAATTCTATAAAGCAAACATGTTTTCAGAAAATAGACTTAAAAAAAAGATTAAATTAGTATTTGATGTCATATCTGTACAATTTTGCAGATTTATACTTTTACACTAAGTATCTTTAAGAAATTTCCTGTTCATCAACAGGTTCTGGTTCTCATTTGTTTTGTTTCTGTCTATAATCCCCAGTCACAGAAGCATCCATGATTTTTTTCTTGATATATAATTCATTACAAATCATTTATATGACTTCATTGATATATGACTTCTGTAGTGCTTGTGTTCACATATTACCTCTAAGTCTTAAACTGTAAAAACCTACTGAAAGTGACGTGACATACGGCGACCCATACTCAGAGTTTGTTCTCTGCATTTAACCCATCTAAAGTGCACACACACAGCAGTGAACACACACACAGTGAACACACACCCGGAGCAGTGGGCAGCCATTTTTTATGTTGCAGCACCCGGGGAGCACCTCAAGGGCACCTCAGTCATGGCCGGCCCGAGACTCAAACCCACAACCTTAGGGTTAGGAGTCAGACTCTCTAACCATTAGGCCATGACTTCCAAGTGATCACTAGAGCTTTATTGTGACACTGCTGAATAATTTAGACAGTGTCTTAAATATGTAAGTCTTAAATATGTCAGACTTAAATATGTAAGCTATAATAAAAATAACATAAAATACTCAGTATGAGTGTGAGCATCTACACGTATGTAATATTATTTTCTGACTGTGTTTGCAGTGTATACACCGAGTCCACGATGGCGTACAGTCAGTCCACACTGGAGTTTGGTGAGATAGGTGTGGACTGTGTGCCCAGGACAAGCGAGAGACTTCGACCCAAACTGTGTCGTCTGCAGGGAGTGGAGCTCTCCTCCTCTTCTTCCTCCTCTGTGTTGTCATCGGCTGAAAGTTCAGCTAGTGCTGCAGTCAGGTAGCACCTAAAAAAATCTGAAATCTCAAAATAAAAGTTCCTAACACTAGAAGTGTTTCTGAAGCATTTTTAATCTAATTCTAAAGAATACCATGCTCATGTGTAAATCCTCAACTCGGAGATGAACTACGATGTGAGAAAACCCTAATCGTGATCGCTCCCTCTCTCTCCCTCTCTATCTCTGTCTCTCTTTCAGTGAGTAATCTGAAAAATTCAAGACCTCTTTATTGAGAGGAAATTAGCTAAAATAACATCTGTAACACAAGGTGCAAGTGACAGAAACTGGGCATTTTTTGTTATTTAAATGAAACACGCATTATGGTGTGCTTGGTTTCTCTTGCTCAGTGATGACAGATATATACAGTATAATTAATTGAAAATGCTCACAAGTATGTAAGTCTCCGAGTGTAAAATTATCCACCATCATGGAGACCTTATTCACTGTAACATCTGATTGCTTACAACTGTTATCCTCTTTCCTCTTATGACAGTGAAAAGACACAGTGCACAGCATTATATTCCCGTCAAGGCACGGGTGACACCATCGAAGAACAAAACAGTGTTAGAGAAAGCACTCATTGTGGTGATGAATGGACCGCCACAGAGCTGCCTGAGCCTTCAGCTATTCGACGTTGTAGCAGTGAGGTGCAGACTCTTAAAGGAGGTTTACTACCAGAGTGGGACACTGTGTTAGCATCCGAGCAGGCTACATGGCCACGGCTCAGTCGGTTCCCTTCTGAGGCAGATATTCCTCCCTCTTACAGCAAGGCCACAGGTCTGGACTATGTGTGTGAGGCAGCAGCTCACTCTGAAGAGAAAAAGCTGAGGATAAATGCAGACAACAGCACACTCCCCTCACTGAGCCATGAGCTCACAGCCAGTGAACTACTGCGCAACAGGTAAGAATAAACACACTGTCATTTCTTTATATGCATGTTTCAGGCTGTGGGGTTTGTGAAGCTCAGCCAGGGAGTTACACAGATGGAAATCATGAATTGTCATAATTAATGGTGCTTGCAAAGCAACATTCTTACTATTGTGCATACTCTTCCGGACATTCATTCATTCATTTTCTACCGCTTTATCCGAACTACCTTGGGTCACGGGGAGCCTGTGCCTATCTCAGGCGTCATCGGGCATCAAGGCAGGATACACCCTGGACGGAATGCCAACCCATCGCAGGGCACACACACTCTCATTCACTCACGCAATCACACACTACAGACAATTTTCCAGAGATGCCAATCAACCTACCATGCATGTCTTTGGACTGGGGGAGGAAACCGGAGTACCCGGAGGAAACCCCCGAGGCACGGGGAGAACGTGCAAACTCCGCACACACAAGGCGGAGGCAGGAATCGAACCCCGACCCTGGAGGTGTGAGGCGAATGTGCTACCCACTAAGCCACTGTGCCCCCGCTCTTCCGGACAAAAATTTGCAAAATCAAAAAACTTTTTACAACATGGACATGTGACATATCAAAACACTCAGCACAATGAGGGGAACTGCCTCACATGTATTCTGGTCACGTCATGTGACATCACGTGAAAATCAAAATTTAGCACAACATGGACATGTGACATATCAAAACACTCAGCACAATGAGGGGAATTTCCTCAACAGTATTCAGATGACGTCACGTTCTCGTCTCCACTATTTTTTTTTCCACGTGCAAGCACCATTCACATTTTCTTCAGGAAATGTACGTTCTATGTACGTTCTCATTTTTATTAACCTGCTTGATTATTACCGTCGAACAGGTTAAGCTGAACCTCACAAACCAAGGATGCCTATAAATAATCAATGTTCACAAAAAAAAATATTATTTGTTATTTGATAAATCTGATTATTTGATATTTAAATGAAATTAATTGATTGCAGTAATTTCTGAGCATATGGGATAAGTGTAAGCATATTTATAACTTTGGAAGTCAAAGCTTGCTCATGACTAACTAAATAAAGTATTTTAATTAAAGTCTTAACAGAAGTCAAACATGTAATATACGGTATATAGTAATAAAATGACTTTAATTTACGTATTCATCAACTTGTGTAAATGTCATAATGAGAAACTTTAGATAAATTTTCATATATGCAAAATATTTTACCTCCAATGATGCACTGATTTTGCACAATTCAAATGGTACTGAGCATTTTGCACATTTTTTTAACCTGTTTGTAAATTGTTCTATTTATGTTTCTTACTATTGCATGTAAATGGTTCTGCAATTTCTGGAGCTCGCTCCCAAGAATTTCACTCACCATGGCACATGTGCCGTGGTGATGTGACAATAAAGGTGACTTGACTTGACTTGAATCATGTGTCACCCTCTTGTAGATGTTGCTTATAAAAACTGCACACTGTTGTTGAAGTAGCAGTGTGTATTGTCTACTAATTGTATTGTGTTGACTTGAATTGGCTTGACTAATGTCAGTACATGTGTTAAGGAAAAAATAAACCATGATTACATGTTGCTTTGTTCAGCTTCATCTGGTGAGTTTGGTATAATGTTCTGTCCTACGTTTCCTCATTCCCAGAATTTTACCAATGCTTGTGTTTCTGTCCAAAAGGATGTTCTATGATGAAGAGCTGGAGGAGTCTGAGCGCTTCTATAGCTCCCAGCCGCAGATACTACAACTGTGCTATGCTCTCTATAACATGCTGGTGGCCCACTCAGAGATGGTGTGCTACCTAGTCATTATTCTTAATCACATGGTGTCAGCCTCGGTGGCTACGCTGGTGCTGCCTATCCTCATCTTCTTGTGGGCCATGCTATCTGTGCCTCGGCCCAGCAAGCGCTTCTGGATGACCGCAATCGTCTACACAGAGGTACAGCTACAATAACAACATCAACTCTATGATATAGACCATATATATCATCTACACTGAACAAAATTATAAACGCAACACTTTTTTTATTGCCCGCATTTTTCATGAGCTGAAAACCAAAGATCTAAGACCTTTTCTATGTACACAAAAGGCCTATTTTTTATTTTGTTCACAAATCTGTCTAATTCTGTGTTAGTGTGCACTTCTCCTTTGCCGAAATAATTCATCCACTTACAGATGTGGCTTATCAAGATGCTGATTAGACAGCATTATTATTGCACAGGTGTGCCTTAAGCTGGCCACAATAAAAGGCCACTGTATTGAGGGGGTCCTGGGGGGTCCAAAAACCAGTCAGTATCTGGTGTGACCACCATAATTTTTTTCAGTATATATTTCAGCTTCAGTAACATCATCATCTCCATTAGAGCATTAATAACACTATCGCCTTTGTTACAGCTTTAATAACACCATCATCTCTGTTACAGCTTCATTAACATCATCTCTGTTACAGCTTCAGTAACACCACTATCACCATTACAGCTTGAGCAACATCATCTCTGTTACGGCTTTAGTAACACCACTATCACCATTACACCGTCAGTAACATCATCTCTGTTACAGCTTCAGTAACACCACTATCACCGTTACAGCTTCAGTAACACCACTATCACCATTACACCGTCAGTAACATCATCTCTGTTACAGCTTCAGTAACACCACTATCACCGTTACAGCTTGAGCAACATCATCTGTTACAGCTTCAGTAACACCACTATAACTGTTAGAGTCAGTAATACCTTCATCTCTGTTACAACTTCAGTAACACCAATATCACTGTTACAGCTTCAGTAACATCATCTCTGTTACAGCTTCAGTAACATCATCTCTGTTACAGCTTCAGTAACATCATCTCTGTTACAGCTTCAGTAACACCAATATCACTGTTACAGCTTCAGTAACACCAATATCACTGTTACAGCTTCAGTAACACCAATGTCACTGTTACAGCTTCAGTAACACCAATATCACTGTTACAGCTTCAGTAACACCAATGTCACTGTTACAGCTTCAGTAACACCAATATCACTGTTACAGCTTCAGTAACACCAATGTCACTGTTACAGCTTCAGTAACACCAATATCACTGTTACAGCTTCAGTAACACCAATATCACTGTTACAGCTTCAGTAACACCAATGTCACTGTTACAGCTTCAGTAACACCAATATCACTGTTACAGCTTCAGTAACACCAATGTCACTGTTACAGCTTCAGTAACACCAATATCACTGTTACAGCTTCAGTAACATCATCTCTGTTACAGCTTCAGTAACATCATCTCTGTTACAGCTTCAGTAAGACCAATATCACTGTTACAGCTTCAGTAACACCAATATCACTGTTACAGCTTCAGTAACACCAATATCACTGTTACAGCTTCAGTAACACCAATGTCACTGTTACAGCTTCAGTAACACCAATAGCACTGTTACAGCTTCAGTAACATCATCTCTGTTACTGCTACAGTAACATCATCTCTGTTATAGCTGCAGTAACACCACTATAACTGTTAGAGTCAGTAATACCTTCATCTCTGTTACAACTTCAGCAACACCAATATCACTGTTACAGCTTCAGTAACATCATCTCTGTTACAGCTTCAGTAACATCATCTCTGTTACAGCTTCAGTAAGACCAATATCACTGTTACAGCTTCAGTAACACCAATATCACTGTTACAGCTTCAGTAACACCAATATCACTGTTACAGCTTCAGTAACACCAATGTCACTGTTACAGCTTCAGTAACACCAATAGCACTGTTACAGCTTCAGTAACATCATCTCTGTTACTGCTACAGTAACATCATCTCTGTTATAGCTGCAGTAACACCACTATAACTGTTAGAGTCAGTAATACCTTCATCTCTGTTACAACTTCAGCAACACCAATATCACTGTTACAGCTTCAGTAACATCATCTCTGTTACAGCTTCAGTAACACCAATATCACTGTTACAGCTTCAGTAACACCAATAGCACTGTTACAGCTTCAGTAACACCAATGTCACTGTTACAGCTTCAGTAACACCAATGTCACTGTTACAGCTTCAGCAACACCAATAGCACTGTTACAGCTTCAGTAACATCATCTCTGTTACTGCTGCAGTAACATCATCTCTTTTATAGCTGCAGTAACACCACTATAACTGTTAGAGTCAGTAATACCTTCATCTCTGTTACAACTTCAGTAACACCAATATCACTGTTACAGCTTCAGTAACATCATCTCTGTTACTGCTGCAGTAACATCATCTCTTTTATAGCTGCAGTAACACCACTATAACTGTTAGAGTCAGTAATACCTTCATCTCTGTTACAGCTTCAGTAACACCAATAGCACTGTTACAGCTTCAGTAACATCATCTCTGTTACTGCTGCAGTAACATCATCTCTTTTATAGCTGCAGTAACACCACTATAACTGTTAGAGTCAGTAATACCTTCATCTCTGTTACAGCTTCAGTAACATCATCTCTGTTACAGCTTCAGTAACATCATCTCTGTTACAGCTTCAGTAACATCATCTCTGTTACAGCTTCAGTAACACCACTGTCACTGTTACAGCTTCAGTAACATCATCACTGTTACAGCTGCAGTAACACCACTATCACCGTTACAGTGTCAGTAACACCACTATCACTGTTACAGCTTTAGTACCACCACCAACTGCATCAGCATTTTCAGCAATCACTAAACTCATATGTTATTACATAGGTTGCAATCAATAAACCGCTATTATTCCCATGACATTGACTTTTTTCTTACTTTATTCCACTTCCAGGTGACCATAGTAATCAAATACTTCTTCCAGTTTGGTTTCTTCCCCTTCAATCAGAACATAGAGCTGGACAAGTCCAAACCATTCCATCCACCTAATATAATAGGAGTCGAGAAAAAAGAGGGATATGTCCATTATGACCTGGTTCAATTGCTGGCACTTTTCTTCCATCGTTCAATTCTTAAGGTAGTTTTTATAATTATGTTTCTTTAAGCATTATACAGACTTTCCTATTACAATACCATAATTAGAATTAATTATGGTATTGTAATACCAAAAAGAATACCATAATTGATTAATTGAGTTTCAATATATTTTGAATTTTTCACTGATCCTAGATGAGAAAACTTATCTAAAAGATAGGTGGTCAGTATTTTTGTTTGCAGTTGGCTTTTATAGCGATGTGTCTCTAAAAATGTGTTAATTTTAGTATCATTTGAAAAGAATTTCAAGTTCAGTGTTTGCATTGTTATATCCTAACACATTCACATTCATACACTTATAACCTGATATGTGTATTCACTCTCTTCTTGAATCAGTGTCACGGTCTGTGGGACAAAGACGACACCAGACCAGAAGCTAAAAAGACACTTTACAGTCACTCAGACTCGGACACAGAGAAACCCCCAGTACGGAGGGAAAGGACTTCACTGACCCGCAACATTTTAACAGAGGCTACAAGCGTCCGCATGCAGAGAAAACTCTCACACACGCCTTCCACCATGCGCCGGCACAGTTCCAGTGCAGGATCACACATTTCTCACAGATCAACACGTTCCAGAGGAGGTTAGCACACGTACAGACACAAATACAAGAAAGCTTTGTGTAAAAGGTTTTTTTGTTGTTGTTTTTTTTTTTTTTTACAAATGTATGTGTTTAGGTTTTTAAAAAATCTTTTTTATATTCATTACATATTTCGTTCCACATTTGTGTGTATGTGTACACAGGCAGTTCGGTCACGAGGTCGAGCATGTCTCGAGTGGGAAGTGTGTCAGGGGTTCAGCAGAAGAGTCGCAAAGAGCTCATTTTGGTGAAATTCCGAGAGCAGCTCATCAAAGCCAAGAAATTCACAGTCAAAATGTAAATGTGCATCATACTGTATGTGCACTCCTTGTTAGCTTCACTCCAACTCTCCATGTCCCACATGCATTAACTTACTTCATAAAAATTATCATTTTTAATTTATTAGCAATGTATTCCATGAAGCCTGTTAAGCATTTTACATAGCAACCCACTAGCACTAAATGCTATCATGATTTATTATTATTAATCTTATCCATAACCAGACCATACATTAAATCTGGTTTACATGAGATGTTTTTCCAACATGTGTGTGATTTCAGAACCCTGGATATCTATGTTCCAATTCGTCAGTTCTTCTACAATCTGATCCACCCAGAATACAGCGCAGTGACAGACGTCTACGTCCTCATGTTCTTGGCTGATACTGTCGATTTCATCATCATCGTTTTTGGATTCTGGGCTTTTGGGGTGTGTTCAGTACTGCTATTTTCTCTGAAGACCTGAGTTTAATGAAAAGTCATCTACTGATTCACTGTATGTGGTCAGTCATTTATTTGGTGTGTACAAAACATAATAAATGCACCAGTTTGGAGCATCTGGGAGGAAGGAAGACATCAAGTAATGCTAACTTGAATGTTTGCATAGATTACAGTTTTCTGATGTTCACATAACGTAGATATCCCATTATCCTGTGCGCCAGCCTTGGTGCAGCAACTGGCCTGGACAAACATGGTGTCGTATTGTACAACTAAATGGGAGCAGTTTATAAGCAAATAACTTATTTTTAATTGTTTTTTAACATAGGAATTTATTTCTGGTTGCAAACTGTTCTGTACAGTATACAGATGTTTCACAATTGCAATTATCCTAAACAAACATTATAGACGCTACAAAAAGGTTTTATAGTTAATTCAAAGTTTCAGAGGTTTTATAGTTAATTCAAGTCAAAATGCAAACAAATATATGGTGAAGACTTAAATCACTTACAAATGTTTTGAAGACTTAAAATGTTTTCTTGTGTTCAGTAATAAATTCCTTGGTGTGGTGGTTTCACAGGAAAATGCCTATACTGTAGTTATACATCCATCAGGAAATTTGAATTTCATTTTCAGACACACTGTCACAGAGACAGTGACAGTCTAAGGGTTATGAGTCTCAAAAAGACAGAAAACACACAGAAATCCATTGTGTGGTCAAATGTAAGCCTTGGTATTGACAATTAAAGACACTGAACCTATACTTAACAATGATTGTGGCAATGATTGTGTAATTAAGTCCAGTTGTGCACAATCAGGATGAAGGTGAAGGCGAAGATGAACATGACAGAGTTTGTGAGGGCTGTTGGGTCCTTGTATTTGTAGTGAAATATTATTTTTACCACTGTAATTGATTTAAAAATAGTCAAGAAATAAGGGAATAGAAATAAGGCACAAGTAGATACAGTATAGAGAAGAAATAAATATATCAAATATATTTTAAAAATAAAATCAGAAAATAGAAAATCTATTCAGAAATAGACAGTGTTGAGTGTGGTGCAGTGATGTGTGTGTGTATGTATATATATAATTGTGGTAGTGGTTTTGTGGCAGTCTTAAGAAGTCCAGTGAGGGTCCAGGCTCACCTGTTTACCTGTGAAGTGATCACAAGTTTAAGGACCTGAACAGCCTGAAGGAAGAAGTGCCTCCTCCTTCATTAGCCACCGAGATGTTTTCAACTCAACTCTCAGAAAGTTTAGCAAGAATTTAAATCTCGTCTTTCTCCATGTCTTATTAGAAACACTCTGCTGCTGCAGACATCACATCATCACTGTCAGAGGATCAGGTCCCTGAAGCGTTCCTGGTCATGGTCCTCATCCAGTTTGCGACTATGGTGGTGGACCGTGCGCTCTATCTGAGGAAGACTGTTATGGGAAAAGTCATTTTTCAGGTCATACTAGTGTTCGGTATTCACTTCTGGATGTTCTTCATACTTCCAGGAGTCACTGAAAGGTAAATGACATGGTTCCGGTCTATATCAAAAAGGGAACATTTCCATAGTTAAGATTAAACTTATAAATAGAAATAGAAATGTATCTTCGATGCTATATTTGTTTTGTTACAGTATTTTGTTCTGTTTCAGGCGTTTCAGTCAAAACATGGTGGCTCAGCTTTGGTATTTTGTCAAGTGCATCTACTTTGGTCTATCAGCCTACCAGATCCGCTGTGGCTACCCTACACGTGTGCTGGGCAACTTTCTGACCAAAAGTTATAATTATGTCAACCTTTTCCTCTTCCAGGGGTGAGAACCTTTAGCACACATCTCTGCCCCGCTGCATAAATACTGTAGAGCAAATATACACATCATAAATTAAGCTGTAATAATGTTACAGCAATTGGTAAAAAAATAACAACTGGAACTTACTGATTATAAGTGAAAAGATTCAGGTTTTAGTATCTGTTAACTAAATTGAAAAAAAAAAGATTGTAAAATTAAATCTAACAATAAAAATTACTGTTAAAATAAAGCAACTCTATGTATCCATACTGTATACTCTCTGCAGTAAATCATGGAAACTGTGTGATTTGGCTTTCAGGTTCCGGTTGGTTCCCTTCCTGACTGAACTGAGAGCCGTGATGGACTGGGTTTGGACAGACACAACTCTGAGTCTCTCTAACTGGATCTGTGTGGAAGATATTTATGCACACATCTTTGTGCTCAAATGCTGGAGGGAATCAGAAAAAGTGAGAAATATACATTTACATGTACAAGACTGTCACATTAACTCAGTCAAAAGGAGGAGAGAATATACACAGATGATGCAGCTACAGTAGTGTTGTAACACAGTGTGTGCTAGCATAGGTTTTTACTGTATCTCAGAGGAGACTAAAGGTCTCACAGATGGGAATATCAGATATTTGGCTGATCCCCACCTGGAAAACCCCACGATGATAGTAAGACAAAAATTCATGTGTGTGATTCTTCAGAGGTATCCTCAGCCACGTGGACAAAAGAAGAAGAAAGTGGTTAAATATGGGATGGGTGGAATGATCGTCATGTTACTCATCTGCATCGTCTGGTTCCCGCTCCTCTTCATGTCTCTGGTCAAATCGGTGGCTGGCGTTGTCAACAAACCCCTGGATGTGTCCGTCACAATCACACTGGGAGGATTTCAGGTGCATTTTCACATACTTTATTTATTAGCTTTCCTTATGCAAGGAATGTGTGCAAAAAACATTCATTTCAAATCAGAATATATGCTTTATACTATAGTTTTACAACCATACCAAGCTTTGTTACTAGCTTGTCATATTCACCCCCAAAATGTAAAACATTTCCACATTTTGTACTTGACAATCAAGAATCTACACAAAATAGTCAATTATATTTATTAATTATATTAAGTGTGTTGGGGAAATCTATAATATTTGTAAAAATATGTGTACAAGTGCGTGATTGCATACATATTCACCCCTGTTCGTTAATTATTCACCCTCACTCACTCATTTTCTACCGCTTTATCCGAACTACCTCGGGTCACGGGGAGCCTGTGCCTATCTCAGGTGTCATCAGGCATCAAGGCAGGATACACTCTGGATGGAGTGCCAACCCATCGCAGGGCACACACACACTCATTCATTCACACACTACGGACAATTTTTCCCAGAGATGCCAATCAACCTACCATGCATGTCTTTGGACTGGGGGAGGAAACCGGAGTACCCGGAGGAAACCCCCGAGGCACGGGGAGAACATGCAAACTCCGCACACACAAGGCGGAGGCGGGAATCGAACCCCGACCCTGGAGGTGTGAGGCGAACGTGCTACCCACTAAGCCACCGTGCCCCCCTAATTATTCATCCCTGTTAGTTATTTTAAATGTTAAAATGGCACTGGTGCTGTCGTAAGTCATACATTTAGTCGAATGAGTCATACTGAAGTGTCACAAGATATCGTTCTAAGGTCCTAGAAGACATGAGAACATAATAAAGGCCAAGGAGCTACCAATGTCAACAAATGCAAAAGTATTGGAATAATAAAAGTGAGGGTTTAGTTAAAAAAAAAAAAAAAATTATTCCAAACTTAAAACATCCAGCAGAACAAAGGATATGGCACAAATGCAGCTCTGCTTAAAGCAGGACATCCACCAAAAGTCAGTGAAGAGATCAGGAGTACATTAGGCAGAGATGTTCATTTCACCTCCAGGGTTGTAGGACTGTAAAATGTAGTAAAGTTCTAGGGGGTGAATAATTCAATTCAAATTCATTTATTTATATAGTGCTTTTTACAGTTGACATTGTCTCAAGCAGTTTTACAGAAACAAAAACTGAATAAAACGTTTTAAATACTAATGCAACACCCTTTAAAAATAATTACGGTAACACAACGTTCTACATTGTAAGATATGTTATTTTTGCAGTTTTATTTTTTACTGAAGTCCTAAGAGCATGCATTATTATATTTGTTCTTTCTTGTTTTGTCATGATAATGACTTAATTTTCATGTTATCTCGTTAAGCCTTTATTCTCATAAATACTGTCAATTGTTTTATATTCGTTTTGTCACATATTTATTAAAAAATGTTGTAAGAAAATCATTTTGTATTAATTTATTGTTCTTTGCGGACGCTTTCCTTTCCGCTTTCAGTGCTTTTAATGCTAAGTATTTAAAAGCCGTGCCCATAAAACATATACGTGCGGTTAGTTTAACTGTGCTTTCAGGAACAGCGGCTGGATGAACCGCAGTAGGGTCACTACACTGTTGAATTTGTCAATCAGATTAGTCCCTGATCAAATTAAAAGTGCATGCGATCATCCATGATGCTGCTTTACTTCGCTTTTACTGCCTCTAGAACTTGTTCATATGCAGAGATCATGAGAAAATTCAGTCGTGATCATGTCAAAACAAGAAAGAACAATTCTAATAATGTATGGCCTCTTAGGACTTCTGTAATATTTGATAGATTTTATCAAACCTAATTATGAAATGTTCACTATAAATCTGTGCACTGACTTTATTACTGTGTGTCTTGCAGCCAATCTTTACAATGAGTGCTCAGCAAAATCAACTGAAAGACATCACTGAGGCAGAATTCGTAGAGTTTATGAATTCCTACAACTACATTCCGGTATGATTGCCTAAAAGAAACCACAGTATCTACACTATTACATTGTATTCAAAAGATCACAATAAATCTCCTTTTTGTCTTGTTTCCAGAGTGCAATGCAGTTTTTGGAGGCGTACACCGCAGAGGATGTGACAGTAGCTGAGCTAGAGGGAAGTTCCAATTCTCTGTGGACCATCAGCCCACCAAGCAGGAAGAACCTCATGGATGTACTGAGCAAAGAGGACCAGTTTCCTGTCACCATGTCCTGGACTATACAGCGGTAATAAACACTACGAATAATGAAAAATGATGTACAGTTAATGGTGATGAACTCGCTAGTGTGAGAGAAGAAATACACACTAACACTGCTGTTTGTTATTGAATAATATAAAAGGTAGTATTATTTTCTGCATCATATCTTTTAGGAATCTTAGTCTTGGGGCTAAAGCTGAAATTGCAATGGACAAGCATGTTACATATCTGGATATGAATACAAGGCAAGAGTTAATAGATTTGCTGAACGGGACGAGGAACAAAGCTGTGTGAGTAACATTGCTGTTCTTAATTTAATCAGTTATTCCACTGAAGGAAATACAGGCTTAAAGTTGTGTCCTGTTTCTTGTTGTTTACAGAGTTATAAAGCAGGTTTTCCCGTGTTTCATTCGAGCTCCCAGTGACTCCAATGCAAAACCTATAGAACAGCTTTATAAAGGTAAAGTATGGATCTACAAGCATTTGATTTACTGATATACTGATTATATTCATATGAATACAACAGTATTGTAAAGGTTAGTTTCTATCCATATGTAAGTACGATACCAGTGAAAAGTTTTTCAGTATGGAGGAATGAATGTAAAGGCTATGTACATAAATCTAATTTATAATGGAAGTCTAAAGTCAATTGATTTAAAAATATATACTTAATAAACTTAATAAGCTATTAAGTAATTGTGGATGTGTTAGCTCTGTGATTAAAGCATGGAAGTTGTGAGTTTGAACCCCAGGTCTACCAAGCCTCCACTGCTGGGACCCTGACCAATTGACGGTTGAGGGCATTGCTCAGGGGCCAATCAGTGGCAGCTTGGTGGACCTTGGGTATAAACATGTATGTTGCTCTGGGTAAGGGTTTCTGCCAAATGCCCTGAATGTACTTAAAATAAATGCTTAATTAAACCACATTATGGTTGAATTCACAGTTCTAATTGGTCTGAATTGTTTTCTATAAAAACGGCTTTGACAATAGAACCAGCTGTAAGACAGAAACTTTATCTTTATCTTTTAGCCTCTTAACATCAAGAAAAATAATGACTGTTTATAGTTGCTATAATTTAAGTAATAATAGGAAATAAATATATATGTAAGATATGTTTATATATAAATATATAAAATTACTGGTCATTTCTAGAGAAATCCATATTGCCCATATATTGTGTCCTTAAGCACCGAATTATAATGTTTGTAATAAACAGCTTTCAGTACAGCTTTGTATTGTTTTAAAGGTTTACAATCTTGTCACTGGTAATCCGATATACATTACAGATGTGGTACATAGAGAGCAGTTTGAAAATATTGGTGTATTCACTGAAGTTATTTAGCATTTGTGGAAATTGTATTAAACATCCAGCCGTAATCCTTTAACCTAGAGGGTGAATATAAGGACATCCTGTTGGACCTGGAGCGCAACAATAACAGCAGCGGTGAGATTCAGGAGTGGTGGATCGTGGACCAGCCATCTGCAGAGAAGATCAACATCAGATTTGTTGCGAAGGCAGAGCTAAAGGGGGAGGCTGGACTGCAGCTGTATGTCTTCAATGATAAAGTTAGTCCTCCCAGCCTGGGCTTTCTTGCTGGCTATGGGTAAGATCAGTCGACCTTATCATAAATGTATCCCTTTTTGTTTTATGTTTTTCAATGATAATTCACCTGCATACAGAATTTTGCAGCACGTCATATTAAAAGTGTTGTTAATCTCTCTCACAGCATCATGGGTCTGTATGCCTCTGTGGTGCTGGTCATAGGCAAGTTTGTGCGTGAATTCTTCAGCGGGATCTCACACTCTATCATGTTCGAGGAGTTGCCCTGTGTGGATCGCATCCTCAAATTGTGCACCGATATCTTCCTGGTACGAGAAACAGGAGAGCTGGAGCTGGAGGAAGATCTGTACGCCAAGCTCATCTTCCTCTACCGCTCACCAGAGACGATGATCAAGTGGACCAGGGAGAAGACTAAATGACCCGACGAGAGTCTACAAGGAGTAATGAGATGAAACTCAAGATGAAGGACATGCCACTGAGGAGGCAGAAGTGTGTGTCATGTGTCCTCATAATCTGTGCACTCACATTATAACGAATAAAAAAAATGGCCTCCAATTGTGGAGTCTTTAACAATGTGAGCTACAGGTTTGGCTAAACTGAACCTGAAAAGCCAAAGGACTGGGGGACTAGAGCAGCTTCCATAAACTTTATTAGCAGGGATGAGCTGTGTTCTAGCACCCCCTACCTGTTTAAACAGACATGAACATGAATTGTGCAATATATTGTCCTGGTAGCTGTAAACACAAATACGACAGAGCAAGATAAGAGAAGAAAGACAGTGACTGACAGACACTAGCCACTTTTGACTCAAGAGAAAATGATGGGAACTGCTTGGGTCCTTCATTAAAACAGTCAAATGAGATACTGGCAGGATTCATTTACAGTGTTCAAGAGTGCGAAGAAAACCGTGTGGGAACCTGATGGCCACGTTGTCAGGACTGTCATCTCATCAAAACAGTATTGGTTGATTTTCCATATAAGGCCAGGAACAGTCACAGCATCAACAACTCTTCTTTACTGCAGTTACAGATACTCTGTGAACAGTGGGGTGGGATTGTGGTTTCACTGACCTGAGCATAAAGCACATTTTGGAACCCTGGGGTCTGAGGTGTCTTTTTTGTCTGAGAAATTCATTTAGTAATGGCATCAATCCGGTTCACACTTTAGAAAAGGACAAACATTGGGAAGTCCATCAGAAATTGGATGCTGCAGGACCCACTTAGATTTTAGAGCAGCTGGAATAGAAGGACATTCTCATGCTGCTGTATTGTCCAATAACTGCTTTATCCAGGCCAGAGTTATAATCGTTTAAATTAATAATTTGCTTATGTCTTGGGGAAACCGAACCAAGTGAGTTTATTGAACATGCAAACAAAATATTAATACCTTCTGGAGGGGATAGGATTAATCAAATTGTCTGTGGGAGAGAAGGGGTTGGCCAAACTATCTGTAGGTGTAAGTGGGATTGGTAACACCTTCATAACACCTTATGTTTCTGCACTAGCAGGCAGGATTGGCCAGGTGTATCAGAGAGTGGGCAGCACCGGTCAAACAGGAGGGGGGGGGGGGGGGGTTGGTTAAGCATGTGTTGGAAAAGAACTGTATTGGTCAAGCCAATGTTGGAATGGATGAAATTTGGTCAAGATTGAGTGGGAGTAGGTGGGATTGATCAACCCAGTGTGAAACTGGAGGCATAGATTATGTAAATGCCTGAACAGGTAGGACTATACAGGAATTAATGAATTCCTTTGGGAGTGGGATTCAAGAAAAATGATGCAAATAAAAAACAATAATGGTGCTAGATATAATACAAATCACAACAATGTAAGATTCAAGTTTTATGTCAGAGTTTTGCACTTTTTTCATCAAAATATTGGAGCTACACATTTACCCACTGGTAGGTTTACATGCAATTCAGACATTTTAAAGTAAGAGTTTACAGATAGTTTGTCTAGAACATGCACACTTCATTTCAAAGCATAAAGTGGAATTATAAGGATAAAAAAAAAAAACTGCACAAGATTTCTTACAACTTGCAAAAGAATTTCCTGCTAAACTAATTCAAAGAGAAATTGTTCCCTGAAGTTTCAATTCACATAGTGTTTTCCCCTATAAGTATTATGCAAGAAAATGCATTACATTAAGATCCAGGGTGTAACATTAAGGCATAATTTCATGCATTTTATCGTATATATTTTTTAAGGGTATCCTTTGAATATCATTTGGATTTGAATGTGTAATTAGATGGATGGAAACATTGGCTGAAGAGAGATCATATCAAACTAAAGTGAGGGATTAAGGATGGCTTTTTTAATCATAAATGTTTTGACTTTAAATCATCAGACATGACTGTTTTCAACACTGCAGCATGTAGAGTAAACTTGCATTGAGATATGAATTATACTCTAATAAAAGAACGGTCTAATGATTGTCATGGTAATAAATAATCATTTTGGATAAATTAACCTGCAAGCAGCATGTGACCATGACAAAACAAAAAGTACAGGTTATATTAAATAAGCTCTTGATTTTGTGTAACTAGAAGACACCTATGACTGTATAGTATTTTCGGTTTTGTGTATTTTTTTTTATTCTTCATAAACATATAACAACATTACACACCGTAAAACGTAATAATATTTTGCTATTATTTAACTTCATGAACACTTGAGAGAGCGAGAGAGTACTGTAAGGAGACACAAAAACCAGAGCATTCAAATCATCACTGTGATGTCTGAATGCGATGTTCATGCTTATGAGGCAGTAATGTTTTTGTTGAAAGAATTTCATAAGGCTATGGAGAGTGTTGCCTGTAGCAATTCATTCAAAGCTATGGTGCATTGAGCGACAACGTGTAAAGCTACACCCCCTAAACAAGAAACCCACATTGTGGCCTAAAGTAAAACTCCACCCTAAATACATTTCTGTTGAAATATTTGTGATTGTGCACTTATCGATTTACCAATTAACTGGTTGATGCTGTATTTATATTATTACCGTGGGTCGTTGATAGTTATGAAGTCACACTGATATCAGAGAGGGATGTTGATATGGTTATAATAGTATGCAATAGGAGAAAGTCTTAGACATAAGGGATCGTGATCAGGTTATGGACGAAAAAAAAAGTCAACTGGTTTATAAATTACATCTCGAATGCCATTGACGATAAAATGTTATTTATAAAAATGAATATCGGGGTGGATTTTTCTTTAGGATGCATTCTGGCTGTGACTCAATTCACCGATTCCTGATCGAGAGTTAGTATTTAACAGAGTCCTCCTGCATACTCGTCCTCGTCTTCCTCATGTTTATCAGCTCCACTGTTCACTCCTCCGTCTCCTGGAGCAGCAGCAGCAGCCGCCTTCTTCTTCTTCCCTCCACCAGGCACATTAAGAGTGATAGCCAACTTAGCATACTGGAAAACAAAATATTTAGGTCTAATTGAGGAGTGAAACTCAAAGTCAGAGGACATATTGACGAGACGGATAAAACAGCGGCAATGAGCCACTTCCGGTGAAATTTGGAGACGCTTGTAGAGAGACCTGGAGCATAAAATTAATCACCTTTACATATATAGACTTCCACAGCTTTCAACAGGGATTTAATAGAAATGAAACCTAGAGACTGAGAAATCATCCTGTGTTCAAGGTCTTGTGGAAACATCAATTATTGTGTGTAACTTTTTTTGTTGTCTTCTTTTTAATTCAATCATATTCCTCGTTCACCTGAAGGGAGCCAATAATTTTGGAGCTGATCCGATTCCTGACGATCCTTACAAAAACGCTTGGAAGTGACATGAGTAAAGGATGAAGCAGTACAAAAACCATTAAGTGAGCAAAATAATTAAAAAGTAAAATAAGTGAGTCAAGGATTCAGTTGTGTTGACTTATGTGAGCAAACCTTTTTTCTTGTTTGTTTTATCAAAAAGCTTTCATGGAAATCTGTTTAACATCTCAGCTGTTTCCTCTGAAACTAAAATACATGAGCTGCAACCTGAAATGTACAACACAACACTTAGTACTACAGTGTATCAATGCAACAATGATGTTTTTATAGCTATTAAATTATGTGTAGAATGTCATTTCGGATGCAGCCCCAAATGTCCAGTGCAAGTGGATTACTTAAGTTCTACAACCACTTTACTAAATCTACCATTAAACAACAAAGTCAGAAAGCATAAAGTGGCAAGCTGATGTTTCCAGATGTAACACTTACGTCATTGTCCATGTATTTGAACAGTGGTGAGTTGCAGACACGGGCCACCTGCTCTTCATCCTGCTCATCATATCCCTGTAATAGCTGCTCCAACGCAATACAGTCCTCACTCCCGCTGAATCCTGGGATACTGTAGCTTTCCCTCACGCACTTATCGGCAGCTACGTAATCTCCTCGGTGTAAGTGAACCAGCACTTGTGCGATGGTTTTCTAAAAGCAACAGAGAGAAGATCTGCTACATCATGATTTATGCAAGTGGCGATCTTCTGATTCAGTAAAAGAGGTCATACCTTAAAACATGTCGGGTAATTTTCTATGTCCCTGTACATATTCTTCTCCTTTTGGATGGACACTACTGCTTCATCAAACCTTTAGGGGAAAAAAGAAAAAAAAAACATGAGAAACTGCTGAATTAAGATAACGTGTAACCAGCTACAAAGCTGATAATACACAGTTTGGAGACATGGGCTCGTTGCTTTACTTCTTTTGTCTGACGAGGAGTCGAGACGCTTTGCCGAGCAGCTCCACGGCCTGCCGCAGACGTTCCTCATTCTGTAACGGACAATAACTGCTCAGAATTCAGCTGTTAATGTGCTACACTGTACTATTTACAAAATACTGTTAGCGTGAACATGGCTATATGTCAAAGGGTAAGGTATGGACAGATACCTTCTACGGATCCTTAGTTAATTTTTGAGATTTTACAAATGCAGCTATCCCATAATTCTGTTCACTGAACAAGCATTACTAAAAGGTTTACAAATCATGCTTTACAAATCACTATGCAATCAGGACCTCCTTTATTTAATAGTTCAATCTGCACACTAATTAACCCGTGAGTTCTGTTTGTAAGCTTAGTGGTTGGGCTTGGTTCCCTGCCCGAGACTAGAACCTGGGCCAAGGTGAAGAGCATGCAGGATCCTGCTGCTGGATCACCAGGGAACAGAAAAATGTCATTAACATAAGTCTGTGATTTGTATTGCAGCTGTCAGAGGTGCCGATTTAGAAAAGCGATCAACACGATATTATAAGAGGAATGAAATCTTTAAAAGACTTTTTACAAATTTTTACAGTATATATTTTCAGTGGCATCAAACGTTGTGAGAATTGAGTATTGTGCACTCCAATCATTTAGCATTGAACGATGACGAGAAAATAATTCACTAGAATATATTTTATAACATTGAACAAACTACCGGTTACTCAGAGAGATGAGAAAGGTGCTCATAGTTAAGCTAGGAAATGATCACGATATTGGTGCATAAATATAGTTAGTAATAGAATACCTACCTGCACAAATAGCCACATTACTGTAACCACTGCTGATTTAGTCAAATCAAACATAAAGTAAAAAGTCAGTGATGATTTCACGCAAACTTTTTATAGTCGCTCACCTCAAACACCGATGCAGCTTTCTGATAGAGGTCCACAGCTTTAGATAAATCCACCGGTTCGATCAACCTACCGATCAGATCGTCACTGTTATTTTAATAAAATATGTATGATCGTGACCCCATTTTAATGGAGTACGGTTATGTAAAGGTTTATCCGATCTTCTTTAATCACTCACTTTCCTGCTCTGTCGAGAGCCATGGCAGCGGTGTCTGGGGTGCCGTTCTCTATGTACATCATACTGGCTTTCTCTATGTACTCAATTGCCTCGGGGAGCCTCTGCATGTCCTGTTGAAGACACAAGCACAATGCAGCATGTTAAACTTTAAGGAAGAGGTATATAGTGGAAGCTATTCTGGCAATACTCTTTACGACGTACACCTTATTGGCTCTAACAAAGCAAATAGTTCTTATTACTGGTTTGTATGCCTCAAACCTAGTTAAAACTTCTCTTTTGAGTCTAGTTCCACTCCAGGTTTCCTCCTAATATTATCTTAAGAAGATTTTCCTAGCCATTGTTGCTATTCTATATCAATCGTTCAAACACTTGTTTCTCAGATATCGTACGAGCATCTTGAATGGACAAACAAGGAGAAAACAAAGCAAAACTCCACAAAAAACAAACCGAATCTAAAAAACACATTGAAATCAAGACTGTCAAATATTCTTATGTCACAACATCCAACAGCCTATCAGGAACCAATATGCAAATAAAGACCACACGGTACTGCTTTGCCAGGAGAAAGAGGTGGTCCAAGTAGTTTTGGGGTGTTTATAATTTGCATATTCATAGACTTGTAGATTTCTTTATTAAAACAATGTCGGTATATTCCTCTGCCTCTTTTTCTGCTATTTACCTTTTTTTTAGCTTGACAGGGTATGTTGAGTAGCACTGGTATTTATTTCCCTAATCAGAATCAGAATCAGGTTGATTGGCCAAGTGTGTTGACACACACAATGAATTTGGTTCCAGCTGTATGTGACTCTCAAAATACAGACATAAATAACACTATACAGTATACGTACTATACTTGAACTAAACAAGAAACAAAACAGACTATGCAGACGACGTGATACAATATAGACAGTACGAGTATTATATATGAATACAGAATATATGACTGATCAGTTATGTACATATAGTGTGAGAGTGCATGATAGTGAATATAACAGTATTGTGCAATATTATGCTTTTGTAAACTATTCAGCAGCAGTAGTGTGTGTGTAACATATAAGGATGATGTGATGACTGACAGTTCTGATAATGCATTACTTATAGATATGAAGCAGGGAATATAATTATGGTGAGTTGTTAATCAGGGTGATTGCCTGGGGAAAGAAACTGTTCCTGTGTCTGGCAGTTTTGGTAAACAAAGCTCTGTAGTGTCTGCCAGAAAGGAGGAGCTGAAAGAGGTTGTGTCCAGGGTGCGAAGGGTCAGTAGTGTTTTTTTTCTGCCCAGTTTCTGATTCTTGTATGGTACAAGTTCTGGTGGGTGAGCAGGGGAGGCACCGATTACTGATGTTTTTACTGTACGTTGCAGGCTGTTCCTGTTCTGTTTTGTTGCTGCTCCAAACCAGATGGTGATGAATGTGCACAGGACAGATTCAATAACTGCAGTGTAGAACTGCATCAACAGCTCCTGTGGCAGACCTTACTTCCATAATTTTATAAAAAAAATACTGCTGGGCCTTTCTGAGAAGTTTATGTTGGACTCCCATTTCAGGTCTCGGGAAATGTTAGTGCCCAGGAACATGGAAGTCTCTCTCTTCCATGGCATGTCAAAGTTTTTTCAGTTTGGCTGTGAACCATGGCTTGTTTTTACTGAATTTGAAGAAGGCTTTGGTTGGCACACACGCGTCTTAACAAAAACTGATGTAAGACGTCACGGTGTCAGTCAGTTCATCCAGGCTGTCAGTTCCAGCCTCAAACATACTCCAATCAGTGCAGTCAAAACAGTCTTGTAGTTTCTGCTTTGCCTCACTGGTCCACCTCTTCACTGTTTTGACTACAGGCTTAGCAGATCTTAGTTTCTGCCTGTATGTTGGAATAAGATGAACCAAGCAGCGATCGGAGTTCCCCAAGGCTGCCCCGGGTACAGAGCGACATGCGTCAATAAGAATTGTGTAGCAATGATCCGATGTATTTTCCTCTCTTGTGGGACAATTAATATGCTGCCTTTATTTTGGAAATTCAAGTATTAGTTTTGCTCATTTAAAGTCTCCAAAGATAATAAAAAGAGAATCCGGATTTTTTTGCTCCAAGCCGCATATTTGCTTTGCCAGGTTTTGCAGTGCATCACTCACATTGGCATGCGGTGGGATGTAAACTCCAGTCAGAATGAATGAGGTAAATTCCCTTTTATTCACTTTTATATTATATAAGGAGCCTGGAATGGATTAGCATATGTAAATGCCTTCATGGTAGTGATGTCACATACTTGAATACTTATTATATTCATCTTATTATACAGTAAAGTAGCATAATAAGATGAATATAATAAGTATTATTAAATCATGGTTGGGGCTGAAGTAATCTTTTTTATCTTCTCTGTATTGTGCATTTGTGACTGTTGCACAACTAGTGAAAATGGACTTAGCTCTCCTAAGGTCAGCACTAGCAAACCGTATGCACCAAAAGAGTGTCGCCCGATGACTTCTTCTGTGCCATCAGCCTCATTACCCCAGAACAGTGGTGTTTCTGACTTCACAGACAGTGGTGGCTCAAGTGGTTAAGGCTCTGGGTTGTTGATCAGAGCATCAGGGTTAAAGCCCCTGCACTGCCAAGCTGCCACTCTTGGGCCTTTAACCCTCCCTGCTCCTGGGGCACTGTATCATGGCTGTCCCTGTGCTCTGAACCCAACCTCCAAAGTTGGGATATGCAAAGAAAGAATTTCACTGTGCTGTTATCTATATGTGACAATCAAAATGCATATTCTACAAGAACTCACCTTCAGCATCATCCCTGCCTGCTCGAGGGCCCTGTGCAGAGATCAAATATCAGGTTCAGTGTCACTGAGACACACATACAGAACTCTGTAATGCTACAACAATAAAGTATTTCAGTCTTACTTTGCAGCATGGAAAAGTCTGGAGCATGACTTAAGGAGAAAAATCCATCAAGAGCATGACACATTTTTAGTCAACACTACGTAGGCGGGGTCTCATTCAAAAGTCAGAACACACAACAACAATGTTCACCAGACATGTTTAGCTAAGGAAGCCACTGAGAGGTCAAAGGATACGTTCTGTTGTTGGTTTGAGCCTCTGCTTCTAGTAAATAAGCTTCTTTTGCTTCTTCAAGTTGTTTGGCATTTTTGAAAGCGACAGCTGGGTGAAAGCAGAAAGATATGTATTAATACAGTGGGGTACAAAAGAAACAGTAAAAAGAAAAGTCTAGGGCTGCACAATTTAGCTCATGATCAAAATGCTTGGCTTCAGTAAATCCTTAAACATATCACACTGTAATAATGGTAAGCTTAAGAACAATTTCTTGATTATCCCTGATGAAAATGTTTACAATGTTGTTGGATTTCCACACCCATGCCCCAAAATTTCAGGAAACATTAAGAGCCTAGTAACATGCTTAATTTGGACTTATAATACACAACATATGCTTTACATTCTCACACTTGCAATTAGCTGCTGTATCTTTTTTTTTTTTTTTTTTGCAAATTTTGTTCATCATATCCAGATCCACATATTAGCACAACCTTTGGCTCCTGACTTTTCAGACACTATGTAGTAGAAAACCTTCGGTATTGGAGGCGATTGTAACAGGGGAAAAGAACCGATTCCGTATTAACAGCCGTGCATTTTGAAATGGGATGTTCATGTGAGCGTGATGGTCAGGTCTCCTCCTAAGTACAGAGTATGTATAATGTAGGTTTTAGACTTGTTCTAATGGTGACCAGCATTCATGACTATTTGCTTACTAAATTATGTAAAAGAGAAACACCGTTATAGACATTGTGACATTAGTGACATTATTCTCAGTGACACTATTATATTATAAAAGGAGCCTGGAATGGATTAGCATATGTAAATGCCTTCATGGTAGTGATGTCACATGCTGACACAGGATGCATTTTAGTTTCAATATATTATATATCAATGTCAACATGGTACAACAAACTGATAAAAAAAAGCATGTAACATCTAGGATAGAGGTGGATGGATCACTGTGTGTGTGTATGTGTACGTGTATGTTTTAAACTCATGGTATCTTAAGTATGTAACCTAGTGAACCAGCATTAATGTATTCAGTGTTAGTGATTTAAGCACTTATGTACGTCGCTCTGGATAAGGGCGTCTGCCAAATGCTGTAAATGTAAATGTAAATGTATGTGTGTGTGTGTGTGTGTGTGTGTGTGTGTATGTGTATGTGTGTGTGTACGTGTGTGTGTATGTGTATGTGTACGTGTATGTGTACGTGTATGTATGTGTGTGTGTGTGTGTGTGTGTGTGTGTGTGTGTGTATGTGTATGTGTACGTGTATGTGTACGTATGTGTGTGTGTATGTGTGTGTGCATGTGTACGTGTATGTGTGTGTGTATGGGGGTTATATATTAAATGGAGATGAAATGACTTTACCTGCTTTTGCATACTCTGACGCAGCGCTGTCATAATCCGGCTTCCATTTCATAAAACTGGTCTTTAAACTGTAATATTTAATCCGACACAAACACAACACTTTATATACTGTATCTATTACACAGACAGAAGATACACAAAACAAATCCGACACAAACACTCACTATTTTTCCGCTTTAGCGATGTGCTCATTGGCTTCGTTAATTTTCTGCGCCATGTTTGTGATGCAGATCCTTTAACCATGTAGTGTTGATATTACAGTGAGGTTTTATTCACTGACAGAATAACCGCTTTGTTGTTATCCTTCTTCCTGACGTGAGATTTCCTTCACTTCCGGGTCGCACCTGATGAGCCATAACAACCCCACCTCCTGTTCTGCGATTGGCTACGTCAGTGTTCGGCATATATATCTACACCGAGAACTTCCGCTGCTACCGGAATATGATTTCAATTTTCTGTATATATTCTATTTCTGTAAAGATTGTTTTCTACTGATATTCCGTCATTGAAGATGCATGTAAAAAAATCTTAATAAAGGAAAATGTCTTCCACAACAACCATGTACACGCTTCAGATAGATAACGTTTTAATTACATTTAATAAAAACATATCAAAATAAAAGCACATGCCCCTGTAGATGGCAGAGGCACAAGAGCCAGTATTCTCCCGTACAAGAAATGGAATCTCTTGAAAAAACAAAGAATCTCTTGTAAAACACAAACAAACAATATGCATACACCATCCCACTAAAACACACTACACATCATCTTCCCTACTTTTTTTTTTTAAATATAAATTGGCATGTTGTTACTATGAAAGGCAAGAACCCAGTGATTGTCATGGAGTCCCACATTGCAACCAGGTGTGTCTTTATGGGCCCCTCTGCAGCACATCCAGCAGCCAGGGCCATAGGGCAACGACTGGGCTGCCCTTGAGCAAGGCACCAAACCCCCCAATTGCTCCCTGGGCGGTGCAGCATAAATGGATGCCCACTGCTCTGGGTGTGTCTTCACAGTGTGTGTGTTCACTGCTGTGTGTGTGCACCTTGGATGGGTTAAATGCAGAGAACGAATTCTGAGTATGGCTCACCATACTTAGCCATATGTCACGTCACTAATTATGGTGCCAAAGACAAAGTGACACGTCACCACGGCCATAGCACTTCTTGTGCTGCTTACAGGGATTGTCTTTGTAGCATGGATCACTGACCCAACGGGAATCAACTTGGCGCACACAATAACTCTCAATTATAAACTTGAAGTAATGACAGGTGCACTTGAGAGCAGTAGTAGATTGAACAGTAGTTTGGCCATTGTGGTTCTTCCCCAAAATGTTGCCTCATTAGTTAGAAGCACACAACTGTGTACTGTAGGATGTCTTTGAATACTGTAACATTAGAATTTCCCTTCATTTACATTTTACATTTATGGAATTTAGCAGACACCTTAATCCAGAGTGACTTAAATTTTTATTTCCATTTAAACAACTGACCAATTAAGGGTTAAGGGCCTTGCTCAGGGGCCCTGCAGTGGCAGTCTGGTGGACCTGAGCTTTGAACCCATCACCTTCCGATCAGTAGTTTACATTACATTTTATATTTACATTATTTGGCAGACTCCCTTATCCATTATTGCTCTCTATTATTGGAAACATTAACTCTGGTTCACTAGGTTACATACTAAGGTACCATGAGTCTAAAACAATGACTTTTTTTTTGTTTTGTTTTTTGTTTTTTATAAACATATATACCACAAACAGGGAAAAAGTGCTAGTTGAAGTGTTTCATTTATAAGTACCTCTTCAACCGTCGTTTGAAAATAGCCAGTGACTCAGCTGTCCGGACCCCTAGGGGAAGCTCATTCCACCACCTCAGTGCCAGAACAAAAAAGAGTCTTGAAGTATGCTTACCTCTTACCCTGAGAGATTGTGGAACCAGTCGAGCAGTGCTGGTAGATCTGTGCAGGGTGCAGTGCGAGGAGTGATGAGGGCTTTGAGGTAAGAGGGTAGTTCAACACCTTAACCACTGAGCTACCACATCCCTCTTCACTGTGACTAAGAGGCCCAAACCTGTTTCAGCATATCAGGAATCCTGCACTGTAAACCCAAATAAGCATGCAGTAATCCAAAAAATTGAGGCAATCACAGTAAAATCAGAATAATCAAAAATCACAATATTTATATTATAGACCAAATCCTCTGGGGTTTGTAGTAATTGCCCCTGATGAGTAAAACTAAATCAAACTACTCATTTTACCAAGTCAAATACTTGGAGTTACTGTGAAATGTAATTTTTGATTACTTTGAAATTAAATTACTTATTATGAAAACTTTTTATTAAATGCAAAGTAAAATATTCACTTCACATCACTCATTGCAATAATTTAAAAGAACTAAAAACTGAAATTATAAAAACCAAGCATTTTGTGTAAAATGCATCATGCGTAAAATGCAAAGTCCATGAAGATATAGTTTTCTGATGTTGCCATTTTTCCATAAATAATCTATTTTGCATTATAAAAGTGCACATTTCAGTTTCCTCTACATTCACTTAACCCTGCTACCTGAACACATGATTCAATCAAAGTATTCCATAAGTCACACAGTCAACAAAAAGTTGCATCATTAAAGTATTCTGAAGATCGACAAAGAAGAAAAGTACATTTTCTCATTAAGTTTTTTATATAGATTTTTCATAATTAATAATCTGATATTAACTAAAATTGGAAATTTGGAAAATAAAATTTTCAAGCATTTTAAAGGTGGATGTCACTGGACCCCCTACAGTTCGCGTATCGTCCAAACCGCTCCACAGACGATGCCATTACCACAGCCCTCCACTTAGCCCTCACCCATCTGGACAATAAAGACACTTATGTACGAATGCTGTTCATAGACTTTAGTTCAGCATTCAATACAATCATCCCTCAGCACCTGATTGGGAAGCTGAGCCTGCTGGGACTAAACACCTCCCTCTGCAACTGTATCCTGGACTTCCTGACTGGGAGACCTCAGTCAGTCCGGATCGGGAACTGCATCTCCAGCACCACCACACTGAACACTGGAGCTCCTCAAAGCTGCATGCTCAGTCCACTGCTGTTCACTCTGCTGACTCACGACTGTGCAGCAATGCACAGATCGAATCATATTATTAAGTTCACCTATGACACGACCGTGGTGGTCTCATCAACAAGAACGACGAGTCAGCATACAGTGAGGAGGTGCAACAACTAACTACCTGGTGTAGAGCCCCATCCTGACCATGTTCTACAGAGGGACCATTGAGAGCATCCTGAGCAGCTGCATCACTGTCTGGTTTGGGAACTGTACAATCTCGGATCGCAAAACCCTGCAGCAGATAGTGAGGACAGCGGAGAAGATCATTGGGGTCTCTCTTCCCTCTATCATGGACACTTACACCACACGCTGCATCCGCAAAGCCAACAGCATTGTCGATGGCCCCACACACCCCTCACACACACTCTTCACCCTCCTGCCGTCTGGAAAAAGGTACCAAAGCATTCGGGCCCTCACGACCAGACTGCATAACAGTTTCTTCCCACAAGCCATCAGACTTCTCAATAACTGAACTGTACTATACTGAGCACAACATACACACACATCATCTATGGACTGCATAGACTCTCACAAAACACACACACACTGTTTTGCACACTTTTCTGCTGTTTTTGCACATACTGTCCAACATTTCAGCTGTTTTTGCACATATTGTACAATATCTCAGCCATTACGCACACACTATACAATATTTCAGTCATTTGCTGTTTTTTGCACAACTCTATATATTATCCAAAGGACCTGCTGCTAAGAAACTGTGTTCATTCTAATGTTACTGCACGAAATATTGTTTGAACATTCAGTATTTACACTGGTCGGTCGGTGCTGTTTGTTACTGTTTATTGTCTTTTGTGTATTGCATTTTTTGTACTTTTTGGATTGTCTTGTAACTTTATGTCTGCACTGTTTTTTGTCCTGCACTGTCTTTTGTCCTGCACTGTCTTGTTTGTCTTGTCCTGCACTTTTTGCACCAGGTTGCACAGTTGCATTTTATGTGGCTAAGACTACTTACATATCCTTAGCCCTGTCTTTGTTTTATGTAGCACTTTGATCCGCGAGAAACATTGTCTCATTTCACTGTGTACTGCAACAGTTACAGTATATATGGTTGAAATGACAATAAAAGCTTCTTGACTTGACTTCGTGACTTGAAGTGCTTACACAAGTGAAACCAAACAAAAATGTTTGTCTGGCTCACAGACGTGTTTGTGAGTTTGATTTTCTTTGTACTCGTAAGTGTGTATTGATCACCCGTAACATGCTAAGTGAATGTTTTTAAGCAGTGCTTTTTTATATCCAGTGACACCCACAAAACACCATAAAAGTGCAGACTGTTGGAAGTACAAAGGCACTGAGGCGTTTGTTTACTGCTTCTGTCTTAAGAGAAAAATGATTAGTTATATTCGTCTTTTTATTTATGGGTTTGTGTTGGCTCACTTTCTTTACTTTTTTATTTCTTTTAATTAATGGCAAGAATTTAAAACAAATACTTTTTTACAAAATATTATCAATGGTACTCTTAATTCTGTGATCTAGTGAACGAGCACAAGTATATGTGATTGACCTCAAAGCATTTTTATAAGTCAGTCCGTTTATGGGAATATGCTTTAAATGCTATAAAATGTAAACTTGACATGATATCCCATGAATAAGAGTACAGTAATCCAGTAGAATGATCACATCTGAAGTATATTAAGTCATCTTTTATATTAGTTAGTTTTATAATGTCTACATTTACACCAGGGGCGGCTCTCTCTCCTTTTTAGGCGGCTCCAGCCCCCCTGTCTGTGATCTCAGCCCTAAAAATAAAAGGATAATTTTTAATTTCATAAATAAAAGTTACGTTAAAATGCAGGACATGTCGTCGATAGGAAAGAAAATTATTTATTAGTTTGATCCATTTTTTTTACTTTGCTTTTATGCACGTGTGTTGTAGTCTTTCAAAAGTGCGTCATCAGCAGTCTGCTTTATTTGAACAGAGAAGCTCAGGCACGCGCAGCGTGCACGCGCAGCCAGAGCTGGAGGCATTTATCTAAAACGCTAATCGGCGGAAAACCGCAAAGACGGCAACCAAAGGCAGTGAAATTTCACTATTCTTATTAGCAGAGTTGTAGCACAAACGAAATATTACACAAAAAAATCCATTCAATACTGAATAAAAATAGCATTTATTGATTTGGTCTTAGTCTTGTGAATATATATATTTTTTTTTATTAATGACTGCATTCATTGGACACACTGTTTGTAGAGAATGCACAGGAACTGATTCGATTCAATACTGGCATCATTACATGCATACAATTTTGGTGTCCACTTTTGCCATTTTAAACAATACCATAACTTTTGGCTTACTATGTAGTCATAAAATATATAACTCTTCTTGTTTTAAATTCTCACTGAGGGCCAAACCCTCCTAAAGATGAAATCCTAGCACCACCCCTGATTTACACGCATACACAATTACGATTCAGCAGAGTTTTCTTTTAGGGATTTTTATGAATACCTTTTTTGTCAATACTAAATAACTTAATAAATCTGTTTCATAAATAGCTTCATGAATAAGATGTATTGGATAACATTACAATGCTAGTTAACTACATTTTGAATAGTTGCTAATTCTGTGATTAAGAAGCAACCCTGTTACTTTCAACCTCTTTACAGAGCAAAGAAGTCATTGTTAGCAAAGAAACCTTGTCAAATAAAATTCTTGCCTCAGTTAACACAATTTACTTTAAGATGTCTGTGTTAGCTTCATGCTAGCTAAGATTTGATAGGTGTTAGCTAACATTTTTTTATGTTCCGTGGTTCCTTGTTGAAAGAGCTAGCTAAAATCTGTGTGAATTGTGGCAGATATATTTTTCTTTTGCAAATTTTATTTTTTTACTTTCACTTGTAAGTTTACACATTTCTACTTTAACCTCAGTGAACAATTTAAAGCTGTATTTCAACGTTTACCCAAGTAAAAAGTATACTTTCACCATCTCTGCTAAAATGATCAGTCTTCAGATTAGATTAATACAGAGCAGTTTCTGTACTCTTTGGAATATAGGTGCTGAAAAGTGTGTAAAGATGTGCAAGCGAGATGCAGAAGTGTTTTTACACATTAAAAGGCACATCCCAATAACTCAAAATATGGTCAAAACACAGCATATAAATCAGATATAAATGATGTTGTGGCAGTTGGGATGAGAATGCTAAAAGACACCAGCTGCTATGTGATATGTTTACAGTATAATACTCCATTCTTCAGGAAGAAAGAAACCACACAAAACAAAGGACTTAGATGTTTGGAACTGCTGATTGTAACGGGACTGTAGTGAATTTCTGATGCTTTCTATTGTTCAGAAAAGTACTTTGGAATTTTTTTAGTTATGTGTTTTTACAGGAAAATCCTTGTGGAACAACATTTAACATCTGAGCCTGTAAAATGGACTTGTATTTCCTAGCCATTACACAATTACACAAAGAAAGAATGAGTGGATTATAATGTAATTCCCACAGGATGACGCCCATATTGTTATTAGGCTGAAACACTTGAGTGAATGGCATGTCTGTGGCGTTTTCAAAACAACTCATCAGAGTTTAATGATTTTTGGTTTTGCTTACATAATGGTTTACATAAGTTTTGTACTGACAGAACTACTCTTTTTCAAATCTTGCAGGAAACCTTGTGATTTTTTTGAAGTCAATCTTCTTTGGTATATGCCAATGATCATTTGTAAGTTAACCCTCTTTGGTCAGCTTTGAATTTGAATGACCTGTGTTTCTGCAATCCATGTACGAATTCCATGACCTATGACAGTGGTTGGCTCTGGGATGTTGATAGGAAGGTAGGGTTTCAAGCCCCAGCACTGCCAAGCTGCCAATTTTTGGCAACTGAGCAAGGCCCTTAACCCTCCTTGTATCACAGCTTCCCCTTCACTCTGACCCCAACCTCCTCAGTTGGGATATGCGAAGAAAAGAATTCCACCTACTGTGCTGTAAGGTATATGTGATGATAATAAAGGCTTCTATGCCAAAATTTCAAGAAATGTTTTGACCCAATGAGGTTTGGCTCATAAGCAAAAGAAATAATGTGGGAATCTGTAGTAATCTGAAAAGTAAAAAGTAAATTAATCGTTTCATAAACAGCTTTGAACGAACCACTGTTTGTATCTGTCTTTGAGTTTGGACCATCAGGGGGCAGCAGTGTCATTGTGGCTTTGGACCAGACCTCATAATATTAAGGTGACTATTATAGACCAAATATTGACTCATATATATATATAGACCAAATAATCATAATCAAATGAATAGTAATTAGCATCATCGCAGTATGCATGCATGTAAAGAAAGTCCAACCTTCAAAGCATGTTAAATAAGTAGCCCTTTATTTGTAGCAGCAGTACTTTGTCGTATCACTGATCCCTTTCAACCAACAACTCTACAACACTGATTATAGCCAAGCTCTTTTATTGCCTTAATTATTAGGGGCATGTAAAGGACACATATTATAGAAAACTAGATGTTACATGCTTTTTTATCAGTTTGTTGTACCATGTTGACGTTGATATATAATATAATATATAGAAACTGAAATGCATCCTGTGTCAGCATGTGACATCACTACCATGAAGGCATTTACATATGCTAATATATACTTTTAAGAGTCACAAACAGCTGGAACCAAATTCCTTGTGTGTGTAAACACACTTGGCCAATAAACCTGATTCTGATTCTGATATAACAGAGGATGTTGGCAAACACAGAAAAACACAGCTAAACTTTTTTGTTGTTCCCTAACCTTAAAGGATCTGGAAATGAGAAAGGAGAGGGACTTTTGTTTTGAGGAACATATGTTATAAAAAAATATATACTATTTTAATCTGTTTAATAAGTTTCGTAAAATTGTAAAACTTCCTGACTTTCGTAGGACGGAGAGGTTTTACAGTTTAATCTGGGCTACTGATGTTTAAGTCTAATTTAAAGTCAATATTCACAGGCTTATCTGGACATTTCTACAACTTTGTAATAGTTGACTCTAATGGTGGCTTAAGGTGACCAATTCACTCACTTATATTTCCATAATATTTTACATGTCACAAGCAAGCCAATCAGAACAGAGGTTATTTACATATATTGGTCTAAAAGGCACAACAGCCCATTTGATAGTAAGAGACAAAAGAAGTTTGAAAATGGTTTTTAAAAAGCTTCTTAATGCAACGCTATAGTCATATATGAATTTTAAAGTGCAAATAACCACAAAACAGTATTATACATAAAAATATGTAAAACATAATTAAAAAAAACATTGATGTATTAGATTAAAACAAAAGAAAAGTACCTTTGAACAGTGGTAATGCCATAGACCCGGCACTTCAATTAAAGCTTTTGTGACATAACATCTGTCAAAACTAGTCAGACAATAGACATTAGATAGAATAGCAGTAACCTTTTTTATCAGATAAATACTATTAAACACATAATGTAGTGGCAAGGTAATTATTATTACAGACATATTGCACACCTTGTCATCTAAAGCCTTGCACACGCTTGAGATCAATCAACCATAAAGCTGCGGTAAGTAAACCGCTTGTCAGAAGACCCCTGTGTGCTCAGTAAAAAGCCGGGTTGGTGTGTTCAATCACACAGCGTCTGCGGTGGCGTCGTATCAGCCGCAGCACCTCCGCAGGCACCTCACACTCCTGTACATTGAGCATCTGCAGTTCAGGACATCCTGTAGCTAATGCCTTTAACCCTCTGCCAGTTACGCTCTCACATCCTTTTAGACTGAGCCGTCTGAGCCCAGTGCAACAACGTGCCAACACCTCAAGTCCCATGTCTGACACCAATGGGCATCGGCCCACGTCCAGCGCCCGCAGCTTAGGGCAGCCACGAGCAAGATGGTTTAGGCCCTGATCCGTGATGCCTTCACAGCCCCGAGCATTCAGGTAGCGCAGACGTGGACAGTAGCGTGCCACATAGCGCATGCCTACATCAGTGATGCGGCTGCAGTGTGCCACACTCAGATGGCGGAGCTGACCCTCCATACGGGCCACCTCACGCAAGCCGAAGTCACCCAGTAAATGGCAGTCACTCAGGCTGAGCTGGCGCAGTGCAGGGCAATGAAGAGTCAGCTGGCGCAAGGCTTCATCTGTCAGCCAGGTGCAGCGGCGCAAATAGAGATGAGTGAGGAGCGGGCAGTGAAGAGCAATGGCACGTAGGCCTTCATCCTCCAGAGATGTGCAGTCTGTCATGTCCAGATAACGCAGGCCAATCTGCTGTCCGTGGAGTGGAGAGAGAGGAAGTGAACTCTCCTGGGTCAGATTTATACATGTCACTTTAGGGCAGCCTGAGGGGAAACAGAGATATGCTGTAAGTGCTTAAACCGATTCTAATGTTCTCTTTAGTTCCTGTTTAAACACATTTTCAGTACAATTATACTATACATAAAAACAAAAAAAAACAAAAAAAGAACGAATATACAATATCAATATCATTTAATACCAACAATAAAATAAATGTAGAATATGTAAATGGAAAATAAAGCCTTACATAGAAATTATTGTGATGGCAGATATTCATGCAAAATGTGTACATGAATATAGAAATAAACAGTAACAATGAATTAATGAATTAATTTCACTTCATCTCCCCTTGCTACTTGCAGCTCAGAAGCAGCTAATCAAGTTCTTTAATACGATTTGTTTCCTGTTTTTTTTGTCTCTAATGACATACATATCTACCCTCTTCGACATACATGAGCTCACAGACTCCCACGATTGGTTAGCCACAGTGACAGACAGAAAGTATGATGTTTAAGTAAGCACCCACAAATACACATTACAAGTTGTTTTATGCGGTCACAGTATTGCTAAAGACATTCTTCTGACATTCTCAGTCGATGTTAAAATTTAGATTATTATTCAAGGACTCTAAAGATTTTTGTGGTATTTTAAAATCGACTCATGTTTTACTTTTGCTTCGAAAAAAATCCAACAGAAACATACAGAAAGGTAGGAAAACACAGGGCACCATTTAATATCAAAGGAAACATTTCGGTGTCTGTTTTCTTTCGGTTTAAATTGATATGCCATCTTTCTTTTCTCACTTTCAGCATGCATGACCACAACTAACAAAGCCTATTCTTCTGACAAAGGGTTTACTTCCGTTTCTGAATGATGCAGCAGTAGCTTTGCCCACCAAGGATTTTTTTGAGTGTGTCACTGCATTAATGTAAGCTGCAGAACGGCCCTTCTCCTTGAGGCTGAGACTCTCAGAGCTCGGCAGACCTCTCCTTCTCCCAGGGGGAACCGAAAGACTGGCAGTAATTCCCCAATTCTTTAATGCTTTTCCCAGCTTTCCGAGCAAAGCAGCACTGCGATGAATTACTCTCCCAGCAAATCCAACAGTGTACAGCGTGATGGATGATGGCAGTGATTCGGCACCATGAAATACAGATTATATGATGATAAGTTCAACGTGTCTTCTAAGCCATGTTGGTGAATCAGCTGCACCACATGCCTAACTAATACACAACATGTAGTTCCCTTTAAAACCCTTTTGCATTTTATTTTAGTCATTTATCTTCAGTAAATGATTTATCCCGATCAGACTCTGGTCAGATCCGGAGTCTGTCCAAAGGGGACTCACCACAAGGTGGGAAAACACCATGGATAGGACATTAGTCCATCCAAGGGTAACATTCACACATTTATTGTATTCAATTGACCTGTTGGCATGGTTTTTGGTGGCAGGCAGAAACAAGAGAACCTGGAAGAAACCCACATGGACATGGAAAGAACATGCAATATTCCACAATAACGCAAGCTCAGGACCAAACTGGGGACTCTGGAACTAGGAGGTGATTTGAAGAAGTAGACTTCCTGTCTGTTAATAACTACGACTCAGTTATGATCTCCATGCTGCTTTGCTTACCAGAGACATCCAGGTGCTCAAGGTTAGGACACCGGGACACAACATCAAAGACTGCCTCGTTAGAAATGTTATAACAGCCTGCCACTTCAAGGTGCCGTAACTCAGGACAACACTGAGCTAGCACGCGCAGGCCACGATCAGACAGCTTCGGGCATCTGCTCGCTACCACCATCTCCAGTGTGAGACAGACATTGGGGGTGTCCTGGCACAGACGCTGAGTGAGGACTTTCAGGGCTCTGTCGGCATGGAGTAGTTCTCCGCTTAGTCGGATGGTTCTCCAGAGACGTGGGTCCCAGGCCAGGCTGTACCAGCGGTGGCACACTCGGGCACAATGACACAGTTGTGGTGTAGACAGGTGAGCAAAGATCTGCAACAAGATGGGGTCTGGAAGAAATTCAATGTGTGCATTGGAGTGAGGTTTGGAGGCTTTTTTGCAGTTTCCTGGAGGAGCATGGACTATAGCAACAGTTTCTCTAGGAATGGTGGGAGATGGTGATGGAGATGGGGATGAGGAGGGAGACTCATATCCATTGGGAAGAGTTTGAGGAGAAAGATGAGAAGGACTCAAGTTCAGGATGACAGCAGAACTCTTGGTGCTATGTGTCCTCATGATCAGGTCTGGAGAGAGAAAGAATGGTAGAGAGAGTTGTTAACACTTCTTATAACTACTTAAGCTTTGATGAACACATGCTAATGTATTCAAATGTAATGTGATGTAAGGTTTTACTGTGAAACACAGTCTGATTAACTTATGCATAATCATTTCAGCCTGGTTTACCAGATGTCATCAAATACACAAATGAACACAACTTTTTACACTAAAGCCTTTAGCACAGATCTGGAGGGAATTTCCACAGCTATCATCTTAATGCAACTTTGTGTTGATCATGTGTCACTTTTATCTTAAATGTCTCATCAGAGTGTTCAAAGGGAAAATGTTTGACTGAATGTGTGGTGTTTTGTGATTGGTCGTTATAAACACAGAAAGTTGTACTATCAGCAGATGTGATTGATTGCAGAGGTGGAGAGCAAACATATGTAGTAACCAGTGATTGCTTGGCTGGATCTCATCAACACCAATGGCATGAGATGAGGTCTCTCAGTCTGCATTAACATTGTTCTGATTATCTGATTCTCGCTTCAGAACTGGCTCTCAAATTCAGCATGCTCTTCTCCAGTGCTATCAGAAATCCCATGAACAAGGCTTTACACTGATTCTGAACTAAAATATTTGGGAATCAGATAATAATTTTTAGTCAAAAGACACGGCAAGATGTATCTGTGTAATATTTGAGTACTAAGCTATTTTCTAAATAAGGAGCTATTCTAAATTGGGAAAATTTGTATAATCTTTTCCTGCCTTTGCATTTGATATGTTTCTCCAAGCACAAAAAAAGGAAAAAAACACTCCTAAAGTCTGACTTGTACATATACAGTACATAGTCCCTGTCTCCACAATAAACTGCTCCATTTGCACAGTTTTGGGAGATGATCCTGCTAAGGAAATGAGGGTTTAAATGTGATATGCCTTTATGTAGAGGAAGTATCTTTATTATTGCACCTGGGATCCTCAAGGTCTTTTGGTAAGGAATCAGGATCAGGAATTAGTGAGGCATCTATAACACCAAGCCCAATAGCCCATCAAATTCCCCGCTACTCTGCCATATTTTGGTTACAGGACTGCATGAGGAAAACATTCATGCAGCTGTGAACCTACCTCATGTTTCTTTTTTCAGAAAATAAATTAGTGTCAAATTTTCATGTTAAAATTTTGTAATAAGCTGTCTCATAAAAAAAAAAACTAATATTAAAGTTATTATCTCTCACAACACTGGTTGAATTCATATGTGCAAGCAAGCACTCATACACAGTTTTAAGACGGTTATGGTCTGAATGGCCGGCTTGTAGACTTATGCATCACCATGGACAGATGGATCCTCTCCTTCACATTTTAAAGCATAAATGACACACAAATCGTCCTGTTTCTCTGCCTTGTAAATCTCTGTGACTATGGTGTGTGTATGTGTATATGTGTGTGCATACAATCTTGTCGTGTAGATTTATATTCCAGACATGACCCGAGACCATGTTGATTGGTTGCCAGGTCATGATGACATACACAGATTCTCTCTCCAGGGGGGCAAAATGTCTTTGCTGGGACAGCAGACAGCAATCTGAAAACTAACAAACCATTCAACCATCTCTCAGACATGTAGAGAAAAACCAGGGATTTACTCAGTACTCTCTTGAGAGTACTACTGGACAAATGAAAACAAATTATCTGTATGTAATCCATTATTGCATGTCTGTATAATTTTAAACCCCTGATGCCAAAGCATTTTTTATTTTTACTATTTAAACGTATTTATCTCTGTGAAAAATGCACATTCAATGAAATTCATTGTAGTCTAGACGTGTCTGTCCCGTGACCATGGGGTTATTAAAAGAAAGATTAAAAAGTACATTTAAAAAATTCATTTTAACTGTTCCTCTGACAGACTTAATCATAAACTGGTTTTGGTACAATGACAATATGGCACACTCCAGTGGAAATATTTGTCTAACCTTAGCTCACTTTGCTTTATTCCTTTTAGACTAATGAAAAATGTAGAGATGACTTTGGCTAGGGACACCAGATTTTATTCAGCCATATGTTTTTGACACACACTGGGCCTTATTTTTCAACTGGATATGAATGAATTTATTAATATGTAGGTCGCAAGAGCATTTAAACAAGAATTATGGTATTCATGATAATCCAGTTAGATTGATAAAATGTATGCATCCTACGACAGCTTGTGAGTTTGTGTAAATTTATATATAAGTAGACTCGCTAATGTGAACCTCGACTGATCAGCTTCGAGTTTTATATATTTGTCATGAGTTACACAATGTCAAATTTAAACAGCTTATTTATTTCAATAAATCTCCCTTTTAATGTAATATTAATGAAACTCAGTCAATGTATGTTAACTACTTGAAAGACATCAATCCAAAAGGTATCCATAAATTGAGGCAAATAACACAGGGTGTATGTCTATGGTAGCTGATGTGCTGCGATGGCTAAGCTACATTACTGGAAGATTTTATTATTATACTGTATGCAAATTATCTGTGCTGTAAACACGCTTGGTAATTTACAGATGTTTGGCATGTATTAAGATTTACAGCGCTGTTCCATTTGCAGTTAATAGTAATAGGATTTAAAAAAATCTCAAACATAAGAAATAATGATCAGGCTTTGCTCTTGGCTTCAAAAAACAAAATAGCCTTTTTTCCCACTCACTAATTTCCAGCCATTTTCAATTGCCATTATTTACGAGAAATCCAGTGCAGAATTATTCGAGACAAGAAACAGTGGACTTAAAGTTTCAGTGTCAGCGAAGCTATTGTTGTGCTGAGTTGACTGGCTCAGCTATTTAGTGATCTATTAGATGACAGGCATGATGGCTTTGACAGTGGTATTAGGTTCACTAAATATACAAAGACATAGGAACAAGTATGAAAAAAGAAGCATTAAAGACATTTTGGTAAATTTTGTGAGAATCTTTAGTTTCACCTGCATGGATATTTCTATATGACGAACTTTCCAGAACTAAATAACTGTAGTTATTATTAGGTCCAATTGATAGCAGCATTCCAGTGAGTGAGAGTGTAAAGTCAAACTAACAATGAAGAGCTTGTGTAATTAGGAGAAATTTAAATTCAGTAGCTTCTCCTACTTTTTGACTTCTGTTCAGTAGACTGAAAAAACAAACGTGCACATCAATTTTGCCCGAAGACACAATCAGCTTCAGCATAAAAGGAAAGCTGCAGAAAAGACAGATGATTGAAACAGGAGAGAAGAGGGATTAGGTCAAACCCTGCTCAATGCTTCAGCCCCTCTCCGTCCTGGGTGGTCTCGCTATGTTGCCGTTCCCATTGGATTAGTAGCATGTATCATATTCAACACATTATACACAGCTGGAATCAACCCCCGGAGAGGCAAGTTTATTTCTAGCATTGTGCAACAAGTCCTTTCCAAGCAGCAAACTGTCAAATTTCAGAATCACTATGCATTTAAAGAACTAAATGGCAGTGGCCACATCTGCCATGGGTTTCATGCTTGTCATTCTTGCATAAAAGATTTCAAGATGGTCACTCTGTTCTACAATCCTTGGGTTTATCCTCAGTCTTTATAAATTCTGAAGCTGACTTTGGCTCATATCCAGTGTTTAAAGCCATGTACGGTCACAGCCAGTTTATTCTGCTCGGCCAAATAACATTTACATAAACACAGGTCTATATACAACACACAATATACACTGTAGCCCAACTAAATTACACAGCACAATAATGGAAGCTGACATTGAGTCTTATATGTGATTCTTTACATAGTCTGTCAAATGTGAATGCATGTTAAAATACAAACAAAAAAAAATGTAATTAAATACATGTGATGTACTTAACGATTGTGGTATTGATTTATTTGTTAGTGCTATAGTTTTGTTATTCATATGAGAAGTCAGTGGTTATGTGCTACTCTAACATCACAGCAGAAGATTACATGCGCTGTTCCAATCGCAGTTAATAGTAGTAATAGTAATGGTATTCTAAATTATCTCAAAGATAAAGGATAGTGGTCAGGCTTTGCTATTGGCTTCTAAAAACGAAAGATTAGAAATCCAGTGAAGTATGGTTGAGACTTTGGACTTAATGTTCCAGTGGCAAGACGGCTATACAAAAGATTATCCTGAGTTTCGGTAGAGACTTGACTCAACTTTGAGCATGATGGCATTGACATGGGTATTAGCATGAAAGTTAAAGCTTAAACAGCTTCACTTATTATATACAGATGAGATGGTGAGACATACGGACTAAAGGATGGTGGTGTATGTATTTACTGCATATTAATGATTATGATGATGACGATGACGATGATGATGATGATGATTGTTCAGTTCAATTTACTTCAATTATATTTATATAGAATACATATCATACACAAGAGAAAGAAACCTCGAGGATCCAGGATGGAAATGAAGGAAACCCTTCTGGATCACATCAGATAATAAATGGATATACAGTAATAACACCAGTCAGTCCCCAGATATAATATGAACTGGGGACCTTCTAGCACAATGTACAGCTGTATGAATTTAACTTCACATAAACCCGGATGGTCAGTTCTGTGCTTCATATCTAAGTGGAACTGAACACTGACATGCCAGGATGACTGCTGTAAACAAAGCTGAATGATTATTAATGAAATAGGCAACAATTATGGGGGCTTAGAGATCCTCACAAATCAGTTCTACACATAATTATTTGTCCTACACAAATCTTTCCTTCTCACCAGCATTCACTATTTCCTCCCTTATATTGAAGTGTCAGGCACCCATAGTGACACGGGACTAGGCACCCATCAGTCACTGCACACCACATGTTAATGTCACATGTCAAGTCTCATGATCACAAACACCTATGTTTGTGATCATGAAATACAATGTTTATGCAACACTAGTATTGAAGCCATGGTACAGCACTCTTTGGTGGTGGTGGTGGTGGTGGTGGGTGTGGTTATGGTATCCATGCTAGTCTACTCTGTATTTGTTACACAACCCTAGTCTTTGTTCTTGTTTTAAGGATGCAGTTATTCCACTTTAATACATAGGACTTCTTTGGTACACTGCTCAATATGTCAGAATTAGTCCTATAGTCTCTATCTTATATTTTACAGGATCAGTGATGATGATGAAACCCAAATGAAATGCTCTACTCTGCTTTGTCCCATAGTCTTTCCAAAGTAAACCCCATTAACCTTTGTGTAATTGAAGCAACTCTAATTTTTTTTTAGTAAAAGACTAATTAATTCAAATTAAGTACACTGCACCAATTGTAAACCAATGGCTCACTACTTCCTAATCAACAGAATGTACTTAAACTTGGGATCCATCCATTTAACGCAGGGTGGCCAAGAAGCAGTTTCCAAAAACACTAATTAGTCTACACGTCTCCCTGATCAGGCAATGGTCCATAGTCACTGAATCAGACAGGAGATAATTAGCCCACCTACTTGTACTCCATCTTGTATCACAGCTGGCAGAAACATTTAGATCAAGACTAACTTTGGGCTTGTTTTCTTTAGCTCTATTCTGGGACTAAGTGGCTTGTTTTTTTTTTTTTCAAAAGTTATCTTCAGCTATCAGATGAAAGTCATGCCTGAGACTTCAATTACATTCATTATAAAATGTTTCTGAATGAAATTCCTGCATTTTTAATTCATAGAGCACATGTTATAGGTGATCTACAGTTGTACCTATGTATTTGCTGCATATTAATGATGATGATGATGATGATTATGATGATGATGCAGATGATGATTGTTCAGTTCAATGTACTTCAATTATATTTATATAGAATACATATCATCAACAAGAGAAAGAAACCTCGAGGAGCCATCCAGAGGTATGTGCTTCAGGTATGTATGTGTGTGGGGTGTGTGTGTGTGTGTGTGTGTGTGTGTGTGTGTGTGTGTGTGTGTGTGTGTGTGTGTGTGTGTGGACAGCATCTATGGAACAGCATCTATGGTTGTTCACAACAAATGCGGAAAAATAAGAATGCTCTGTTTTGTGCAATGGTTGCACGCGTGCAAATTCAAAAATTATGCTGAAATGCATGGAGAAACAAATCCAGGTAAGAATTTTTATATATTTTAATATCTGGAAGGTCCCAGTTTTAGGTAAAACACTGGGACGCTTTCAGTATGGTCTCCAAAATCACCAGACCTAAAGCCCGTTAAAAATACTTATTTAAAATGCCGATATAGGCACCAACAAACTAGAGCCGTGCCCAATCAGTGGAAGAGAGGACTAAAATGTAAAAAATTAAAGACACTAGCACTGACCAGTATTGTTTTTTCAGTCAACAGCAGGCATAAGCAAGTGTTAGGAAACAAATGACACATGTGACTAATGCTTTGTCCAGAAAGATTACGTATAACCAATTATCCTTCTGGGATTAAAAATAGAGTAATACAGTTAATTTGGTGTCATATATACAGTAATCAGTGCTTTTGACATCAGAACAGAGCAACTACAGTTTAAAAAGGAAATTACAACTTCAGCTTCAGTTTCATTCGTTTATTAAATATGACTAAAACCTAACAGCGGAGAAGAACTGAATCTTTTCCCAGCATCACTCTGAAGCCAGAACATATTAAAGTTTAACTGTACCCACTGGGTTTGTAGTGTGTGGAGAATTAGATTTGGGATTTAAATCCAAGACTGATTATCTCTTTAGATGGAATCGGAAATCAAATCATAAACTTAATCTTCATACCAAAACTAATACACACTCAAGAGATAAATAGAAAAAGAAAGCCAAAGCAACTGTGAACACACATGAGGCAAAACGTGAAAGAGGAGCCAAAACATCTCAGACAAAACAGAACTGATACATAGAAGCTGGAAACCTGTGCAAATTACAGCAAGATTATCAGAATCAAGACCTGCTGCAGCATGTATGATGTTCCCAATCTAACATAACCCAATCTGAATAGCTGAATTATTCTTAATATGGATGTTGTTTACATTTAATCAGACTGCTGTTTGTGAGCATATAATGAGAGTCATATCTCTTCCAGCAGTCTGACCTGAACATGAACCGCTAGTAGCTACACATGGTCGAGGAATCCACATGTTTGAGATATCAAAGAAAAAAAACAAGTTAAACATCTGGACTTTGGTTTGGATAGAGCACATTAAAGAGGGGAAAAATACATGTGAAAGAAAACCTTCTGCATTTCAAGTGGGTAACCACAGCAAGGTATTTTGGCTGCCATTATTTGCCAGTGATTGACAAACCAGCAGGGATCAGCATTTAGGCTCAAGAACGGGTGTCCCTACAGACCGATCATTAGCTACTATATTTCAGTGATTTGAGATGCAACTCATGAAGCTGAAGATAATGGATCGCACGCCATTAATGTGTTACTGAATATGATATTAAATGGACAATGGTGGGAAAGGCAAATATGTATGCCTAATGTGTATTTCAGAAATATTAAAAGAAGCATGCATTGGAGATTTTGTGAGTTTGAAGCATATTTCACCAGCACTTTGACATTTAAATCTTATTCCCAATTCATGGGGCCAAGTTGGAGACTTAGTTCGGAAAATTAAGTTCAAGGGGTACATCAGTAGTTACTCTGACATGTTCTCCATATAGAAGTGGCTAACATAGTGCTATATTTTTAATTCAGATTTTTTTAATAAACAAATTGTGCTGTAGAGCTTAAAAAACAAATCACGAGAAGAAAAAGATTAAATCTTTTAAAACGTAAAATGTAGGTGAATAATTTAAGACTGATCAATTGTTTCATTGAATTTTGTTTCATTGATTTTTCTTTAATACATTACATAATATTGCTCTTAAATCAGTGATTATTTTAGTTTGTATTTATTTCTGAATAAATCATGAATTTGAGAGTGAAATTTTTATTGTAAAAACAAAGACTAACTTATAGGTGCTGGACTAAATACTGCCTTTTATTACAGGGTGAATCCCTGGTAAAGACCTATTTCTTTCTGAGATAAATTAATTAAAATATCATTCTGTTTTTCCTCCCTTCAGAGTTTTTAGACTGATGGTATTCTGTGACCTAGTTAACCAGTATTGATTTATTCATTGATAAAATTCACTCTGGATTAGGATGACTGCCAAATGCTGTAATTTGTAAATGGTTTAATTCTGAGCTCGGGTTAATCTCTTTATTGAGAAAACATCGCCATGGGTTTCCTCTGGGTTCTCTGACTTCCTCCTTCCTTTCAGAAACTTCAAACATTTCATTTCCAAAAATGTTGTGTGTGTATGTATTTGTGCCTCATGTCGGGGATAGAATCCAACATTTTACCAGGATATTGAAGAAGAGTAAATAAATGAATAAAATGAGACATGACTTTGGTTTGGTTGAACTCCACAAGCAAGTATTGCGTGCAACTGTCTAAGCAACTGTCCAGAAATGAATTTCAGAACTGTCAGAAATGAATTGCCTCCTCACTGTGCATGTGTTACTCAACACTCTTAAAAAAATATATAGATGTTGTCCCAGAATGCTCTTGCTTCATCTAACAGGCAATAAATTGGCTACGGAACCACTGTCAGGTCTAATTAGCACATAAGTTGAAGATGATGTACAGAGAAAGGGAGGGTGTTTTTAAAATGAAAGACCCTTTTGTACTGTCACTATGCCAGTGCACCACAGTAAACCACTGTACAGCACAGAGCAGCTGTGAGTTGAGATCAACCCCACCACCACCATCCATCCAAAATTCTCGCGTGTTGTAAGTGCAAAAGCCAGCACTCGTGCCACTAATCTATTGCAGTACTGCTTGGCTAGACAGTCAAACTCATCAGTTTCATGCCAGCTTGCTTGTGACGAATTCCTTTCCATCTGCCTTTTTTCATACATTATATTCTGTCAAGGAGTGTCCATGAGTACAAGAAGATGTGAGAAGTTTCGTGCCACGTTCTGCTGAACTCTCACTAGCAAAAAAAAAAAACCTTGGATGTCACTTCTTCACAATAAGTTACTGAAGAAATAAAATGTGAGACTGAAAAATGGTGTGACACCATGATGAAAAAACACTGTTTTCTCGGTAATGAGGCCAAAGAAACCAACTTATAAAATGTGAGGCTTTATAAGTCTGTCATAAAACTCAAGATGGAGCGTTAAATAGATCCAGAAGAAAGTAAAGAGGCAGGGGTGCCGATGAACAAATATGATACGGAAATTGCTCAGGTAAACACAATTTTGTTAGCGTTCAGCAAAACATCCGAATAGATATGTGGACACTCTGGCCATCAAGTTTATAGCTACTTACTGGCAGCCACTTTATGCAATTCAGTTTGCAACTAATACCAGAGACAATTCATGAAATTAAGGTTTAATGTTTAACATACTGGAAGTGGTTTTACAGAGTATAGAAACAGGAAAAAATTAAATAAAAATGAATAAATAAATAAATTTCAAGTTTAAAAACGAGTTGTTATACATCTCTAACATCTATCTCTATCCGTAATGAGCAAGCAGGAGGCAACAGTGGCAAGGAAAATCTCCCTGAGATGATACAAGGAAGAAACCTTGAGAGGAACCAGACTCAGAAGGGAACCCATCCTCATTTGGGTGACACTGGACAGTAAATAATGTAAATGTAAATAATGTCCTTTCTACAACAGTTTAAAATTTTGCAACCGAGAGCCCCTTAGGATCTAACAGGTCATCATAAACTCTGAGTTAACCACAGACCACTAATTCAGAAACACTAATTCCTTCCTACCAAAGTCTTCATACAGCTGAGTAATGCAAAGGTTCAAAGAAGGCATGACAGTCTCCGGACAGTCCCACAGCAACAAGACTCTAACCAGGAATAGAACATCAGGCTTGACAAAGTAGGTCTGTAAGACCTACCTAAGTTCTTTTGCAGTCTTGGGATTTGTATTCAATTAATTTCATTTTATTTGTCACAGTCACACAAAATAGTCCTGGTCATGATCACAGTGGATCTGGAGCCTATCCAGGAATCTAGGAACACCGGGTGTGAGTTGGGAATACACCCTCATTTCAGATACTATGCACACTTTCACGCTTATCAATTTGTCAATTTATCATAGACAATATATCTCCCAGTATGTTTTGGGAGGTGGGAGGACACAAGAGAACCTAGAATAAAACCACTTAAACACAACAGAGAACATGCAAAAAACTCCACCGAGGCAGTAACTCGAGCTCGAAGCGGATTTAGAGAAAACAGAGTGTAGGTTTAGATCCAAAAAAGACATTTGTCGCAAAGAAAAGCTCCCTGAGACAATATGAGGAGGAAACTTTGAGAAGAACCAGACTCGACAGGGAACATCTTCTTTATTACACCTGATAGATCTGAAGATCAGGACAACAGCAAAGAACCATAACCACTAAGACACCAAATCCCATCCACATGGAACAGACATTTTTCTACTCACAACTCAGCATCAATTTTATTATGCAAAAGGCCTAGATCACAGTGACCGCACCAAAGAGCTTTCATGCCCACTCACTGGAGAAGGAAGGACAGCATCCAAACTGAGTGTGGGCAATCACAGTCTGTCTTCTGACATCTTGTTAGAAGCCTAAAAAAACAAACCCCACAGAAAATTCCATGAAGAGTGCTGCAAAGGCTTGCACGTTGCTTCCCACATTCTCCTCTTCGTTTTGATTTCAGATGGTCTTTAACGGTTCCACAGAGTAAAACTTGATTTGGGGTTCTTATCAGCAACACCATGTCATTTTGAGACCCACATGGCAGACTTTTTACCCTAAAGCAAGATTTTACTGTTTCTAAGCCAAAGCTGATTTAGTGCCTTAGATAAATGCTCACTAGATTACAAATGAGCTTGTGTGTGTAGCCTAAAGCTGAGCAGAATGCAACGGGCTGAAAAGCTGTGACATGATTTGTTTTGAAAGTTTTATGTTAATCTACCATGCCTAGGGCACATGTACTCTTACCCCAGGTCAGCTATGTTCTGTGAGAAGCATACTGTTATTGTATTACACATTTTAAGCACATTTCTTTAGTCTCTTGTGTAAGGAAACACCCAAGCACATAAAACCATGATAACTGTGATAAAATTTGAATTGGATTTAAGTGTATTATGTAGCAAAGTCACTCTCAGAAGCCTAAAAATGTAAAATACACTTGAAAATGTGTAACATTGATTGGCTGTGGATGTTCAAAGGGTGACAGTAACACAACTCATCAAATAAAACTACACTATGTTCATGAGTGGTGTCAGTGTTGCAGTGTATATGGTCCCTGATTAGATCTTCGGGTTACTATGTTCATTGAGCTCTATAATCTAACCTTGAGCAGACCAAAGTTGTTAATGAAAATGAATGAGTAAACAAATGGATGAATAAGTGAAAATATATCACTCCATAAGCAATGCACGCACGTCATACCGCACACACTAAACACCATGTACTTGCTAATAATATGAAACAAAATGTAGTAAAACTTACAGTAAGGTCTCTTTTTGGACAGAGAAGCCCAAATTCTGAAATAGATGAGGTTTGGATATGAGTTTTATGTCACGCAGAGCTAATTTTTGACTCCCCTCTAACCATAAAGTCATTGTAAAATATTCCATGAACAGTCTTCAGGCTATCAATTTAAACTAAGTTTAAGAACCCAATAACCTTAGAAATGGCAAACACTGAACGGTCAGATGAGTCGGCTGTAAAGACTCTACAGCTTAACGGACTGATATGTAAGACAGGGCGAAGTCTTGTCAAAAGGCTTTGATTGTTGATAAGAATTTGGAGACACATCCGAGGAGCACCCAAAACACGACTCGGTCACACATCATTCTGTCAAAAAACCTGAGTGAAAAAGATGCATAGACAATTCTCATGCCATAAATACAGACAGAGTACATTTGGTCCAAGCTTGTTGGAGCCAAACCCTCACTTTCCTGCTGGGCTCTTATATTCCTCCTCCAAATGAAGTCTTTCCTGATCCATGTCCAATGGGCTTATAATATTAATGTTAAATTAGATGGCTGAGACTCAAACTGAATGAAAACAAAAAAAGCGGTAGGTGTTACTTTCTAATAGATTACTGGGGTGTTTGAAAAGGTGTGGTTCTCGACTGAGCAATATAACATCGTGTAATAATTGGATTATAGCATGCACATATGGAAATGCAGGGAAACAGTGAAATACTTCTCAGGAAACTTTGCATGGCTTGACAAATTGAGTAACAACAAAATGTTCTGTAATAGTGCCAACTAGGAAGTTCAGGGGATATGGTTATAGTATGAAATTATGTTATTGTACAAGGGAGGTATTTCACCAGGAAACTGTTTACATGAAGAGGACGTGGCCTCACACTGAACATTTAGTTCCAAAGGGATTATCCTGTTATGCTTAGGAGCATAGTAATACTTTATTACTTTTATTGTATTTTAAGTTTGCTGCATGCAATTTCTAATAGATTTTGATCATAGCCCTTTTGTGTAGAGCGGCGTATATTCAAAATGTTTAGTGACCACATTAAAGTCTCCTGTAACAGGAGTCAGTTTGCATTCACACCGTCATAAAAGAGAAGCCATCTTCCTTACAGAACTTGCTCACGGTCTTTATGCATTCTTTTTGTTTAAATGAGGTAAACCCTTTTCACTCCTGCTTTCTCTCATTTAATCGGCTGCTGGCTTTTATTTGTTTCAAACAATCTGACGTTCTTGGAGAGAAAAGGAACAGAGGAGGGTGAGAGCTCAGTGAAAGATAAGGGGGCCTTGAGAAAGGGAAGAGGAGTTGAGCTTGTTACAGGACAAGAGGAATGTATCCTTATGCTTTATAATAAGAATGCTTCGTGAAGTTAAAAAAACATGACTTTTCATATGAAATGTGTTACCTCTCATAATAAAACGAGTCTTTTTCATTCATTATATTTAGAAGCTACTGTAAGATGCATAATAAGCGTTTTATCTTGAAGACAGCTGGCAGTAGAAGCAAACGGAGTCTCTGTAAACTGAAGACTAATGCTGAAACCTGATGCTGCAGTACATGATTTTAAACTCCCACTTAGTGTTATTCTTCAAATCAAGCTTAACCCCCTAAGCTTGCTATATAAACTTTATATTTCATTTTTTTATTTATAAATTATATGAGTTAAATTTTTTGATGTGGAATGTTAAATACAAGTTAGTTACTGTTATCAACGTCAAATCAAAAGGCATTTTATTGTCATTATGACCATATATAACCATAAAAATCAAATATATAAATAAGTAATAGGCAGTGGTGGCTCAAGTGGTTAAGGCTCCATGTTGCTGATCGGAGCCTCAGGGTTCTGTCAGGATTTCTGCTTGGACATTCTCTGCCAGAACATTAGGGGGCGTTCCGGCAGTGTGTTTTCTGTCACGTTTCTTGTCATACTCACCTGTTTGTTATTGGTTTAATTATTATGTGTATTTATTTCCTCAGCATTGCGGTTAGCCTCGAGGAGCCCCCCTACTTTTGTCGGCTTTTGTGGTTCGGTTCCTGGTTCATGTGTTTTGTTAATAAATCTGTTTTTACTTTGTTATCCCTGCATTTGGGTCTGCTTTTATCCCCACGTTCCCTGACAGGTTCAAGCCCTAGCACTTCCAAGCTGCCAACACTGGGCATGCCATTACATTTATGGCATTTGGCAGATGCTCTGATCCTAACCTTCCGAATGGTAGTCAAACACCTTAACCACTAGTCTACCACATCCCCTTAACAGTCTCTCTCTGCTCCTCCAAAGTGGGGTTGTGTTAAGAAAAATATTCCACGGTGTTGTAATATAATGTGTAGAAAGCTTCTTTAATATATTCAATTCAATTCAAATTTATTAGTATAATGTTTTAAACAATGGGCTTTGTCTCAAATCAGTTTTATAGAACATAAGTTATATTTGAACTTATATTAAAATGTGTTTGCATTAACCCCAATGAGCAAGCCTGAGCTGACTGAGGTGACTATGGTGGAGAAAAACTCCCTTAGATAAAAAAGAAAGAAACCTTGAGAAGAACCAGACTCCAAAAGGGAATCCATCCTCATTTGGGTGACACTGGAGGATGTGATTTTAAATAAACAGTCTGGCAATTGTGTATTGAACAAGGATGTTGTCCTCAAAGACCACATGTAGTTGGCATCTCCTCTTAGAATATTTAGGCGGTGCAGTACATAGTGAAATGAAACAACGTTCCGCCAGGACCATGATGCTACACAGCTACAGAAGACAACACAGAACTAAGTGCATTGACATTGATTTACATAAAGTGCATGTGTGCAAACAGTGCAATGCACTATAAGGCAATATAATACACAGAGCAGTGCCAGTTAGTTCTGCATCACTTTATTATTGCAGCCAATCGTTCCCTCACCGGTCCAGATCTATTTTTCCTCTCTCTTGAAGTTAATAAGACAGAAAAAAGTCGAGCTTGTCATGTAATGGGGAAAGTACAAAACACAAATTTCCCTATCCTTAGGCTTTGCTATGATGGAAAACTTAAATTTACAACATTCACATTGACTATTACAAGCTGCTGACACTTGAGATTTCCATAAATCCGTCCATAAATGCTAAATAAACACCTCATCACAAACAGCTTTATCTAATCAATGATTAGATAAAACACTTTTAAATGTTTCCCTCCTTATTGTTAGGTATAGTTTTTTAGTTTATGTGAAGTGCTTGACATACAAATGCCTATGGACATACAGTAGTTACTATATAAACAAAAGTGCATTAGAGGAAGGGTATTAAAACTTTTGATTTGTCTTGAAACTGCCACTATCATCAGACTTATAAAATCAGACTTATAAAAATTTTGTCAACATCTTCTGATCAATCAGATTTGATCATTTACAGCACTATAGCATAAAATCTGTTAGAGTTATTCACCATTTCAGAATAAAAACTGCCCTGAGATATGTCTAAAATCCATTGCATATATATTGCTGGACAAACACGGTCTTGATTTACACTATAGATCCTTCTTGAAAATTCCAACTAGTAAAGTAAAGACTGTCATCGGGCTTTGGGCACCATAACCATTTAATCAGATGTTAAATGATTGCAGTAGTCCCAAGAAGAAACATTTGTACCATGTTGTTTAATTGGTAAGCATTTACAGTATTCTCTCAATCATTCTTCACACTGTATTTACTTAAACTTCTTCGGCCATTTGCTCTATTACAATCAGGAAGTGTGATTTGTTAGAAACGCTTGGTCTTAGAAGTTTAATCTGATGTTATTTACAGACCTCTGATAGTAATTTGCACTGTCAGGACTCTATTTAAAACTCCATTACATTCAGAGCAGTTTTTGGGGCCCTGTAAAACAAACATCCATTCAGTCCTTCATTTTTTGGCAAGGAGAAGATCAACACTGACACTATGCACCATGGATATGTTTGTACTACAAAATAAATGGATGAAAGCATGGATCGTGTTGGCAGTTGGTGCGTTTACAAGCGGTAGTATGAGAGCATTACAGTATTACAGATGTATGGAATAGTCCTGAGAGTGTTTAGACTTTGCTTTGACATGCTTGCCTCCACTGACCTCACAGTACTGAGAAAAAAACGAAAAGGACTGTACTTATTACTTACATAGAAAGGACATGGTACAGTGAGTTTAATTACTTCAGATGGAAAGCTCTTGAAGAAGGAAAGGGATATCTGTTTATAAGACAAAAAGCTGCAATTTGCTCCAGCGTAGAAGAGGAAGTTAAGAGTGTGTTGTGTGGTGACTTTAGCAACGCGTCTTTTGAAGATCATCATTTGGTGAAGTAACGAACAAATGATTTAGTGTTCTAATGATGAGTGGTTCTTCCAGCTGTGCAGACATCTCCCACAATTGGAAAGAACACTTGTAATGATAAATCAGGTTTCAAAGATGGAACAAAGGACCCTGACATTTTAAAAAAGGATGTTATGGCCAATAACTATACTTAGAAACTGCTTGTTAATACCATTTATAACTGGCCCTAAAACCTTGAGAAGGAATGTTTCATTAAATGCACATCATTATTTATCTATTATATGACATTCTGCATATAATCACTAGGACCAAGGGTTGGGTTTTTACAGCTAATCAGCAGAAGTACAGGCTCCAGATCATGTGAAGCTTCTCCTACCACAAAGTGAACAGTGAGGATTTATTTCATTTTAATTTCTCAGAGATGGGAGGAACATTTTGGATGTGGTTGAACAACAAAATCCTTTGTGCTGAGAAAATCTCCCAGCTATGATGCATTCATGCATGAAACAATTTAATGTCCATAAATCTTTAGAGGCATTCTATTCAGTTGGTGCTATCCATTACAGTAAGATGGATTCTTTATGTTCAGATAGAAAATGATGTTTTTGACCTGTGGAGAATCTGAAACATGGCATTATTCTTGTCATAGAAATACCCTATTAGTGATGCTCCATATAAGAATTGGAAAATCACTTTTAACAATCATTCCTCAATTTGCCAGGTCCAACCCAGTAGCTAGATCCCCAATACATTTACAGCATTTAGCAGACGCTGTTATCCAGAGCAACTTACATTTTTATACAACTGAGCAATTGAGGGTTAAAGGCCTTGCTCAGGGGCCCAGCAGTGGCAGCTTGGTGGACGTAGGAATCGAACTCACAACCTTCCGATTGGTAGTCCAACACCTTAACCACTAGGCTACCACATCCCAATACATGACAGGAACCAAGGAAAGAACATAACATGTCCTGTGAGCCATATGAAACAAGCTATTGTAACGTTCTGACCTTATGTTACATCATGTAGCAAAGAAATGCATTAAAGCATCCTCTTTTTCATGCATTCTCATACAGGTCATCTTTGACATTAAGAGTACATCGCCAGTTTATCTCTCTTGGACTCAGTAAATAGATTTAATAGCAAGCAACATACAAAGTACAGTGTAGAGATAGATACGCAAAACCCAGAAACCTTTGGTCAAAACTAGCAAGGAGCAGTTTGGGAGTCATCTCTTATAGGTGAGTTGACTTCAGTGCTCTGACTCACTGAAAGGGTCAGAAATTCCATCACTATGACCTATGGTTTGAATCCAGTCAAAGCAAATCTTAGGGTTTTTTTTATGGTTGTTTTTTTTAGGGTTGTAAATAAGCACTTATGAACCAAGCAGTAAGTTCATGAACGTTATACAAAAGGATGCTCAGTTATATTATGATTACAGGATATTTTATATTATTGAGCTTAGATATTATAGCATGGGTCTATTTGACCTTTAGAAAAACATTAAATACACATAAAACAACTTTGTCTCGCTTAATATGTTGCCTTTTCAATGACTATAAAATGGTTCACATAACAATAACATGAAATAACAAATAGAAAAATGGGTTATGGTGCTACAAAAAAAGGCTAATAACCCAGGACCCAGTGCAGTGAGTTCCTTCATGTACAGTACTCTCTGTGGTAAAGCATTTTAAATCCATGCCCCGCTGCCTCTATTATGCCAAAGAAAACCATCGATGACAGCTCTTCCTAGGAAAGGCCAGAATTTATAATGCTTTCATTGAACCTGGTTTCTCCCTGAGGAATGTGCAGCATAGAGCCTGGGAGAAAATCAGACAAATTCTCATTCCTAATGAACAGCAAGATGTAAATGTGTTGATTTAGGTTATTAAACAATGTGAAAACAAAACAGTCTAAATGGTAAATGTTAATATCATCAAGGGGTACGCAGTCACTGTTCAGAATTGAGCAAACTGATATTTATGGATAACTTTGTTTTTCATGTAGCGCTTGAAATACAGTTTATAATTTTTTGAATAAGTTTGGTCTATCTGCCATCTGTTCTGTCCACAAGCTAAACAATTCAAACTGAGGGTGGAGGTGTTCAAAATCTGTGCTCGCTAAAGTGACCTCCAAGACCTCAATACATCATCCAGGAGTCTATGAATCACTCAAGACTAACCCAGAATTGCATGTTTTTGATTTACACATATTTATGTCAGGAAACATGAATGTGTATGGTGTATGGGGTGTACGGTGGCGTGCCTCATTATGTAATAGGAAGTGAGTTATTTTTAAGACCTGTAATTTCCATGTAAGTTGGAACAAAATTAAAAAGCCTGTTTTTTTGAAGTGTCTTGAAGCCTTTCATGCTAGCAGATCAGAAGGTCCGTCACATAACCAACCAACATTCACATTCATGGTCACAAAAACGTTTGTCCAAGATCTCCAGAGACATTTCTAGTGACTTATGAAGATCATAGCATATGATTATACACCTGTTTTCACTCATGAACACACTCAGTGAGCCTTGTGCCCTACTGATGGGGGCAGGGTTATACATGATGAGACCACTCCCATTAAGATAGAAATGTTTCATCATAGAATAAAAGTGATGAGTCGGAAGACCTTCGTATTGATTTCACAGAGACGATTACCTCTTAGGGCGCAAACCTTGCCAGCAAAAGTAAATTCCCCATCATAGCTTAAAACAGGCACTGGTGTACCTCCAAAAACTGAGATACAGTTCTCACTGAGTACCTGGCACTTATTATTGCAATTACAACAAAAGCACAAGACGATTGGGGCAAAATACAGAGTTGGACTCGGCCTTACTGGCTGGCATAATGCCTCGGAAAACCGAGTGCCATGCCATAATGAAAACAATGCCCGCCTGGAAGGTTGTTTTGCAAAGAGCAGTATTTGTGCCCAACCACACACTGCCCTTATAACTGCACCATTACAGCCACTATCAACAAGATGGCTTTCATTAGAGGGACTGATAGTGGTATAAAAAAGAAACACTGAATTCCTTGGAAAACTTTACTTTAAGTGAGGTTGAAGGAAAAACAGAGGCTCTGCAGCTAAGGAGTTAGAAAAGCTGCATGCTAGACAACACAGAAAATGTAGACATCTGGGAAATAATGCTTTAGCATGCTTGTTATTCAATGTCTTGTTTATGTTTAGTACATGGATGGCTTAAATATTAATTTAATATAATATCTATCAATAATTTGATAACGTAATCCCTATTAGGGATGATCTCATTGACAGTATGGTACAAATAATGTGGGGAAAAATTGTCACACACATTTAAAGGCATATAAGCAAAATGATGATACTAAATTTGTGCACATTGCTTCTTGCAATGATCTTTGAAAGCCAGGGAGGCTTGTACACACAGGAAGACATATTGAAAAGAATATGTATAACACAAGATCACATCAAAATCCTAATGCAAGATACAGAACCCTGCAACAGGAATGGGTTTCTAAGGTAGACTTTCAAATAGTCTACCTTATACGTTCTCTACATTTGAACATTCGTGACCGGAGAATTTTCTGAGAATTAACAAATTATTTGTGGGCTCATTATTCTATTTTCTTTTAAAGTACAGTACTATTGCATTTAGAATAGCAAATAAAACAAGGATGTTTTTCAAACAGAATAGATGATCTACATTTACATTTGATATTGTAGCCTTATTTAGCATCATAATATTTGCAAAGGAATTAAGGAATAATTAATTTTAGTTCAGTCATAATCTCACATGCAATCTTCCTTTAAGGAGCCAATTAGGAAACAAAATAGTTTCTTGCATTCCAGTGGGTCGAAACCCTTCACTGGAAAACTTGAAAGGACTCATTAAAAAGCTTTCAAAAGAGTACACATCCAGATAAGACAGTGTAGCTATAAAGTATATGTTTTGTTTTAAATGATTTGCTGTATAAACAGCCTACAGGTGCTTCGCTTTTGTGGGAACCACGAGTTTGACAATGTTTTTGATTTTAGGTTATCCTTGGAACACAAGCAAAAAAAAAAAGCATTTCATAAGATGGAGAGTGTCGAGCAAGGAGTTTCGCACATAATGAGGACCAGATGCCTTACCTTCACTGGCAGTTACATTCCTGGGAGCTTTAGTGGGTGTATGATCGGTGCCGGAGCTCACGTCGGAAGAAATGCTGGAGCTTCCTTTACCTGTGTAACCAAAACAGAGTAGAACATAATTCATCATTGTAAATGTCTGCTTAACTGAATGGCATCATACCTACATTTACAATGTCAGGGTTTATTGTGATGCTGATGCAAGACGGTATCTGATTAAAAGAGATAAATTATATAAAGACAGGGATTAAAGTTTCCAACTGCAAGTCAATATTTTAACAGATGCCCTAAAAATGTGATCAGAGATCCAAGCCTTGATGGCCAGCCATTTTTTGAATAATTACCAGTGGCATTGTGTGTTATTTTTAATCCAATGTGAGGTTTGAGGTTTTCATGATTAAGGACTTTGAGGAAAACTCATTAGAAACGCACTGGAGATAAAGCTTTTTCACGTTTATGCCTTCCTGCCAGTGAAAGAGCAGCCAGTATCTAGCACTGGAACAAAACATGGATAAACAGTAGTTTTAGGTATGTTAGCAGCACTGCTTTTTACATATTTAAACTTTAATAAACTCTTTGAGCTTTCTGTGGCTTCTATTCTGTGAATTTAGCTATAGCACATGCAAATCAGAAGAGCAAAAAGCCGGTCATATTACTCAAAGTATACTTTAAATTTGCAGTGGTGGCTCTAATGGTTAAGGCTCTGGGTTGTTGACTAGAATACTGGGGTTCAAACCCCAGCAGTGCCAAGCTGTTCCTTTTGGGCCCCTGAACATTGCCCTTAACCCTGTCTGCTCCTGCAACCATGTACAGTATCATGGCTGACCCTATGTTCTGAACCCCAGCTTCTGTTGGGATATGCAAAGAAAGAATTTCACTGTGCTATAATGTATATGTGACAAAATAAAGGCTTCTCCTCAATAAAATACTAACATCTGTATAAGGAAATCCATATAAAATGCATTACTTATATAAATGGATTACTTGGGAAGTAACAGAAAATAGGCCTGTCTTGCTGATGAAAATTAAAATTATGAAATTAAAATCATAAATGGAGCGAATTTGCAAGCATGTCATAGTATAGTATGTATTGAATAATATACATTAATTTATTCCTCCTTAGTAACTGCTTTATCTTGGTCAAGATGTGGTGGATTGTGGACACTTGATGAAAGGCCAGTCGATTGCAGTGCACCATACACACCGTCACACACACAAGTAGATAGAGGGGAAAAAACACATGAAGCTGCACTCAGACAGTAACACAAGCTCGGGATCAAACTGGGGACACTGAAGCTGTGAGATAATTTATTTTCAATTACTTGGCAGATGCATTTATTAAATTGATTTATGTGATTCAAAGAGGAAGCTGTTGAACTGTAACAGTTGAGAATCTTTTTACAGGGCCCAGCAGATTCTCTGGCAGTCCTGCCATTTGAACTCACTAGCGTACTAATCACTAGCTCAGTGCTAAGCCTCAACTGCCCACCATTACTGCAGTTTTGTTCTCTGAAGAAATCAGACGATTTACCAGGATTACAAGAAGAAAATATTGATCTTTATTTGTCTATAAAAAAAAGGCTATTTTATGGATTAAGAATATTAAACAACATATAATGATTGGTGATTGTTTGTCTTGCAAATTGAAGAGTTAAATCAAGGCCTTTAGAAAAACTCTGGAGCCACAAATGCAAAACTGGCAAAAAAATGTGTGTTTGTGTGTGTGTGTGTATGTGTGTGTGAGGGGCCTGTTTTATGGCAGACCATAAACTCAAACCACTAGTGGCTTCGTGCAAAATCATCTTGGGCCTTTCTTCCACATAAGGCGTTCACCATGTAAACAAGCCTTTCTTCACACGCTTTCTTCAAGTGCTCATCATACCTACGCACAAACATGCAAACATTTTACATGGCTACGATGCTATGTTGCACGGGTAACATTGTGCATCACCCACATGGGGACTAGAATTAGCCTTGCTTCATTTCAAATAAGCCTCTAATATTACCACTGCTGTTGCAAAGCCCACCTTATTGGTAACACCTACACAAATGCCCCATTATAATTCAGTCATATCCAGAATGGTACTGTACACCAACCAGTGCTGTATTGTGGCTAACATGAGACAGGCTCCCTTTATCATTATCATTGTAAGGCACATGGTGAAATCACTGAACTAGCACATCTGCTTCGTTTTCCACATCAAGCCCCAAAATGTGACTCACCATGCAAGTGGATGCAATTTGCTGTCTTGTCAAATGGGCTCAATTAGTTGAAATTATGAATACCCATAGCAATTTGTTCGAGCTATCCCATTCAGCACAGCTTCATAATGTGTGGTGAAATTTATTGTGTTAAAGATATAATTATATAGTTGACTAACTATCCATCTATGAAATTAAGAAACAAAATCACAGATATCTGGCAAATTATTTTCTCTCAGTGTTACTGTCTTTGCCACATACCATGAGCTCAAATGTATAGTAAGAATAAAGCTGTAAAAAAGAGTAATACAATACAGAGCAGTAGTAGGTATATGGTCTGAGTAGTCAGCTGTTTGTTGATTGTGCTCAAAGAAATTTCATCCTTTGCATGCTGTTCTTTATTCAAGGGCACAAGACTAACCTATTGAACTCAAAGTCCTAATGATTTAGTTCACTGTATCACTCATTCCTGCTTAACTACCAGTGGTTTTCTTCCATATTGAAATGCGTAGAAAAGGAGACAGTCTATCACGCTACACTCCACGCATCCAAGAAAGTGCTTCACTCACATAATATGAATAGGAATATCATTAGTCTTTTTGCCATTACATAAAGAGCTATTTCAGATCACTGAAAAATACATTGAAAAGACACTTCTGTGCGATGATCAGTCTGAAGACCAGCTAAGCTTTCATACTTTCTCATTTAATTGGGGTTTTATCATATTTCAGACATATACAGAAATAAACAGCGGACTCAGAAGCAATCACAAGTCTAATCCGATCACCTTGATTCTTTTCCATCGACGGTTGAACCTCTTAATGGAATCTAAACCTATCAACCTGAACATTATCCTCTTAGTCTGTTTAAAACACTTAAACATTTGGCCTTTTGATCAAAAGTTTGGCCTTTTCGACTCACTTCATTAGCAAACCTTTAATAAAAGGGCTTTTTGGCAAGATCTTCCAAATGATGTGTAAAAAAAATTCACATGCACAAACAATTCCATTACTCAAGAGCTTAGCACCCAGTGACAATTATTTTCCAGTAATCAAATGTGAAAATTTGAAACAGAGACACACACAGCTTGAATTCATAAAGCATAGGTTTGACTCTGCTTCTGTACAGAGACCACAGACACACCTGACCACTTTCTACTTAGAATGTTCAGTGGTTTCTGAATTTTGTTTAATTAAAACAAAAATCATGGGATCATTGCATGCACTCGGGAATAATTCGGATCTGTTTTCACAGTCATATTTCACTGGTCTTCCTATTTAAGATGCAGAAAGCTGGGCTGCTTCCCAAAAACCACTGACAAGGATTTATTTCAGTGGAATCCTTCCTATTTTCCTATTCAACCCACTTTTCCAGCAGATACATCCATGTCACAACTGACTGAGATGTGAACGTGAGAACACCCCTGAGAGTTTAGCACTGCGGTCTCCCCCTCCATTAACTTACACTCACCACGTGCCAATGACACATTCTTAAGAAGTGGTTTGGGAAATGCTCCAGGACTGCGAGACCTGTTTGCTTACTTTTCTGGAAAACAACCTGTCAAAAACTTTCACCAGTTTCCTGCCTTGTGCTTATGTAAGGTGCAAAGAGAGCTTTGCGGAGTGTTTGTTCACTAAGTGAAATTCAAGACGAGGTCGAGCTCAAGTACAGATGCTCGTGGCACGATGGAGAGAAATGGCATTTATAAACCCTTGATGAGGTATCACGTTGTGCAGAAAAAGCACGTGCAAGCCAAGTTACTCATACAAGTCTGTAATCCTGCCCAGCTTTAAAGTCTAACCTTCCTGTAGTAACTAATTGAACTGAAATCCACTCAGGCTAACATGAAGACTGTCTTGAGAAATGTGCAAGTTGTGAGCCAGATGCTACATTTTTAAATTTGTAGATAATAAATTCTAACCATGATTGGATCCATATGATCTTCTAGCTTAAGATGAAATGGATAAATCGGATTTGCATTTTCTTCTTTTTTTTTATGACAAGCAATTGGCATTTTACATTTTGCTGAAACATTGGGTCAGCATTTCACTTTGGGTCAAACTGGAAGTTAAAAGATCTGTATTTGGATGTGATTTGTTTGCTGCCTCAGGTCAAACCTCAGGCTGCCTTACTAAATGGAGCCTAAAACTGTAATTTTTTTAAACTAGTACAAGCAGACACTCTCGATGACAAGGAAAGTTTTTCCTTCTTCACTTTATTTGGCAGGTCTGTTGTTCACATATACTTTGTTTTTGCTGATTTTCTATCAAATGCTTGTAAGTATATGTTTCATTTCCACATATTTTCTTGTTCTTTATGAGAAGATGTGTACTTATACCAAAATAATCAACATCTTGGTATAATGTTTCCTGGCATCAAATGCAATTACTGTTACTACTCTGATTCATTTCCTATTACAACATGTTCTACATTATTCATTTCACACCACAACAATTTCCGACTATTATCTTCCTTGAATAAACAGCATGTTGTACTTTTCATCCTATTAATGTTGTGGAATGTCTGTAAAACAAGTTAGTTCCTGTTATCACTTATGTCATAGCAGCTATAAACAGTCATTCTCTTACCAACCTATCTTGTTTTTCTCTTCTTATTAAGACAATAAAAACAGTTTGTTTTGTTACAGACAAATTGGAAAAAGCCCTTGCCTTAAAAGCTGACAATAGAGACTCCTTCCTTAACTCTTAACAAGCCCATTATTCGGATAGCTTTACCATATCAAGTAATATTTTTTTTTATATGACAGCAAATTGCTTAATAGTTCAATTTGTTTTCTTATATAATCTTAACACATAAGATGTACAATCCCATATATAACAAACCTGTGACTTGTGTTGCAGACTAAACAACTGTCAGATCTTCTGTTATAGACAGGTTATGCAGTATCAAGTTATGTGGCCTGTTATGTCTTTTGAGTTTCTAAGTATTTATATTGTCGTATACCTATCTATCTCTCTTGTGATTATTACTAATCAGTGTAAAATGTCCATTGTTTGCCTGAATCTGCATGGGATAGAGCGTTACAAGCATTCATGCACCTAATTTTTTTTGTAGCTGCTTCTTTTCATTTTCTGAAGGAGGACAAGATTAGGGCAAAGTGTAACATGAATAAACTGTAGGCAAATTGAGTGTAGGGCTAGATTGCTGTAGTTCATTTGAAATGGTTGAATCAGAGAATGAGAGAAAGGAAAAACGAGAGTCAGAGAGAGAGAGAGAGAGAGAGAGAGAGAGAGAGAGAGAGAGAGAGAGAGAGAGAGAGAGAGAAGAGCATTGATGTATCCCTCAGGGTTTCTCAAGGACTTGAAGCTTAAAGTTTAAGTTGGCCAGTTAATTCACTACGTCTGAGTGGTAGGTTGTGCCACAGATGTGGATGTTTGCCTTGGACTGTTGAACAGTTTAACGTTTAAGCAAGTCTCGTGGCTACTCTAGGGATCATTCTGAAAAAGGCAAATCATGACAGGAAACTAAACTGTCTTTCATTTCCAATTCACTTGCTGTGAATAATTCACATTTGGAAGTAGCTCCTGTCTTGGTTGTCTTGGATCTCAGAATGGGGAACCTGTCGGTGGCATAGAGGAAGGAACCATGCTCATGTGTACCTTTTAAAGTGACAATTATTAAAATAGTTATAAGAAGGAATAGCAATAACGTTACTCAGATATAGGCAAATAATTATGTGTGTATATGTGTGAATGTAATGACATTTAAATAATAATAATAAACTATAGGAATAGTGTTTGGGTTCTGAAAGGTTCCAAAAAATTATAGAGCACTAAAGGCACCAAAAAGAAAGCTTATTGTGGTGACACATATTAGTTTAATGTGCTTAATGTTTGAATAGTTAATACAGTATTAAGGTAATAGATCACTAGTGGATATTTCTCACTCTGTAAACAGTGCAGTGCTGCAAAAAACGCTCTTTTGACAGCAAACATCAAGCACAATACTGCAGTGTTTGTTGGGGTTTTAAATAAGGGGTGAAGCGGAGACTGTAGACGAGTCCCTAACAACTTCGACTTGTTGATGTGTCGTTTAAATGGAATATTTAATGCTTTTATAAGCCACGTACCTTCACTTCCGCACTGTTTGCCGTTATTCGCTCCCATCCTGAAGCGCGCATTGTCTATCCGAAGCACACTGCAATACGCATGACGCTTGTACACTGATACGACTAGAAATTAGAAAAAAAAATCCTAAAAAATCTAATGCATGGTTTAGAAAAAAAAATTATGCATCCATTAATGTTTTTCTTCCGACTTCACGTGCGCGATGACGTGCGTAAAGTTGTCCACAACACCGGCAGCATCCTGTGTCCCTGAACTGAGAGCCGTATTTTAAAATTACAGTGATAACTTCATTCCCTCTACCTTGAGTTCAATACACACTGACTGATGTGAGCTGAGGGACCTCGACTTCTCTCTCTCTCTCTCTCTCTCTCTCTCTCTCTCTCTCTCTCTGACAGAAGGATGTCGGGGTTGAACAGACGGCTTTTAAAGAGACCGCAAACATTAACCCTCAATAGGCACAGTTTCAATTCATCCATCTCTCCAGAATTTAATGATCTCAAATTGTTCTCTCCATTTTCCTGACCAGCTAAGCTTACATGGTGACTCTGCATACATATGTGTCTGTAATTAAAAGCTTTTTTTTTTTAGTTTTTTGGGAAATTTTCTCCTTTCTCTTATTTCATTAAAATAATCTTCTATAGCTGATTTTTTTCTTCATTTTTTAAATCTATTTTTTTTCAAATCTAAGTTTTTTTAATGGTTTATTATTATTATTATTATTATTATTATTATTATTATTAGTAGTAGTAGTAGTAGTAGTAGTAGTAGTAGTAGTAGTAGTAGTAGTAGTATCCATACTGATTTACCGTTGGACAATCCACTTATTTTTTTTTTTAATGTCAAATTTCAACAGAATCAAAATGTATACCTTATTATTATACCCACAAAGTTGGAAGCACTCAATTGTAACGGATGGATTGAAGCTCCCCAAACCTGTTCCAACCTGACCCTGTGCACAATGTCAGCTCCATGAGGACATGGTTTGTAAAGGATGAACTGGAGCACTGACTGCTCCCCAGACCTCTTCATTTGACATCATTGCATGAGCTCACTAATTCACTTGGGGCTGGATGAACACAAATCCCCACAGCCATGCTCCAAAATCCAGTGGAAAGCCTTCTCAGAAGAGTAGAGGTTATTATAGCAGGAAAGGGGGGTCTATACATCTATGGAATAGGATATTAAAAAAACACATATGAGTGTGATTGTCAGTTATCCTCATATGGTTGGCCATACAGTGTACTTAGAGTAGGTTGTGATAACTATTGTTTTGCAAAGTAAGTGACACTATAGTCATAAGAAAACAATTCAATTTAGACCTCTGTGGATGCAGGAAACTAAGCATTAAATCATTCATTCATTCAGTTTCCATATCTGTTTTATCTTGGCCAGGGTCTAGGAGGATCAAGAGCTTATATTACAGGAACATTAGGCAAAAGGCAGGGAAAGTTACCCATAATGAAATGCCAGTCTCTCATAGGACACCATGCTCACACATGGCATTTATGACTAAAAGGGAAAACCAACACAGACACAGTGTGAACATGCAAGAAAGTACACATTAACCCAAGCTCAAGATCAATCCATGGATCTTGGAGCTGTGAGGTTTTATAATAATGAGCTGTGAGGACTAATAATAGTCATAGAGTCATACATTAGGACATATTAGTGTCACTGATGTAACCCCAATGAATTGATTTTTTCATGCATTTCCACCAAAATCGAGGCCATATGTTATTTATGATGTTCCAACAGCATAAAGCAAGTTGCAGGCTTAGTTACACAGTTCATTTCTTTGACTTTGTATCTTGTGGTCACATCAACATTCAAAACCTCAGCTGTGGTACGCTATTGACGGATAGCGACAGAGTTGACTGAACAGACCACACCCTCATAAAAATAACAGCATTTTACATCTGTTGAAAGAAATACAAAAACAATTTTAAGCCTCCTCTATGTCAACTATATTTTATGCATATTTGTGATAACCTCATATATTCATAATGTTTCCCTGCCGAGGAAAGAACTGAAAACCCAGTGACTGGCTGAATGATTGAAACTCACTTAAAGCAATAATTCAGTCAGTAAAATGGGAGATCAAATAAAATCAATTCAAAACTACAATTTACTGTAAGATGAGAATCTTACGTAAGGACTAAAACACAACATGGCAAACAGTTATAATAAAAATACAACTATTGAATAGTGTGTTTTATTCCATAATGTTTAATTCATACCATTTTTCAATTTATAACTACATGACGTTTTAAATAAGTTGCTTCACGTTAACATTTATGTCGAAGGAGCTAGAAACAGTTGTTTCATTGCCAGACTCTTTTTCCTCTTTGTTGCAGAAATGTTAAATATTTCCTTATGGAAAGCTGCACAGTCAATACCCGAAAAGTGTTTCATTATTAAGCAACAGCAATTTTAAAAAAAATCTGTTTACTGTTGGTTGGAGGTTATGTAGAGTATCCACCATACATTGCCAAGCATTTTCATATTCTTGTATGACTTTATCAACATTTGCAGTGTAATTACAAAATCTTCCCAAATTAGTTGTTTCTATGTGGGGCTAATTATACAGATTAAAAGCATAAAGGTGACTAAAAGCAAAAAGGTGACTAAAAGGATAAAGGTGTTCCACAAGAAGAAGCACCTCACTGACCCGACAATTACCTTTAGCCTTTCATCATACAGTACATCATACCAAGATCTGAGTCAACTCTTCTTTCTATTCTTTCTTTGCAATGGAAACTATTGGAATTTATATCGGTGGTAATCACACATACACTGCAGAGTGAAAAACAATGAAGTATTTCTTTAAGAGCCTTAAATCTGACCAGGTAATTTATTGGGTTGACTTAGGTTTTTATAAATCCATGCATAAAAACATGTATTTGTTGCTGCTCAGTTATTAAGTGATTTAAAGACATAAATCCATCTGATTTCTGGAATTCACATCTCTAAAATAAGTCTCACATAAGTTGAGACTAAGTCAGTATTTTGGTTCAACTAAGATAAAGCCTGATATCTGGATTCTTTTTAACTAAAACTTGTGTTTTTTTGGTAAACACGTCCTAAACATTAGGTACACACACAAAAAAAGGTATTATACATGTGTCAGGAAATCCTGATGATTAAAAACAATATGCTTTGTTAAAATGCTTTTGTTTGCACTTGTCATGTGGATGGGGTACGTGATGCTTGTTTTCTCTTTTTCCTGGGGTCATAGAGTACAAATGGTGCTCTATGATCCGATTTTATTCTTCACATCAACATGAATGATGTAACAAAGGACACAGGGAGAGATGATAGATTATCCTAGATCAGCATGCTTGCACAGAGACAATTATACGCATCCAAGGTCTACAAAGTATGCTATCAACCAAGGCTTTACTGTCTGCTCTATTGTAAGTCTCTTAAACTTCCTGAACGAAATTAAAATGGATGACCTCCTTCACCGGAAACTTTATTGTACTGTGAATTGCAAAACAGGAACCTGAGCATAACAAGTATGAAACTCGTTTTTTTCACTTTCATTGTTGTTGATCACAAAAAGACAAGTCTTAATACTGGTTTAGGAAGCGTATGCTGGGGCCTCTATGCACTCAAATATAAAATGTAAATATGTAAAAACAAAATCAAGTGCTAATGAAACAAAGATACATTTCTGCTTACCTGGTTCATGGTTTTATAACTGCATGAAGTCTGTAACATTTTTAATTGTTGGCAACTTTCCTTTGTGAAGGAACATATAATATGGCCAAACCACAAAACTTCTGAACTTTATAAATGGTCTTGGACGAACACATCTAATCATTCATTACAGATCTGAACACATTCTGTGTAGCATGTCTAATGTCTGAAGAGACGGTTTGTCCAGGAGCCGATTTGAGAAAATTCTATGTAAAACTTTTTTCTAGGTACTTTTTTCTTGTCTGTTTGGCTCGCATGGTACCAATCAGTGGTGTGTTGGCTGTCTGGAACAGGGTCAAATGCCAAGCCAAAGAAACCCTTAACAGCCAAATGCCTCAACTGCATGCAACAGAAGAATGCTGTGTACTTCCTCTTTTTAAGGTCTCTTGTATACAGATTACCAGGGGGTATATCGAATGAACAAAAACATACTGTATTAAGGGAGATCTTCAGCCTCAGATATCTCTTTTTAATTAACACAACCCAAAATATTTAAATGTTATGTTTTATTTTACTATGAAGACATGGTCAATGCTACACCATACTGGTTCATTATGTGATGATCAGTCAAGCATTATTTTAGATAGAACATATGCTATGTATTTGTAAAGAAATGTGTTTAGATAAAAAAATTAATAAAAATACTTTTAGCTGTCTGGGAAAATTCCAGATTATGTGACCATTATGATCTTCCACTTAAAACATCTTTATTAATGACTTTCTTCAAACAAATAATTGACTACACATCTCTCAGACATGATCGTCTCTTTCAACTATTCTAAATCAGCTTAGCTGGAAAGCTGCTGGCCACCCAGTTTGAATAGACACCCACAGAGGCACATGGGGAACGGTTAGCAATAACATCTGTATTAGCACCATCAACTGCCGAAGCAGCAGCTACAGACATGACATAGTGGCCAGAGGTAGTGGGAAGCTTGTCCTCCTCCATTGGCTCAGGGGAGAGCACAGCAGAAGGGAGGACCACTGAAGTGTTTTCGGGAGAACGTGCCAGGATAGAGGATGAACTCTCAGGATTCTTAGCAGAATCAGATTCAAGTGGCAGTGCTGGAGGCCTCAAGCTGGTTATCCTTTTCCGTATAGCCCTTAAAGTGATGGGGATAGACATGCATCTAGAAAGAAAGGAATGGATAAGCTCATGTATAAAAGTTCTGCTCAGATTCATTTTCATTAGGGCTGAAAAACATATCAATTTTTAATCATAAGAATAATACTGGCCTGATGTTGTAAACATTCCAATGGAAATGAACACTTTCAGTTTCACTTTCAACGAACCAGTTTCAGAGAAATTAAGAGTGGAATGAAATATCGAAAACAACACTCAAAATATTGACTGTCAGCCACCATAATGTGTTTTAGTAAAATGCGACCTCTACGAGTCACCAGAACATCTCCGGTGTGCCTTGGCGCAGATCCTACAAGTCTCTGGAACTGTACTATTGGGATAAACATCATGCTTCCAAAGAAATATTCCATCAATTGGTGTTTTGGTAGTGGAGAAGAGCGTTTTCTAAGCATCACTCAAAAATCTAGGTGTTTAATTGGGTTGAAATGTGGTGGATTTGAAGGCCATATCATATAATTCAAATCCTTTTTCTTCTCATCAGTTCAAAAGTGATCAAATAGAAGATCACTTTGTAATGATCTGCAGTAACAATTCTCTCTAAAAAGTCTATTTGAATCAGTTTTAAAATTCAGTTACATTTTTATTGTTTATGTAATGCTTTTAACAAGTTCTATTGTCACAAAACCACTTTACAGATAGATATAGAGTTAAACTTTGATCCCATATAAGCAAATCAGAGGCAGCAGTGGCAATGAAAATTTTCCTGAGATGACACGAGGAAGAATCCTTGTAAAGAACCAGACCTAAAAGGGAACTTGTGCTCTTCTGGGTGACTCCGGATGGTGGGATTGTAAATCATTACACAACTGCATACTAAAAAGATAAACAGTACCAAGTGTCTGGAAAGGATCATTGGTATGAGTTTAAGTTTTTTTTTTTGCTTCAAATCTGTAGTTGTGATGTGAAGTTATTCAATGAATAAAGTATGAAACGGGTAAAGATTTTTTTCAGTAAGCACAATTTTTCAGGCAGGGGTGTTCAATCTTACCAAGAAAGGGCCTGAGTCGCTGCAAGTTTCCATTCCAACCAATCAAATGCCTCATAGTATTTTAAAATCCAAGATCAACAAATCAAAAAGGTGAAATCAGGTGTGGCTCCTGCTTGTTTGAAATGAAAACCAGCACCCATACCAGCCCTTTGAGGAGAAGATTGGACACCCCTGCATTGGGCTATAAAAGTGAAACCATCAGCTGTTTAGGGTATCCCTGGGGTACCATCAACAGCAATCTTCAGGTTATCACTGTGCTGCTAAAAACAGCAAAAGATTCTGAGCTGAATGAAGGTCAAAGAATACGTAGAATGCATCAGTCAGTTCCAGAGGTCTGCAGGAGTCAGTCACTGGCATCTCACCAGAATAATGTGTTGGGAGAAAGAGAGAGAGAGACAGAGACTCTTCCCCCAGTCAGTTTTGTGGTATTATTTTCTATTTTTCCATTATAACCTGTTGATGGATACATGATGATAATTCATTTCTATAACTGTCTTTGTTTACTCATGTGGTACATGTCTGTCTGTTTTTTTGAATTGATGATTTGTTTTTGCCCTCGCTCAAATTTATCCTTGACAGGAATCATCTGTGTGGTCTTGCATGTCCTTTAAGCTCCTCCTAACACATCGATATAAAAGCCAGCTGTGTCAAACTATTTTTTAGACAATAGATTTCATTTTCATGCATGCAATAAACCGTGTCTTATTATACCCTAGTTTTTGGTGTCTTGCTTATTCAGTCATCTTACTGTGGATGGAACTGCAGTATTTGTTATCCAGAAAGATTTATAACAGATTCTAAATTATTTCTTAATCAATGAAATATATATATATACAGTATATATATATACACACACACATACACACAGTAATTACACCTTTTATAAATCCCAGCACATTCCAGTATCTATTTCCTATCTTTCTTACTGCTTTTAACAGTTGTCATCTTTATCTGGGAATTATCTGAGGAATCATTAGCTAATCACGCTGAACAATAAGCACATGATAATTATAGCCTAGTGTTCATTAGCTTGATCTGAACTGCCTAAAATACACCAATGTGTTTGTGCTTTGAGAATTGGGGGGAATAATGAAAAAGAGGAATCATTCAGAATGTATTAATAAAATGTAAAGCTTATTTGTAATGTATTTTAGTCACATCATTTAGTCCAAATATCCATAATATTATATAAAAAGTTTTATACATGGAAACATGCGATATAGTTAATAATTTAGTTTTCTATATTGTTAAATTTAATATGTGAGATACCTGCTATACAACTATAAAAATGTCTATTTGTGTACCGTGTGAGGACTCTGGAGATGTAGTCATCTAGAGCATGATCCACTGGACCAGGCATTAGGAGCCTGCAGCTTAGATGACGACAATCCAGCACAGAAACAAGCACTGCAATACAGAGAACAAGAAGTAAGTAAAAAAACATCAAACAGGAAGGTTGTGTGTAAACCATGAAATATTGAAATCGACAAGTTTCATCCACATCAGGTTAGCACATACAAACTGCCAGTGTCTCACTGTCCAGGATGTTGAAGGTCACAGAAAAGCTGCATTCAGACTCTGGTAAGATTTCACAGCTAAGGTCAAACTCTATCTCTGCCAGAAAGATGTTCATACGTTCAGGCAAAGATACTGGAGTATAAATTCAGTTAGTTTCTACATGCGTGTGTAAAATGGTACCTGGTTGGTGCATAAGGCTAGTGATGCAGCTTCTCAGTAGGGTGTTGATGGCAGACTGATACCGGAGGAGATCTAATATAGCAGGCACGTGGGAAGGATGGGTGAACGGAATTTTGTGAATCAGGGATCCTTTCCAGACATCACACTTCCATTCAGCATCAGCAAATAAATAGCTGTGAAACTCAGCATCTGGGAGAGACTAAGAGCAATTTCCAAGGCAATTAAGGCAACTGTAACTTTAAAGATATTGTATTACTCATTCCTCAGCGATGGGCAATTCCATGGCAAATGAAAGCTGTTTCTTATTCAAACCTTAATCAAATTTCAGTAATGTCACATGACTCTCACAGCACATTGGTGGTATCATGGTGCCATGTTGCATCCAAAAAAACCTTCACATTGACAGCTTTTGACATTCACTTTTGAAAATTATATATAGTTCTTAAAATGCTTTTCTTAACTGAAATATATTTGGCTTTTGCACATATCCCAGGCTCAGCTAAGTCTGTTTCGGTTAAAATTGCTTTGAAAAATGCTATTCCGATTTCACTGACTGTCTCACCTCTAACCTAATCTATTAATAGAAAAAAGTTCTCACTCTGATTAAGCCTCTGTCTCATCACCTGTGGTAAAAATTGCAAGCGGTGTTTAAACAAGAACCACATCATTGTTCCTTCACTTGACTGATTTCCTTTCTGTGCTAATGCCAGCAATTTTTTTTCATTAATTTTCCAAAAACTAAGCCACAGAAATATTTTAAGGGTTTTCCTAGACGACCATGTATACCAGATGCTGTGAAATACTTGTAGACATTTATCCATAGATCTAGTTACATAAATCAAATCAGGAAAATACAATTGGTTTAACAAATGTACATGAACACTATTATGTTTTACATACCACAAGAAAGTGAGCATCATTTCCACCACATGATCTCTTGTCCTTTAGAGCATTTGAATGGAGCAGCTGGAAAAGTGGCTCCCCCTGCAGGTCAACATCTGGGGGAATGTCTAGAGATGATTAACATGGACCACCATGAACATCCTCAAGGACAACTTCAAGGATATGATAATGAGTGCCAAAGCAATATTTTCTTCCTAGCTACTACACTCACATAAAGTTTCAGCTTTTTCCATAGTGTATATCAATCTAAACAAACAATATTTCATTAATGTAGTGCTGATAGAGACGGTGTCTAAGATAGATTAGTGACCTGTTATTTGGCTCATCTTGTGGATAAAAGAATTGAGCATGGGCACTGGTGGCTTGAGTTTGAGCAGGAAGGAGGCTGGCAGCAACTCTGAACATGTTTCGGACAGTGGAATGAAAGCGGGAAGCCTGAAATTGATTCAACAAGTGAAACGGATATTATTAAAATCCATTACAAACAGTCATAGAGAGTAAGAACCAGGCGGAGAGAGAAAGAGAGAGAAACACAATGATGCATGGTACAATTTTTTTTTCAGTGTTCACATAGATGGACTCAAGCGTCTCTGGTTTCTTGTTGCCTCCCAAAAACATGCTGTTTTTCATTCTGTGGGTGCAAATGTTCATGTAGTATTCTGTGATGTACTGGCATGCCAAACAGTGTGTATTTCTGCCTTGTGGTCAGTGTGCCTGGGATATGGTCCATATTCACTGTGATCCATAGTCACAATTTAACAATTTCATGTCAAGACTATTTAAACCAACCAGCAATTGATTTGCAAATGTAATTCCATACTGATTAGGACCTAAAGAACCCACAGACATTCTGAACTCAGGAGTCCTAGATCTAAATACGCACCCTTGTGAGTTCACTTGAGGTGGTGTTGGAATCAGAGACTCCATCTGCAACCTGTGTGTGGTGGCACTGGCACCCACGACTAGCACGGCAGTCTGGCTACCGCTGCCCTCCCCTGACACAGGAAAAAGAAATCAGCCAAGAACCTAGCTTCTATAAACTTATTACAGAACCACATACTGGCTTAAACTCCTATAAAATTAATTTGTGATAACAACCCTGAAAAAGCAGAAGATTGTCTTGATCTTGAGGTACCTGGTTGTAACCTCTCTATCAGAGCATCTGAGGGACTGATGTAGTACTCAATGCTCATTGGGCTTCCTAGAAAGGAATGGATAGCATTACATTCCATAACCACATCCAATCATCACAGAAGCATTGACTGAACCAAAAGCACTTTACCTTCACTGCTAGGTGTAATTCTCCCGATCCTGCCATTCAGAACCATATCAACATGAGCATCACTCTCTATCAAATGCCTGAAAATTAAAACACCAATTTTTTATTTTTTACTCTGGACTGGATTTACAATAAATTTCATCTGACATACCAAAATATTGCATTCTTTACACCTTGGTAAATTGGAGATTTTCAGTAGGTCTTTCTTAAGGTGCTGAAGGGATGTGTACACCTTTAGTTTGGCATCACTGTGGGATAAATACTTATAACAAACTTAACAAATAAAATTAAGTCAGTGTTATTAATCGACGCTGTGAAATAATACCCGTCGCCTGGTATGTTGTACAGAGAAGCAAGGTCATCCATTTTATGTGAGAATTCCTGAAATTTCTTCAACCTATATTGATATAAAAAGTCAGTATACAGCCAGTGACCACTTTATTAGGAACATCGATAACACCCGTTAATTCAGGCAGTTATCAAATTGGCCAATCGTGTGGCAGCAGTGCAATGCATTAAATCGTGCAGATACAGGTCAAGAGTTTCAGTTAATGTTCAAATCAAACATCATCATATGGAAAATAATATCACATGGATAATTGGATAATTTAGTTTCTTACTAATATTGTCTTAGGGAGTGTTTCCTTGCAGCAGTTACCTCTAGCTTGCTCACTGGCGATACATTTAAAATATATAATTTGTATATTTCTTTACATCTGCTTTGTGACAATGGCCATTGCTAAAAGTGATATACAATAAACTTTTAACTGAAATGAATACATGCATGAATGAGCAGGTGTAACACTTTAAAGCTGTTGGTTAGCTTAAAAAAATAAAAATCTGCATATTGCTTACATTTTTTTTTTGGCTTACAAAACAGGAATAATTTTTGCAGAAATTTCTTACCTTAGCATCTGAAAAAGTGATGCATTTGACTAAAAAAGAAAAATAAGTCATTGGTCAAACACCAAGAACAAGCAACTTAAACCGACTTCTCGTAATACTGTACATCTGCATTCTTCATACCTCAGGAGCTTCTCCTTGCTTAGCGACTTTCACATCCTCAACCTCTCCCCCAGGCAGCAGCAGCACTTCCACATAGAACAGATCAGCTGTCAGATAGCACGCAGTCTCTGTGGGACTCAAGTGGGAGCCCAGTCTACAGAGGTCAGACGTTCAGCATGTAGTTAAAAACTTGTGTATAAACTACACATGGTGGCTAGGGGTTTGGTTTTTCTCATTTTTTCTACTAAGTATACAAAGACATTTTTATGACCTCTACAGGAATCCCAACTCAAGGCAGGCTTACACTGACTTATCTCCACAATTCATATTACTCATATACAGTTTTGATAAGGTTCGAGATAAAGTTGACATCTTTTATGCAGATGGCTGAGTTTCTTAGCCAATGTCTAAGGCTTTAAAAGTGAAGTTTGTAATTTTTTTTAAAAGCCAGAGACAAATTTGATATAATTTCATGTGCATAGAAAAACAGCGATTTGGTATATTATGGCTGACTGTTGTGTGGATATTAGCAGAAAGATGACCAAAGATGGACAGAAAGGGAACAGACTGTTGCTTGTAATATAAAAAGCACTAGATTAAGTCATTGTGCATGCTCATGTTGTGAGGACGTCTACAGTGGATTTAGAAAGTATTCAGACCCCTTTACTTTTTTCAATATTGTTATGTTGCAGCCTGATACTACTGCCGATCAAATTGATTTTTTTCCTCATCAATCTGCACTTGGTACCCAATCGTGACCCAAAAGTGAAAACTGAATTCTAGAAATATCACATGTACATAAGTATTCAGACCCTTTGCAGAAACACATAAAATTATGCGTAGATGTCTCCCATTTCTCTTGATCATTGCTGAGATGTTTCTACACCTTGATTCAAGTTCACCTGCGTTATATTATATCGATTAGACATGATTTGGAAACGCAAACACCTTTCAATAGAAAACCTCACTGCTGACAATACATACAGCAGAGCAAAAACCAAGCCATAGGGTCACTAATGTCAGCTCAGAGACATGACTATTGCAAAGCACAGATCTGGGGAGGGCTACAAAAAAAAAATTCTGCTGCTCTGAAGATACCCAAGAGCACAGCAGCCTCCAAAAAAAAACAAAAAAAAAACTTTTGAAACTTTTTCATTAAAACTTTGACAACATACGCATGGCATCTTAATTATGTAACCTAGTGAACCAGCATTAATGTATCCAATGATAGAGATTTAAGCACTTATGTATGTCGCTCTGGTTAAGAGCGTCTGCCAAATGCTGTAAATGTAAATGTAAAAAAGCACATGAAGGACTCTCAGACTGTGAGAAACAAGATTCTCTGGTTTGATGAAACCAAGATTGCACTGTTTGGCCTCAGTTACAAATGTTATGTCTGGACAAAACCAGGCACTGCATATCACCTGCCTAATACGATCCCATCAGTGAAGCATGGTGGTGGCAGCATCATTCTGTGGGGGGTGTTTTTCAGCAGCAGGGACTGGGAGACTGGTAAGTATTGAGGAAAAGCTGAATTGAGCAAAGAACAGATATAAAAACCTGCTCCACTTCTCTCAGGACCTCAGAATGTGCCAAAGGTTCATCTTTCAACATAACAATGACTCTAAGCACACAGCCAAGACAACACAGGAGTGGCTTAAGGACAACTCTGAGAATGTCCTAGAGTGGCCCAGCCAAAGCCCTGATTGAAACCCTATTGAAACCTGAAAACGGCTGTCCTCTGACAGGTCCCACTGAAACTGACAGAGCTTAAGAGGATTTGCAAAGAAGAAAGAAAAAAATCCCCCAGTCCAGGTGTGCAAAGCTTCTTGCGTCATACCCAAAATGACTCGAGGCTTGATTCGCTGCCAAAGGTGACTCAGATGAGTAAAGGGTTATGTGCTTTCATTTTTTTTCTCCCTTTTAATATATTTACAGACATTTCTAGAATTCTGTTTTCACTTTGTCATTACGGGGTATTGAGTGTATAAAAATGAGAAAAAAAAAATTAAATTGAACGATTGTAGTATCAGGCTGTAACTTTGAAAAATAACAAATTGAAAAAAAGAAGGGGGTCTGAAAACTTTGTGAACGTGAGGAGATCCATATAAAATATATCATGCTCTGGCTCCTTGAATCTCTACTGCTCGTGCTCTAGAGCCTATGGTCTTCACTGTACATCCTTTCACTTCAACAGCCTAATGCTCTTTCTTTAACAGTCTCTGCTGCTCATGCTCTGACTCCAACAGACTCTTCTAATCAAATTATATTACTCATTTTTTAGGGTGGCTTTTAATTTGACCAATTGTAATTTTACATAGTGCTTATTTTATAGTCTATTTTTGTTGCTTTAATTTTAATCTTTATATTATGTGTGTATTTTTGTTGATTTTATTTTGCTTTTGTAAAGCGCTTTGAGATGTACTTTTAAAGGCGCTATAGAAAATAAAGGTTACTATTATTATTATTATGGCTCCTACAAACTCTACTACTCTGATCTCAAGACACTGACAGGTCATTTTTGGTGTCAAAAAGCTGAAATGGGAATCAGCGACATTATGCTGACTATTTTCCAGGGACAATTGACAAGAGATGCTTGCTAATTACATTTGTCAATAACAAATCTAATTTCCAGGCAGAGAGGAGAGTGCTCTAAAATTACAAACAGCTTCACAAACCAATAATGGTAGCTGTAATTAAAAAGTTACAAACCCTTTCTGCTTGGCAATCCTCTCCAGTCTGGACACCATGGCACTCAGAGATTTCACTACAAATTAATGCAGACACAAAAAGTGCACCTCATCATGAAAAGATTCATTATTGTTAGTCCCTGAATGCATAGAAAAAGGGTTCCTTGAAAAGTTCCTAGTAGAGTATATTGTTGTATAGTATGGTAGTGTTTGTTCCTTTATGAACAAAATATACATAATAATGAGATTTTATGGTTTTAAATACAGTCTTAATATTTCCCCAAACAGACAAGAAGAAATTTTTAACGCACTATTCTTTAAACTGCATTTTTCACTATTTCAGCATGACGGATGATGTGCTGGAGATTATTACCATTCTGAGCTTCCTGGAGTTTCTGCAGACATCTCATGACTGGCTCAGAGTCCCTGCTGTGTGTTCTAGCTTTCCCCTGAAAAGGCAGAGAATATATATATACCAATATTTTAAGATACTAATCAATTTGGTATATTTTATTAAATGACCAGCAGTTATGTAGAGGTATATTATGTATATGTAGAGGTGCATATATGAGCCTTGCTAAATGAATTACAGACTTGAAGGAGAATTTCATGACCCCTCACTTTAATATTGCTCTGTTTGAGTCTGTACATTGGGAGTAATCATTTCAGGGCTTTGGCTTAGCTGTTAATTCTTTTCCTCTGGGCAGAAACTCCCAGACCATTTAATGGTTATATTCAATAAAGTCAACAGATCAAGGCCAAATTACCCAGTAGAAACTTTTGGGGGGGCGCAGTAAGGTTAATTTATAACATTCATGTGTTGTAGTTAGCATAAATCAATGATTAAGTGCTAAAAGTCTATAACACACACATACTACGGTACTCTTTATTCTTTTCTGTTCTATGAGTGACATATTCATGTTTAAGATTCAGCAATCATTTACATGAAATCATATGAAATCCAATCATAAATGCATACAGTAAATTAAGGTCACCCTGGAAGTATGACTTCATATTCTACAGCAGCTTTGAGAGAAACGCCTTTATGAGCATGCAGAAGCAATACCCTCCTCTCCCAACCTCCAGAGAAGGAAGCAGCATGTTTACGTATTAGTTTGGCACACGGCTGTTCCGGCCACAATAGTCTTACTTAAGCCCTGCATCTGGAAGACATTTGTTAGCCTGTGCATTCAACTCGCTCAACAGCACAGCAGCGGTCAGAGCACCAGGCAACACTTGTGTAACTGGTTAAGACACAGAATATCACACAGAGGAGCATATGGCTGCAGATGGTCAGTATTACTTTCAACCTTGAGCTAAATTACACCTTAAATCCTCCTGTGTCTTGCAGGTTCTTAATATTCATGTAAGAGCATAAGAATGAGTTTTTTTTTCCTACCATGCATCTGTGCACCAACTGAAAGGTCTCGCTCCATGGTTTTTCTGAATATTTGGAGCTTAATTCAGATAAATAGGTCTTCTTCATTACTAGGGGGTCAAAATGACATTAAATGAGAGCACATATCAATTTCCCCCCTTTTATTCATGTGGTTATATAAATGAATGACTTGTTTACACACAACTGCAGATACAGTATGTTCCATATGTTGCTGAATGTTTGTTCAAATCCATAAAGTGCACTTGTTTCTCTTACCATCCACTTCTGATTCCATCACAGCTTTGTTTTTGATTTCTTCTTGAGTTTTTGGCTTCTTATGAAGAGTAAGCAAACAATGCATGTGCAATTAGGAATAAATCATAAAACTTTGCTGTAATGAAACAATACACTAATGCAATAGCTGATATACTGTCTTACTCTATTGCTTTGCTCATTCTAAATTAACTAATACATTGGTAACAGAGACAGAAATGCACAATAATCACCTATCACAACCTAAGCATGGCTCACGTTAAAGCCTATTTACGCATGCGCAGACGCGTCCTATCAGCGCGACTCTACGCTTGTTTCTACAGCTTTGCTGCTTCCTGTTCGAATCCAGGGATTTTACAGTCGACTCCGCTTTCTATCGCAAAACGTTTTGAATCAATAGAGTCGATTCAAAGAGTCGGCTCCACAAAATAAATAAATAAAAATCAGCCTAAAGATGAACTCACTGAACTTCAGGTCCAATGCTGAATAAACCCCTAAAGTACTTTTGCATTAGCGACGTTATTAGAGAAATAATAAAACTTTTATTTTTGTTACGAATTATGCATTTTCTTTTTTTTTTCTTCAAAGTGTAATACTACTGATGTTAGAAGCACGTAGGAGGCATTTGTCATAATGTTTCACCCATAAACCGAATAAAAATAAATATCTGTGTGGTTTTAACTGTAGAGTTTAAGAAACGACTCTCGATTCCCAACACCGGGAATTGGAGAATCGATTCATTCACAGAATTGACTCACAGCCTTACTGCTGTCTGACCCAACCTATCCCGAGGCTGTGGCGTTTAAGCTTAAAGCTAATGACTGTCTGTTTATACATCGGATTCGTGTCAGTTCGGATAAAAACTCGGCATTGATAAGAAGGTTGTTCATCAGTTTGGATCCAGGATGTTGGGACAGTGAGTGTATGTGGGTGTAGAAACAGCAGGGACAGGAAAAGCTTCTCCTACACATATTGTCTGCTAATTTCTCTCTTTGTTAACCAGCACATAAGAAGCAAAGGTAAGTTTGAGCATTGCGGTATATAAGCTCTTACATGTGTGAAAGATGGATGTGATAAACATGGTACATAAACAGATATTAGATACAGAAGGATAACATTAGCTAGTTAGCACTACAGTCACATAAAGCTAACCGGCTAGCACAACTCATGGGCTGAATGTCAATGGGGTCTGGTCCGAGATAGACAGATAGATAGACAGATGGATGGATGGATAGATAGAGAGACAAACAGACAGACTATGTTATAGATAGATAGATAGATAGATAGATAGATAGATAGATAGATAGATAGATAGAAAGATAGAAATGAAATAAAGACTGTTCTAGATAGATAGATTAGATAGATAGAAAAGAAAGAAAGACTCTGTTATAGGTAGATAAGACAGAAAGAAAGAACTTTATTGTCATTGCATAGTAGAGGCACACAGCAACGAAATACAGAAGTGTAAAGAGTAGCAACTGTGCAAATAGACAAGTGCAGTTAAATATGTAGCATATGTACAGAATGTAATATATATATATATATATATATTTGTGTGTGTGTGTGTGTGTGTGTGTGTGTAAACATATGTACGGCATGTAATATATATGTAAACATGTACAGTATAATGTATATATGTAAACATGTACAGCATGTAACATAATAGGTATATATGTAAACGTATGTACAGGATCAGAATCAGAAAGAGCTTTTATATGCCAGGTATGTTTTCACATACGAGGAACTTATTTTAGTGACAGAAGCTCCACAGTGTAACAGAATGACAATGATTAGACACGAACACATATATAATATAGACAGTTTGTATGTACAGTGGAAAAATGTGCAATTGAAATATAAATAAGTAAGTATGTAGTATGTAAGCATGTAATGTCTATAGGTATATATGTAAAGAAGTACAGCATGTAATATATATATGTAAACATGTACAGCATGTAACATAATAGGTATATATGTAAATGTATGTACAGAATCAGAATCAGAATCAGAAAGAGCTTTTATATGCCAGGTATGCTTTCACATACGAGGAACTTGTTTTGGTGACACAAGCTCCACAGTGTAGCAGAATGACATTGACAAGACACGAACACACACACACACACACACATATATATATAAATATAGACAGTTTGTATGTACCGTGGAAAAATGTGCAATTGAAATATAAATAAGTATGTAGTATGTAAGCATGTAATGTCTATAGGTATATATGTAAACATGTACAACATGTAATATATATATATATATATATATATATATATTTATATATATTTATATATATATATATATATATCAACACAAAAAAAAGTTTTGAAAAAAATAAAAATAAATAAAATTTATCATAATACTTGTAGGTGTCTTTATGGCATCATAACCAGGTATCATAACCAGGATTTATTTCCAAACGAATTTTTGAGAAAGCTGGCGTCACAATTTCGCTAGAAACCTGTGTGTTTGGAAAAGTGTTTAGTTTTGTCACTGTCTGTGAACCCATTTTTTTTAAATACTCATTGTTGTACTGGCAGAAGTACAGTTTCCTGTTATTGAAATTATTAAGATTTTTTTATTGTCTTTTTCTTTATTCTGACCGTATCTGTTCATTACAAGTGCTTTTAAAGAGTTGAATATGAAGATGCTTAAAGCCAGAGGAAATGATTTTACTTAACACTAATTTATGTTGAAAACTCTGAAATGAAATGCCTCACGAGGAATCAACTTCAGTCACTTTTTACACATAAAATGCTACAATATTTATGAAAAATATATTATTCATTTGTTAATGTATGCTCTTTAATTTAAATTTCATTATTGATATTATGCCTCTGTCCTCCTCTTCGGTGTTCTGGGTTCAGTTACTGTCTCTGGCCTGTGGTTCTCCTCGTGCTTTGAGGGTTTCTTCTTTGTACTCTGGTTTTCTCCCCCAGTCTGACACGTGCATTTTAGGCATTTTAGTACATGATTGGCATCTCTAAATTGTCCATGGTGTGTGAGTGTGTGTGATTGTGTTTTCCCATCAAGGGTATCCCCCACTTGTGCCCTGGGATAGGCTCCAGGTTCCCCACAATCCTGTGTATGCTAAGCAGTACAGAGGATCGATGGATGGAAGGATGGATGGATGGATGGATGGATGGATGGACGGATGTCATTGACATTTCCATGTTTGCCCGATAGTGAGTTTGAATCTCGGTGTTAGGGAGCCCTTTAAGAGGGGGTTAATGTATTACATGCTCTCCCCTGTCAGTCAAAGTGAGCTATGTATGTGAGGAAGAGGGCAGATGGTGCTTTCCCCTTGAGTGTGTTACACTGGCCTATGGCACAGCGTGAGCAGCAGTTTTGCAAATATGCGCTTGGCCGGCGTGTTTATCTCCATCTCATATGTATCTCCTACCGAAAAAGCAATAGTGACTGGCTACTAGCAGGTTGTGGGGATCTGGCTTGATCAACACTGCATCTTTGTCATTTTCTTATTATCGCATACCTTTAGTTGTTGGGTCACATAACAAAATGTTAAGAGTGATAAGATTCATTTCAGACACTTTAAAAATGACTATCAGACTGTGGAACTGTAAAAGTGTGAATAAGACATTAGAAACAATTGTTTAGACTTTCTGTGGCACATGCATAGTGTTTAAGCCTTTAGTTCTGTCATCAACTTTGATTAATTAAAAACATTTTTTTGCAGGTACACATCTTGGCCCCTGCACATTATCTCCACACTTATCTTCATCACATCTGTGACTTGTACCATTTCCTTCTTCCTGATCTCTCCTCACAGCTGCTTAGCACTCTCCTGTACCTCACTTATTCCTCCTCTCTAACCCTGCCCTCCTGAGTTGCCATGGCAGCCGCCAAGCCAAAAGGGCAGAACTCTCTGGCCCTGCATAAAGTGATTATGGTCGGAAGTGGAGGTGTGGGCAAGTCAGCACTCACCTTACAATTCATGTACGATGAGGTAAGAAATAGCAAAAAAATATTTTCAGACATCAAATTCAATCAGGAAAGATTGCTTTTTATATGACTCGGATGATTTGATTTACCAGTTTATCAGATATGACTGGAGGCTTGTATTATTCTACCTATTTCCACATAACTATTTTATATGCTATGTTAGCATATCTAAGTTCGGATGATTGCATCCAAAAGTGGAAGCATTTCAGATCGCTTCCAGTCATAACAACAAAACTGTAAAATGGAATACGATGAGTGTGTTAAACTCTTTGCTGCTGCTGCTCCAACCCCAGACATGAAGCCTTCACTTTTCGTGAATTTTAACATTTGTTTTCAATAAAATGTCGATGTATTATTGAGCTGTATGTTTTCCAGCAGGGAATGAAACCACAGAAAGAATCAGATATTAGAAACTATATGGGAAAAAGTATGTAGCCATCACAATGCTCCTATGTGGTTCTTCTCTAAACAGTGGCAATGGTGGCTCAAGTGGTTAAAGCTCAGGGCTGTCGGTTGGGGTTTAATCCCTGGCACTGGCAAATGTCAGTTTAAATATATAATGTATTAAATGCAGAACAAGAAACTATCAATAGCATTTAATTGGAGTTTTTTAGATGTTAATGAGTTCCTAGCACACATGCATGAATATTATTATGAGAACCTGCTTATGCACAGCCACAAGCCCAACGCCATGCAATTATAATGAAGCTCATAACAGATTACATTATGAGGTGTACATAGTATGCATTTGTATAACATTGGTGTGATGACCATAATGCAGTAGTAAGGTTGCAAAACAAGGCCATCTTTGTGAAATATTCTGAGAGCACTTACCCCATGCGAATCGAATCATTACTCCAGATGTACTCCAGCAACATTCATTACTTAACAGACATATGTCTGGAAACCTGAACTTGCACCTGATAATACTTTAGTGTAATTTGCATTGAACAGACACTGTGTTATCAGTAGCAGTAATTTTTAAAGGTGCAATAATCAATTATTTATTTATTCACTTTTTTTTTTTTTTTTGCTTGTACAAATAATCGGAAGATACATGATATCATGATCAAAAATAGATAAAGCCATGGCCTTAACGAGAAAAGCCGTTTAGAAAACAGTCTAGAATACTTGTTTGTCTTTTGATGCACCTACTGTAAGTAAATTCGTAAACACTATATTCTGTGAACCATGTAGATTCTTCATGCATGTCGGTGAAAATGATTCAAATATTATAGATCAACTCTCAACTGTCAGAGATCTAATCTTCAAAAAAAATGATCTTTTTCCTAATTTACATTTAAATTTCTCAAAATAATAAATCGACTGAGGGTTAGACAATCTACAAAATACTTGAACAAGAAGCCTTTTTCCACTTCTTGTCTCAGTTTGTGGAGGACTATGAGCCTACAAAAGCTGACAGCTACAGGAAGAAGGTCGTCCTGGATGGAGAGGAAGTTCAGATTGACATTCTGGACACAGCAGGTCAAGAAGACTACGCAGCCATTAGGGACAACTACTTCCGTAGCGGAGAGGGCTTCCTCTGTGTCTTCTCAATCACCGAGCTGGAATCTTTTGCTGCGACTGCCGATTTCAGGTAGAGTAATGTTGTACAGTGGCATTGAATGATGGATTGATGGCACATCTGTGCTGAGCATTTCCTACACTGTGCAGAGAGCAGATCCTGCGTGTGAAGGAAGATGAGAACGTACCCTTCCTTTTGGTTGGGAATAAATCGGACCTGGAGGACAGGAGACAGGTGAGCACAGACGAGGCCAAGAGTCGAGCTGAGCAGTGGGGTGTGTGCTATGTGGAAACCTCCGCCAAAACTCGTGCCAACGTGGACAAGGTCAGTATTCTGTGAGGGAACACCGACCAAGTTTAGGGTTGTTACAGTGATTGGTTTAAAGAGAGAGCAAACCATATAGAGGTCAGTAAAGGGAAATAGTGTACAGTAATTGGTGCAAGAGAAGAGCGATCTGAAAAACTTGGTGTCCTAAAAAAATTCTTAATAAAGATAATTGGAAATACAGAGGACAGTGCAAGAATGAAATGCTTGTATAAAATATTTTTTTTTATTATTGTTTCTTTTTTTTTGCATACCTTAATTCATTGTGTCAATGTATTTGTAGACGAATCTGAAATGAGGGAAAAATCTCACCTTACACATGTTTTCTTGAAAGAAAACAAGGCCATCATTGCTTTCCATGTCATTTGACATTGTTGCTTACTGTTTGGTATCGTGGGTGTTTTTCATCAGCCTCGTCTTTTCAGGTGTTCTTCGACTTGATGAGAGAAATCCGTGCCAGGAAGATGGAGGACAGCAAGGAGAAAAATGGGAAGAAGAAGAGGAAAAGTCTGGCTAAGAGAATCCGAGAGAGATGTTGCATTTTATAGTAAAAAAAAAAGAAAAGTGCTCAAACAATCATTCCCATGCTCTTCCCTTATGTTTTAAGTATGTAAATATGTCTGTTCCATATCTCACCACAGCCAACTAATCCAGGCGTGTGTATATGTGAAGAGTTTGCAGCTTTGTGGTCACAGTGAACGTGCGTCAGAACCAGAGTTGGTTTTATTATAGCGCTTTAGAGTTTCCCCTCAGATGAAGCTACTAGGAGTGCTTTTTTCACTTTTCGTCAAGTTATCTGTTACACTATATACCGGAAATCCACAATATCTTGTGGAATGTTCTTCGCCACATGTTGGCACCAGTCACTTTTCAAATCGCTCTTAATCCATCCAGTGATTTGAACAGGTTCAGCACAAACCCTGGAATCCTGCTGCTTGATAAAATCCTAAACCGGAACCAGTGGGTCAAAAAAAAAAAAAAAAAAAAAAAGCATACCAGTCAATGGGTTAAGATCTGTTATGTCTGGGTTATTTGCTCACTATTGTTTGTGAACAATTTAAGTATATTGTTGTTACAGGCAAACATGATTGGCTGTCAGTTATGCTTAATGGTTGCTGTTTGAAATAAAAGCACAGTAACATATTTGACATTGGGTTAATAGCTAGTAAACACTGACACTTAGAAAGTATGAGCCACTAGCTGATTTATTTACTGTGATGCTTTTTGCTAAGCTTAGGAGAAATGTGAATTGGAAAAGGGAAGTTCCTGATGCCTTGATATCAAATGTGAATGTGAAGCTCTATATTTAACCATTTTTTAAATCAAGGAATTGAAAGATATCGGAGCAGTAGTTTACAGGGAAGGCCACTTGCCCTGTATAACGTTCTTTTACACTGTTAACACTATACATAGCTTTATTGTAGTTTCTAAATGTAGTGTTTTGTAAGGTGTTTTCTCTGTCATAATATCAGAGATACAATTTACAAAAAAAGCTAACGCCCTATGAAATACCATTACAGATCTGTGCGGTAAGTGAAGTGGCAGTTGTGTGCTTTTACTTTTCTTTTTTCTTTTTTTTTCCAAGACAAATACACGTCAATACACACATCCTTGGAATTAGTTTTATTGGTCATTATTATGTTTAGTTTTTGTTTATTATTTTTAATGAACGGTTTTATTACAGACATTTCTTTTTTGTAGAATATTAGTTTCACTGTACACTTTGGTTCAAAGTATATCTTATTTGTGTATTTTATTTAATATGCCTATTTTATATTGCTTCTTAACAAAATGCTCTAACATGCCAGTTGTTTACATTAACAAAACTGCCAGAATAAATTATAGTGGAGGTAAAGGCTTGATGTGTTAGCTCTCACATATAAAACACTAACAATATCCAGGCATATGTTCGGCAAACGTTGTTTAGTTGTTTTTTTTAATGGACAAGTGACCCTAAAGGTTTTAGATAACTTGACACTGTCACTGTCGGGTTTGTGAGTTTTCAGAAACCTGGGACACTTAAAAAAAATGTTTTAGATTTGATTTGTTTAAAAAAAAAAATTCTGTTGGAAATCATGTGAGATCTTTACACCTGTAACCACCACAATGCAATTTATTGTGACTCACAGTTAACGGTTAATATATCAAATGAACTGTAACTCTGCTGAAGCTTGATAAGTATGAAATACTGTATGTTGGAACAGTAGTGTGAGATAACCATGGTGGGCTTTTGTAGCAGAATTACTAAGCTGTGCTTTGCCTAATTATTTACTAATCCTGTCATGGTGCTAATTTTTGGCTTATTTGCAATGGCTCAAACGTATGAATGGTGTTCGTGTCCATAAAAATTATTGAATTAATGTAGAGACTCGTTAGAATGTTTTTCTTTGTGACATGCACTAATCTGCCCTCTATTTGGCAGAAACCATAATTTCACTCTTCACTTTGTAGCAGTAGTGAAAATAAGCTTTTTTATTGCAATTTAAAAAAAAAAAAAATCTAATTTTTTTGTTGTTTGTTTCTTTCTAATCCTATCTGTGTGCAGTTCTGTTCTTCCAGAAATCATTTCTGTCAAGTTATTGTAACAGATTGCACAGGGGGAAAAAACTTTATTTTATCAATTGCAGTTCAGTTTGTAATTTATGTAACTTCTTTTGTTATTTATTTTTTTTGACAGAATATAGGCTTTTAAAGTGACACTTCCAAATGATTTACACTTGCTGACAGTGCCCTCTTGTTAACTTCTTTTTCTGTTGAATTTTCTCTCTACTTGTCTGTTTTACTTGTGTACTGTGAGACATTGGAAAGAAAAAACTAAATTGAAGGTTATGACTTTTTTTTTTTTAGAAATAAAATCGTTATTCAGACATCGTGTTTAAATGTAGTGGCATAATTCTGATGTAAAGATCTTCGCCTATGTGCATAAATACTACTCGCATGGAAGAGTAAAGCAAATGCAGCAAGGACAAGACAGTTTTAAATAATTCCTTGTTGCACCTGTAAAATCAAATTACAGTCTAATCGTATACATTGTTGGGTCCTTTTCCAAACTGTTGCTAGAAGAGGACCAAGTCGTTCCAGCATGATGATACTTGTGCATAATGCAAGCTTCATGTAGTCATGGTTTGTAGAGTTTGAGTGTCCTACACAGAGCCCTGACCTAAACCGCACTGAACACCTTCAGGACGAACTGGAACCAACACCAAACCTTCCCCTCACCCTACATCAGTATCAGATCTCACTAATCCCCACATCCACGCTCCAACATCCAGTATAAAGACTTCCTAGAAGAGTGTAGCTTATTATAACAGCAAAGAGGGGAAGAAAATCTGAAACGACACAATCGATGAGAATCCTATGGATGTGTGGGTGAAGTTTGCAGAAACTTTTCACCTTGTATGTATATTTTTTTGTTGCTCTTTTTGTGGTTAAAACAAGATTCTTGTAGAAAATACTGTCAACATGTATTGACTGTTTTACTTTATTTCAAATATTTGATAAAACATTTGATGCTGTGGGAAAGAGAATGTGAATCACATATGTGGGTCGGACTCGTCCTCTGGTGGAAAAGGTGGTGTATTGCAATATTTACGCAGTTAAGAGAAGTTAATAAGTGCCACGGCTTTGAGTCTCTGCCATGATTGAAGGTCTTTACAGTGTACACAGAGGCCTTGTAGTAACAGGTTTCCAACGTGGGTTTCGCTACACGCACAACAAAAAAGTCGTATTATACTATTTTTTTTAAATAATTAACATAGATATTTAAATGCTTCTCGTTTATATAGGCAATGGTTTCTCTGAAAGTGGGCATTCTTTGCGTTGTTTTTAAATGTGTTTTTCAATTGTTGAATCTGCTGAAGGGGAATGTAAGATAGCCAGCGAGGCAAGCTTAGCTTTGCGTAGCTACTTCCTTGTTAGTGAGAGTCAGTAGTGTGAGGGCAAGAAGTTTCACGATCTCTGTTCTCGGCTTTGTTTTTCTTTATCACTCTTATTTCACAAGTCACTCCAGCGACCGAACACCAGCCTGTTTGACACGGAGAAACAGACAAAAGTACTAAGCCATGGGAGACGCTGTGAAGAAGGAAGCTGTTCATGCGACTGCTCGCTAAGTTAGCGGTAGCTAACCAAGCTAATCTGAGTTAGCCGGCTAACACATGCTGAAATGTTCACGACTGGATTACTAAAATACCGTGTCGGGTTTTGGGACATTTAGAGAATATATTCTAGGACAGATTGTTTGCTTACAGCACTGATGCTGTGGATCGGCTTTGGTGCAGAAGATACGAAACCCGCGGCTGGAGGTGTCTGGCTGTTTTAGCTAGCTGACTCGGCTAGCTCTATAGCTAGCATCCAGCTAGATTTGTTTCAAATGTTTTGCTTTGTTTTTACCGGGGACCGGTCACCTGGAAACAAACCTTTCAGAACGGGGGTGTTAATCTCAATGATCAATGCCTAATCCGGAGATTTCTCACGGCGGTCGGGGACGGAGCCCCTCGGCACAAAGGAACCGCAGACATGAGAGGCGGAGTAAAGCTCCCGGGAGCGGCGGCGCTAGCGTTAACGCCAACCGGAGGGAGAGGCACCGGGACGGGCCGCGGCGCTCATCGGCGTCACGGCGAAAGAGACGCAAGCACGGCAGGGAACGGGAGACGCGGCGCTCGCCTGAGAAAGCGGATGGGTACGTACACGGTCTGGCAGTGGAGTACGACGACGTGAGCTCGCAGTCGGAGCGTTTCTCGGGGAGTCCGTCACCCAGAGCGGAACAGTGGGCCATAGCAGAGCTCCGAGACGGCGACGTGACGCCGGGAAAGAAATCGCGCAGAGACCCGGACTCAGGAAGCCGACAAGATAGAGACCTGAAAGTCAAAGATCAAAAACCGAGTCGCGAAAGGGACGCGCTGTCCAAGTCACGGGAACGGCCGAGAAACCACGACAGCAACGGGAAGAAGTCATCAGCAGACAAAACACGCGAGGCCAAGCGACACAAAAGCAGAACCAAGTCGGACAAGGAGCCTCCTTCTGCGTACCGAGACACACCACACGCTTACCGGGAGGCCTACAGGAAAAGCCCGGGCTTTAATAAAGCCGAGAGCCCGTATTCATCGTACCAGTACGGCTACCAGTCTCCCAGCTACAATCAGTTTTCTAGCTACGGGAGCAAAAGGCTCTCGCCAAACGCAGCTTACTACGGACGGGACTCGGAGCCGTACAGCGGCTACAGCGCGTCCAAGTCACCGTCGACCAAACGGAAGCGCTCTCCGGGAAGCCCGTACGCGTGGCGCCGCACTCCGAGTCCGTACGAAGCGTGGGAGCACAACTCCAGTCCATACAGTCGGAAACGTTCCCGGAGCCCATACAAGAAATCAGTCAGCCCCAGTCCAGAGCAGAGGTAAAGTCTCACTCACACACACACACACACACACACACACACACACGTCTAGATATACAGTGGCTACCAGGACAGGACGCACCACATCTCTAGTCCCATATCAGTCATGAAGTCCTTATTTTCCATAGACCCAGTTCATGTAGGTGCCATAATTAATTTATGTTTCTTTTTCATAATCAGATTGGTGATTAGACATGTTCATTTGTACAGGTTCCCTCATGAGTCATATGTCCATGCAGATAAGTGTTATATTGTCTCAGTCCAAACTAAACCTGGTGTGAAAAGGATAAGTAACTCTGCTTTATTCCATAAACCCATCGCCTTTTTTTTTCTCCAAGTAAGCTTAAAACTCATGAATATTATCATGGCTGAGTAAGAGAAGCTACCATTGGATGATCTACATTCACCTCTCTGTTCAGTGGTAAATAAGTAACCACCAACCCACATGGTGTCTCTGGTTAAATGGCCTAATATGAAAGGCTTTATCGGGCATGTTGTGAAGTTTGATCACACTATTTATAATTATTTTTCTGTTAACGTGTCCAAGCTTTTAAACATTTGACCTTTATTTAAGCAACTACAGTCTAGCTAAGGTTTTCACAGGTCGTGAGACGGTTGAACTTTGGCCTAGTTGAAGATACAACCTTCTTTTTGTATGCGTGTAAAATTAATTTGCAGTGTAGTAGGATCCATTTTGTAAAATTACAAGCCATACTAGTTACTACACAAATCATCAGAACTTTTTGAATTTGTTGTTTTTGATTAAAATTCAAATGGCCTTTTTGTAGATAGAATATTTTTGTGTATGGCTCACTTTTATATGTAATTGCTTTAGTTGAAACCTGGAATATAAACGAATTGACATGACTGTATATTTTTTCCCATAACACTTTATTTATCTCAAAATGAACTTCGAAACACGCTTGAAGCCATTATATGTTGTGAGTGATTCGTCTTGATTGGTTTTGATGTAGCGATCAGTTTAAACACTAAGATTTGTTGCATTTTAAAGTGACGTGACATACGGCTAAGTACGGTGACCCATACTCAGAATTCGTTCTCTGCATTTAACCCATCCAAAGTGCACACACAGCAGTGAACACACACGCACCGTGAACACACACCCGGAGCAGTGGGCAGCCATTTATGCTGCGGCGCCCGGGGAGCAGTTGGGGGGTTCGGTGCCGCAGCATATATGGCTGCCCACTGCTTATGATGTCAAGGAACAGGGGAAATTTTATTTTTTAATATTATTATTTGAATATTATATATATTGCAGATAGAATCGATCATTTACTGTTTCATATCGTTTGTTTTGTTTAAAACCTGTCTGAAATGTAATGATTGCTGAGCTCCTCCAGATGAAAAAAACTTGCTGGTTAATTTGTTGTAGTGAAAATGAGTGATCTACTTTAAGTGTCCGATGTTTTGTGCTGTAGGCGTCCAGGGAAATCACGTTCACGCAGCCCATACACATCATCACGCCGCTCACGGTCTCGTAGCCGTCACCGTCACTCACGTTCTCGATCACGACCCTCCAGCCTTTCACCCAGTACCCTCACATTCAAGAGCAGCCTGGCTGCTGAGCTCAGCAAGCAGAAAAAGGCCAAGGCTGCTGAGGCCGCGCGCGCCAAGAGCTCCAGCAACACCTCCACGCCAACCAAGGGCTCATCTTCCTCTTCCATTGCACCCCAGCCCAGCCCTATTATCAACCACACAATGAAGAAAACACGCCCCCCATCTCCTCCTCCGGCACCTGAGAAAGGTCCCAGAAGCCCTGCGTCGAGCCAGCCACCGTCCCCCATCGACAAGATCACCAAGAGCAGTTCAGAGGTGCTTCAATCTGGCAAGGAGGGCAGGGTAAAAGAGGAGAAGAGGAAATGCCAAGCTGCTCCAGCGAAGGAGAAGGAGAAAGTGAATGCTCCAGTGTTCTCACTGTCCTCTCTGCCTTTGCCCAACCTCACAGAACACATAGATGGAACAGACAGGTCTGATCTGTTGTATTCCTAATTTTTTTTTTGTGTTGCTTGTTTATTTCTGAATGTATATGTATTATTTATAAGCAACTTATTTTTGTCCGTTATATAGCTTGAAGAACTCTACACACTCAGGGAAGAAGAAACCAGAAAAGAAAACCCGCCACCTCCTCACTGACCTCCCCCTCCCTCCTGAACTTCCTGGCAGTACGCTCGGCTCGCCTCAAAGCCCTACAGAAGACAAAAAATCTGCCATGTTAAGAAGACGACCAAAGTATGTTATCTCACAGTTTTGGTGCAAAAACTCATGCTTTGTATTTACATGTTTGGGTCATAAGCTTTCGCCATATACTTCATCACGTCGGAGTTTTGTAGTCTTGCAGCATTTACAAATCCCTTTAGAAAATAGTGACCATCTTAAACTTGTGCTCTGAATTTAGAAAATCTGATTGCCTCTCATCTGGGGATAAACATTTAAACAAACAACTTTGGTGTTAAATTTTATACCTTTTGTTATGCGACTCATTCAAGCAGAAAAGGACAAATTGTTTTCTCACTACATAAGCTGGACAGATAGATAAAGGAAAAAAACTTTCATTTTAAAATGTGTATTAGTAACTGAACCAGGATGTGAATACGACCTCGCTGGTTTAATATTGTTAATTGTGTTGACTCACAGGCAGAAATCTGGGAATACCAGAGTGCTGTAGCTGTTTGTGTTACTTTTTTAAGAATATCTTTTCAACACCTCATTACACAGAAAGCGTCGACATTTTCCAAGATTGATTGGACTTTTTTCTTTTCCCCACCCACGATCAGTGTCTAATGAGTCATGTTTGGCTAACAGACATTTTCACAGCCTCCCAGTCAAAATACGTACATTTGCAACTAACCTCCACGAGCCTACGCAATGTGCCGAATAATATATATTTAACACAGCCATACCATCATTAGTGATTAGTTAGTTAACCTACCATTTTTGTTTTGTATAAAGATACAAAGGGCAGTTGTTTGGTCCTTGTTCACCTTCATATGTACGCTCTTTTAAGATGACCTGCCCATAAAGTGATTATTTTACTCAGCAGAATATAAAGCTCATACAAACAAATTTTTACTTGTCGTTAAATCGCAAATGTAACTTATATTTCTTGTGTGTGTGTTTAGAATATGTGGCCCACGTTTTGGAGAGATCAAGGAAACGGAGATAGATTGGGGAAAGCGATGTGTAGATAAATTTGAAATCATTGGGATCACTGGAGAAGGTACCTATGGACAAGTGTACAAGGCTAAGGATAAAGACACGGGTAAGATTCTCAATAACGGAGTTACGCTGTAGGTGCACCTCAAATCTCAATTTAGAAATGTCTTTTAAATTGGCCCCCGTTGTGTTTGTTTATTTTCAACATTTAAAAAATTCACTGTCTTCTGCTAAAGCTAGCAATGTTTGTTACGTGCTTTTCATTTTCTACCGCTTATCTGATTGTATTATTTCAGTTGATGTATAATATCGGTTTAAATGTAATAGTTTAATGCAATAAATACCTCTGTAGCACCATCTTATGTCAAGAGTACTTATAGTGCTTCTTCTTCATGTAATACATGACCATCACTGCAGTGATTAGCATTTGAAATCCATAACTTTCTAATCTCCCTCTCTTTAATTCAGCTGAGATGGTGGCTCTGAAGAAAGTGCGATTAGACAATGAGAAAGAAGGCTTTCCCATCACTGCTATCAGGGAGATCAAGATCCTACGGCAGCTCAACCACAAGAGCATCATCAATATGAAGGAGATCGTCACGGATAAGGAGGATGCTCTGGACTTCAAGAACGATAAAGGTACGGTTAGCAATAATCTTATTCACAAACAGCAACAGATATCAGCAAGATGCTTAGCTCTTAAACTTTTGTCTCTTGACCCTGATGTTGTGGGTTCTTTGTTGAATGTTTAAAAAGGAGCATGTTTTATTTGAATACTGAAGCAGCTGTTATGCATGATATTTATATTTAAACAGTTTTATATCACATCACAGTCGAGTGCTCGTTTCTGATCGGTCAGAAGGTGTGTGTTATTTTTGTATAACAGCATGGCTTGTCAGTAGATTCTGGTTGTAACATGAACGACAGGTTAATATTAACGCGCTCACAATGGTACCGTTTCTTTAGTGACAGCTTATATACATGGACTTACACAAAAGATGCTCCATATAAAATAAAAACCGATACTAAACAGTGTGTGTGGTGCATATGAGCTAGAAAAACATAGTAGATATCCATCAATCTATACTTCTGTTTTCACTGTGTGTAATGACTGTAAACTTTGTGTGTCAGGGGCATTTTACTTGGTGTTTGAGTACATGGACCATGACTTGATGGGGCTTTTGGAGTCTGGCCTAGTCCATTTCAACGAGAGTCACATCAAATCCTTCATGCGGCAGTTGCTGGAGGGTCTGGACTACTGCCACAAGAAGAACTTTCTGCACAGAGACATCAAGTGCTCCAACATTCTGCTCAATAATAAGTCAGTGTACTTCAGAAAGTCTATGAAAAAAAAAAAACCCGGCAGCAACCAAGCAGTTTTTTTTTTTTTTTTTAATTGTTTAATTTTTTAAAAAATTTCTATCCCCTCTTTCTTTAGGGGTCAGATAAAGCTGGCAGATTTTGGATTGGCTCGACTCTACAACAGTGAAGAAAGGTCAGTGTTCACATATTAAGCTTAATATAAACTTAATAGCTGACCTTAAAACATTTATGCCTTTTAATTGCGTTATTTTTTATTAATTTTTTTCTTCCCCAGCCGGCCCTACACCAATAAGGTGATCACTTTATGGTATCGTCCACCTGAGCTTCTGCTTGGGGAAGAGCGGTACACACCTGCCATCGATGTGTGGAGCTGCGGGTAAGAGATAAATGCTATCCCGAAGATCTATATCGAGGCGGTCCTGATCATTTCCAGCGTTTATATTTCTTGCTTGCTGTGCTTGATTCTTTTCTAGGTGCATTCTGGGTGAACTTTTTACCAAGAAACCTATTTTCCAAGCCAACCAAGAACTGGCACAGTTAGAGTTAATTAGGTAAACGGGTTTTCGTAACAGATGAAGATGTATCCGTCACACTGTGGCTCGGTGTTGCGTGCTTTTATGAACTAGCGCCATGTTGTTGTTTTGTCTGCAGTCGTATTTGTGGCAGCCCCTGTCCTGCCGTGTGGCCCGACGTCATCAAACTGCCATACTTCAACACCATGAAACCAAAGAAACAGTACAGACGCAGGCTCCGTGAGGAGTTCGCTTTGTGAGTAACAGCAAGACGATTTTAATACAGGGAATAGAATACATTATTATAAGGCGTTGCGCTGCATCATTTAAACCGTAATGCACTTCAATATCCATAATAGTGGTGCAAAATGTTTGGCTTCTGACTATCTGTAAACTTCCTAACTTGTAAACCCTAAGTAAGTAAGTAAATAAATAAATGTCTCCTCACAGCAGCTACACACATTTGGATTCAATCAAAACTTATCCACAATAGAAGCCCCTGTGAATTAGCTGACCAATCAGAAATGAGAAGTCAACCGTGCTGCGTTATCAGCAGAACCCTTATTAACCCCTGATGTAAAGTGGCACTTTGATTTTTTAATACCATTTGACCGAAACAATCTGCCTTAGTTTAATTACCTCTTGTCAATTATTTGTCAATATGAGTTTGGATTTCTAGAAAAAGTGTATTATTGTATATAGAGAGCACATAAAATGTCCATTATGGAAAACCCAAACGTTGGTATAATCCATTTCTGCTCGAGAACTCACCAGTTTCTCATCCACAGCAGAGTGTTTGTGATCGGACATCTGTTTTGTCTCCTTGTAGTACAACTGAATTTATGCGTTCAGTAATGTGTTGAAATAAAATGGATTTTGTTTATCTCAGAATTTATAATTTCTAGTTATAAAAGCTGTTTAACTAAATAGATCATATCAAGCACTTAACTGTTCTTTTGGTGGGCTTTTGTCATCTTAATGCCCTTCTGTTTTGTAGTATTCCTCCGACAGCCCTGGACCTGTTTGATCACATGCTGGCTTTGGACCCAAATAAGCGCTGTACTGCCGAACAGGCTCTCAGCAGCGACTTCCTCAGAGATGTGGATCCGACTAAGATGCCTCCACCAGAGTAAGAGTGCCATCTCCCGTATCATTTTTGTTCTTTTTTGCCTGTTTGCACTACAGCATTTCCCTGTAATTTAAATACAGAGGTGTATGATTAAAAGGAGGGACAAATCCATATAAAAGCTCCAGAATGCTGCCTGTGATTTGGTTGCTCAGAAACCCCATTGTTGAGCCTGAAAAGTCAGATCACTTTAGTGTGTTAATACAAATTGAGGGAAACACATGAGTACTGGATCAGCACCCGCTTGTAGAAAAGATTTTAATGTAAACTTTTTTTAAATGTACGAACATGCGAGGGGAAAAAAATCAAGGTGTTGGCCAACAGCTGTAAGTTCTGGTATTTCTGGTATTCTGTCACATGTAAAAGATATCATTTGAGCTCAGCTGGTGTTTTTAATTTTCTCTCAAATTGTTTACCTTCTGAGTGACGCGTACTTATCGTAGCAAAGTTAACTGTGATTTTCACCTCTGCTTCCATATGAATCCACATCGTACAAACAGTTCCACCTTTAACCAGATCGTTCCACAGGCATTTGTGTAGCAGAGCAGGTGGACATCTGAATGAGTGTCATGTGTGCTAGTTATTACAGATTTGTCCATCCTTGATTATAGACTACATGTGTACAAGACTACTCTCTCTCTCTCTTTCTCTTTTTTAACCGTTTCTCACACACTTCTTATCCTTCTCTGTCTCCAGTCTTCCTCTGTGGCAGGATTGTCATGAGCTGTGGAGTAAAAAACGACGGAGGCAGAAGCAGATGCCGGAAGAACTAGCCGCTCCAAAAGTTCCACGGAAAGAGCTGGGACTGGACGACAGCCGCAGTAACACGCCTCAGGGTTTCCCTTCTGCTGGAGGACACAAAGGGCCCAGTGCCACTTCTGCTGCCATGCTGGGTAACATAACACCCCCTTTGCTCTGCTTTCTGACTGGAGCACACCATTAATATATCTATATATCACTTAGACACAAACAAGAAGACAGATGCATCCCCGATTTTGTGTATATACCAAATATTTGTAAATTTGTTCCTAGCTCTGTACACATAGCCTTGTCGAGTATGTATTTAGTGTTAAATATTCTTTGTCTTGCACTTAAGTAATCAAGTCTAAACTCTTGCTTTGAAATCTATAAATCTGCTATTTAAAACAGATGCAATATATTTACCTTTTGTGTACTAAGAAACCTATTATGTCTCTGTCAGACCTCAAAGGTCCTAATTCTCAGCTGACTCAGGAGCAGCTGGCTGTACTTCTGAACTTGCTCCAGTCTAAAAGTGCCCCAGCAGGTTCTGCACAGCTTGCCCAGGCCATGGGCTTTAAAATAAACCCTGATACACTGCAAGTAGCCAAGGCTCTTCTCCCAGCGGCAGCTGAACCTGAGAGGCAACCGGAGCCTCCTGCCCAGGCACAGTCCAAAGCTCCCAAACCCCCACAAGCTGTGGCAGCGGTGGGTGGAGCCCCCCGAACACCACCCCTGCCCAAGCCTCCATCGCCCTCCACTTCACAGCAGCAGGGCAAAAATGACGGAGAAATCTCTGCCACAGCCACGCAAACAGCAGTCACGATGCTGCTCGCTCAGTTTCTCAAGGTTCAGCAGAATGCAGAAGTGCTAGGGACAGATGGGGCAGATACAACCATTTCTACAGCACCGGGGGCGGCTTCTGCACCCCCTCTCCCTGCAGAAATAAAACAGCCACCAGAGCCCAGTCCTGTCTCACCAGGTATAGCAATCTCTTTTTCAAGGGACATTTTGTCTGTATAAAACATTCAAGTCAACAGCTTTCATTATCACAAAAATATTTTATTTTTCTGAATCAGTGGTATGTGTCATTGCTTGTAACTGCTTGTATCCCATATGGCTCATATTATGCTCGAGTTTGTAGCCTGCAAGAAAGTGTCCAACTTTTGAGAATATTTACAGATGATTAATTAGACGAAGTACAAATACAACAGAACACAAGTATCCACTATGAGAGGCCATTAACTGGTCAGTGGACATTTGGACCGTAGTCTGTTCTTACCTGGTGATGAAATAATGTTTTATGGCTCTTGTCTTTTTAGCAACTGAGGGGAGCGGAGCGTCCTCCCGAGCTCCTGAGCCGCTCTCTATCCTGCCTCCTGATCAGAGGCCCCCAGAGCCCCCAGAGCCCCCTCCATGTGCAGACCTAGACTACCGGCAGGCCCCTGAGAACCAGCCTCTCCTCCCCTCTTCCTGTTCCACCTCTGCAGGACTAGGAGAAGCAGCACGGCCACCCGAGCCTGATTTTCCTCCTCTTCCTCCACCAAGAAGTCACTTGCCCCCTCCACCTTTTCCCCCTGCAGGCTTCGGAGAAAGCTACCTCAGCCACATGATGGGAGGAGGAATACCCCCTCATGCACATGCTCATTCCACATCGTCTGCCACGGTGCCCTTCCCTCATGGAGCAGCAACAGGTGGCAGCACTAGTGGAGTTTCTGCAGGAGCCAGTGGCAGTATGGTGTTTAGCGGAGATAAGGACCATCGCTTTGAGTACAATCACAGTCCCATACCTGTGGAGGGCACTTCCCATCCTTCTAGCATACATCTCTACAACCCTGCAATTGGCCAGAAGGACGGAGGAGCACCACCCCCTTCTATTCCACCACCTCCTCCAGGCCAAGTTTGGGGCTCCCCATCCCAGTCTGGACCTCCGCCCCTTCCTCTTGGGTACGTCCCCCATTTAAACAATGCAGCACTAAGGGGGAGAGGACTCCCGTACTGATTAGGAGTGACAGCACGGTGACAGACTTACACCTCAGAAAAGGACGACTGTAAATGAGAGAAGCAGTTGCGATCGATCAAGCCAGCACTGAGTGCACTACAGAGGCACGCCTAATTTGTAATAATCCTAATTATGGATGCGGGCAGGCATTTCAGTAGAGTATTCTGGCTTGCGCCACAACTAGAGGGGTGTGAGATGAGAGGGATTACTTTCCTCTTCACCCCTTTTTTTTATTAGTTACCCCTCTCTATGATTTGGTAATCTCTCAAACTGCTGTCTTTTTAAATAAAATTTCACCTTTTTTGAGTGTGCATTTACCAGCCTGGTAAGTGTTTTTATTATCTGTACCTTAGTGGCACCTTTAATTGCATAAGGACAGACTAGTATTACAATGTTTTGCACTACTGAGTAAAGTAGGTGGAAACAATTTAAGATATGAAATGATTTCGATGTGCTGCATCTGCACAAGATGAACGACCAGTAATGTAGATTTTCTTTTCCCCCTTAATGACTTAACATGGGTGGGCTTGGTCTGTTTTTCACTGGAGGAGCTTTTCTAAAAAGCATTTGGCTCCAGTGAGATTGGCAGCACTTGGGTGACTACGCTCCTTTAAATCGGTTTGTCTACTTAACTAAATGAAACAAAGCTGTATTTTCTCGCCAGTTCCACCAGCCATTGTCTACAGCCATTGTAAAATGGAACAAAGAAAGCAGTTTCAAAAAGGAGAGGAGCAGCAATGTCTTTTTTTACTAAATGTTTTTGTTCTTTTGGCAAATGTTTATTAAAGAAATGCCAACCATGTATGTCCTGTTGTCTGTGTAGCCTGTTCTTTTAGCATCGGTAAGGCAAACTCTTTATTTTCTGAACTTGTCTTACCATTGAATGTATCCTAAGTTTATCACTTTTTTTCTCTTTTGTACTCTCTGTAACAGCTGCTTCAATTCTGCAGGCTAAACATAAGAGCCGAATTAGGGCAAACAGCTGCACACACAGGTTGGCGTAGGTGACACTGTCACACCTGCGCCAGCTTCTCTTGGTTCAGTTATGGCTGGTTTTTTTTCTTTTATAATTCAAATATAAGAAGGTAAGAAGTGCATTTTGAGAAAATAGCGTTTCAGGCTTCTGAGCATTAATAGACTCCTTTTATCCAGAGTGACTTGAAATGATTTGTAGTCTTTCAAGTCTAGAAGCTTATGGTCATTTCAACCATTTACTGTATAGCTCCAGGACCACAGTGCTACATGGAACAACACAGAGCTAAGGACTTAAGTAAGTTAGTCCTAGCAACATAAAGTGCATCTGTGCAAACGGTGCAAGGCACTGCAATATCTTTGTGTTGGTACAACTGGGGATGTTCCAGGAATACTACACCGGTAAGTAAGTACAATGTACAGCAAAGCAAATAGTACAAGTTTAAAATGATTTAGACTGTCATTTAAGTGCTTGGTTCACATCTAGGTCTTCAGTCATTTGCAGCAGAAGTTCATCCCACTACCATTGTGCCAGTATAGAGAATATCTTGAAGGATCAAGTAAATCCACAGTAGAGGTTCAAATCAAAAGCGGTAGAGTGGTTTTATTAGTGCTTTCAGGTAAGTGTCTGTTTTTGGATTTCAGAGGTATGGTGAGTTTCAAAATTTTGAAAAGAAATCAAGCAGTTTTCTTATGACCCACAAGGAAACCTCTTCCAGGAGCAAAGCTTGAGTTGACAAGCAATTAAACCAGCACTTGAGTGACCTCTGTTGAAATGACCGTCTTTCTGATGTTCAGGAGTAACCTGCACAATAGGAAGGTTACAATAGGAGGAGAATAGGATCATTGGTTGTCCAGACCAACCCCAAGATTTTGTGCACAGTCAGGTTTGAGACAAATATCAATTTTTTGAAAACCAATTTTTTTTTGACTTGGGGTTGTTGTATATCTCCAGGGATATAAAGCAGGTCTGTATTTTAGTTTTATTTAGTTTTTTAGTATTGGTATTTAGATATTTATCATGAAGTTCTGTGTACTATAAGAAGTTTGCCACATCATGAAATCTGCAGAAACATTAGTCCTTACTGGTTAGGGGTGGTTTTTCAGAAGCAAAACTGCCATGCTGTCCCATTAACACACTGGATAACACCCCCTCCCCCACCGCCACCACCACCCACACACACACCCTCCTATGTGGTGACAATAAGCCAATAAAAAGAAATCACTGAGCCAACTGCTGTGTTCTAGAAATATTCTGTCTGGTTTCTGTTAATAAAATGTTTTTACAATATACCAGTATTTGATTTGATAGCCTCCAGTCTATACATGGCCATGACTCTGGTCTAGAGTTAATTTTTGAATGAGGGTGAATTAGAAAAGGACAATTTTAAGATCTAGAGTAATAGCCAAATCACTTTGCTAGGCCTCTTACACATCAGTATATGTAGTCATTTGTTTTTACACACCAGTTTTCTGTCATTTTCTTAGTAATGGCTTTATAACCAACTGTAAGACATTAAAAAAAAGTTTATGATTATCTTTTAAATATGAAAGATTTCAAATTCATCTCATGTTCCAATTGTACACCTTTCCTTTTACTACTGTGTGTGTATGTGTGTTTTTGTGTGCGTATGTGTTTAGCTAATGACTCCATTAGGTGAAAGTTTAGTTTGTCGATTTGAATACAATTGTCAGAAGGTCAGTGTGAGACAAAAGGTCATGCTATAGTTCAATATTCAGGTCAGAAATTCCGTTTTACAAATAAACCTGAAACCAGGTCATCACGTATTGCGCATGCGCGAGTCTAACCTGTTGAAGTTGTCTGACGCATGCGCAAAGTCTTCAGTTCAGCAACGTTGTGTAACGCCCCTACTTTCTCTACGATTATACATTTAAAGTCTAGTTTATCCTTGTGTGGTGTTTCTGTGCGTTCATACCCCAAAACACATGCACTTCACTTTTATTAATAAATATATTACAGAAGCTTCAGTTCTACATTGGGACAAATGTTATATTAGCGCTTGTCTCTTTGCCTCCCTCTAGTGGACAACTTGCCCCACTACACTTTATTTGTGCACAATTATTAAATACAAATTTACTTTTAAAAATCTTTTTGATTCAACAATTGCTTCATGCTCATCAACTTTGCAAGACTGTAGAAAAGTTTCCATCTCACATCAGCTCAATGCTAAATAATCCTTATTAATAAATAAAGACAATGTTTTTAAGAGTCGGTTTTAATAAATAATTTCCAAACAGCATGGCAATAGAACATGTTAAAAAGGCACTTGTAAATTAAAAGACTAGCTAGGATTTGAGTCATCTTGGGTAATATAATACTGCATTATACATCAAATATCAAGAATTTTCCAGTTTTATGTCTTGGTAGTTGCAGAAAATATGTCAAAATGGCATTATCTTCATTTTAAAAGTAAGCACATAATTTTAAACATTAAAACAGAATAAAATGTTTAACCACATAACCATGTACCATGAAGGCGTTCACAAACCTAACAGTTTTTTTCTTGTTTTTTTAAAAAAAAAAGTCATCAGTGGTTTAAATATTTAAGTAGAATACATAATAACCTCATAACATTGTGTGTCACTGTATCAGAGAAAATGATACTTATCCTTGTATAAGTATGCAAAGATTTATACTTATGTAGATCAGAAAGTAATGACAGATTTGTGTTGCCAGAGAAATGACACTGCCAATCATAATGCAGTCTGACATACCCACAATTTACTGATCAAATGGAAAATAGGAGTTTTCCTATAATTATATATTTCAACTTTAATTAAATAGCAGGTTAGGATGGAATTCCTGACTCTTTTTCACTGACAGATTTTTCTTTTGCTAGGGGCTTTAATGACAGACATCATTCTGATTTTAGGATTGCATACAAAAGTATATGATCTTTAACAAGAAACAGGTTGATGTCAGATATATAACATCCTTTGTAGTACAGAATTAGAATAAGAAAGAAAATCTGACCAAAGCCATGTGCGTTTATGAGTGAAATGCCCCTAAAGCGTCTGTGGATGTGGCATAAAATCGCCGTAGATTATGTTCTGAAATCGGAAAAATGTTTTAAATCTCTGAAATATAACATAACAGCAAATAACATACGCCTGTAACATGACTTCACTACATGCTAAGCAAGTATCTCTAAATTCATTAGCATAATAAAAAGACACCAAGACAAATAAACAATATTCCTTATTCCTGATTGTCATGTCAGATGTTACACGTTCACAATGCTGCTGTTGCATGATGCTTTTTAGTTGTCTCTAACAGAAATGTAGATTGAGTGGATATTTATGAACTGCCATAATAAAGGTTTACTTCATACCTTATGCATCGCTTTTGAAAGATTAAAAGGAGTCTAGAGTATCATGGAGAACGTTCAGTAAATGTGTGGAACCAAGGGAAATAATAAAAAGTATCCTAAACAAGAGCTTCAGATGCTGATAAAGTCTTTACAAACTGTACAGGTTTTGCAATAAAACAGAGGAGGCACAAAAGGTTGTGTCCTCACAATAGAAATGCATAGTTCTACAAAATAAAATGAAAAGAACTTGAAATGGGAGAAATAAATTCAAAAATGAAATGAAAGTATATGGCCCTATGCACAGGGGAGGTGTGCATTATTTGCCCTCGTATTTGGGATTGATGACGGTCGTAACGGCGCTCTTGTAGATCGGATTTTCGCCCTGTAAAAAGTAGAAATACGAACATGTGAAAACAGGCAGAGCAACAGGATTTTGAAGATTTAGTAGTTTTAAGTTCTGCCAAAAAGCAGAAAACCAAAGTCATTTGTTAAAGATCTGAATATAAGAGTGAATAGATGCAATAAGACAAGCTTCAGTAAGATGATTAGTTCGTAAAAACACAAACACACACAATGCAGCGGTGAGTGAGGTGTCAAAAATACATCTCAGTATATATAATAATACTTTCATTATAGACAATATGCATCACAATATTTGGTTTTGAAAAAAGTATCAAAATTGAAAAAAGCAAGAAGCAATTCGGATTACAGTTTTTCCAACAATGTGTCAAAAAAAAAAAAAAGAATAGAAAACGTATAAAGAAAATAAATGATTATGCTGATGTGCCAAAAATCCCCCCATTAAAAACAGAGAAGAGAGAAAAATTGTTGTTGCTAATTGATGGACAACAACAGGAGAGCAAAAAACCCTTAAATTTAAATAAAAAAAATAGAATAAAAAAGAAGATATGCATAATATATTGATTTTTTTTGCAGATGTTTGCCAAAAAGATCTTAAAAAAAGAAAAAGGGAAGAATGTTAAACACTTTTCCATTAACATGGAAATTTCCAACAACACAAAAAAATCAATCAAATTAAAAAAAAAATATATATATATATATATTTTAAGCTTACTGTGGTACAGTTTACTGCATCAACATCATATTGTGATATCATCCAACCTATACACCCCTATAGACTAACATTGAATTTAATTGAATTTAACAAGACGTTTACAATCACAAAAAGAATAATCCAATTCCAATAAAAAAAAAAGAGTGAGATTTTAATAATGAAATAATCACAAGTTATTCACAATAATTTGAGATCAATGCAGTTTTAAAATCACAAGCCATAGATCAGTAACACTAATCTCTCACACACGAGAAAGAAACAATGACCATGCAGAAATGAGCGGAAAATAATACACACTTAAAGAGCTGCAGTTTTTTGTCCATAGTTTGGATTCTGGAACTTATTAACAGGACTCTTGTAAATTGGATTCTCTTGCTAAGGAAGGAAAAAGGCACAGAAAGAATTTGCCAAGATGGCAAGATGAAAAAAGGGCAAAGGAGATGAAGAACACATAGCAAAAGAAAGAAGAATGATGATGAGGCTCGAAGAGGAACAGGAAAGAATTTACTGGAAGGAGGACCTTATTTGAAATTCAGTATTTCACAAAATTATTAATGCGACTGGTCTTTATAAGGTGGAAAATCTAACACCTAAAGGATGACTAGGAAATATTCTCATGATATGAGTTCATCTTGCTGTACTAACTCCACCATAACAGGATTTTAGTTGAATAATATTATTTGTATTAAAAGAGTCTGAACCCCTGAACTCGTCCTGAGCATGACAATGTCTTTGATGTCTATTATGAAGTATTTCTGTTAGTCACTCAGCATAAGGGCATCTGCCAAACTACCAGTCCTACTGTAGGAACTACTACATTCAACAAACTCAACAGAAAAAACAAAGCTTTCATGTCATCCCTCACTAGTGGCTCACTAGAGTGTAGTATATAGCACACTGCCTGCATTTTTGCATTTTTGACTGACCATCAGGAAGGTCAGGATAGCAATCATCAACACACACCAATGTTTCTCTATCTATCTATCTATCTATCTATCTATCTATCTATCTATCTATCTATCTATCTATCTATCTATCTATCTATCTAGGTAAAAATTATCCTGAGGAGTTGTTTGTAAGTATCTGACCTTCTATGCTTGTGACTGGTTGATGTTTGTGACTAGAAATTGTTATTACCGGTGATTGTTTTTATGGAATATGACAGGGACAGAAGGAACTGGAGACGAGTTGGTGAGACTCATAAACAGCTTCTAGTAGACTTTGGTAAGGATAAGATTAGCCTGATCAGGAGGTAAGCAGGTGTTGTGCTAAGCCAATGATTAATGGTGTTTTCCCCTTACATGTTTTCTTTTTTGAATCATGCCTATAAAATCTTGATGTAATCAATGATCAGGCCCCCGGCCTCACTCAGCCTTCCAGCAAGTGTGCTTAAGTGGAGATGGAAGTTGTCAGGAGTTGGAAATAGAAATACAGAATGTTGGAATCAGAGGCCAGTGATTGGTTAGAAGGAAGGTTAATCCTGGAAGACATCCTATCCGAACAAACCACATTCAGACCTTTGACGTTTTAAGTATGCAATCAGTGAGTGTGAGTTATAGAGTTAAAGGTTTTATGTATGTTTCTTAGTCATCTGTTGATTTGCCAAGTCAAATGACTGCTTCACTAATTTATTAGTTCCTATTTAACTTTCTACTGCAGTGTGGGATTAATGAGATTTACACCTTTTACTACATTTAGTTTTGAGCCCGACTTCGATTCTGGATCAGGAAACAAACCCAGCCATCACGAGAGAACTAAAAGCCGGCCCAGGCCCGAATAAAATGCTAGGGTAGTGTTAGGAAGGGCATTTAATCAAAATATGCAGGTCGGATGATTCGCTGTTGTGACGATCTATAGAGCTAGTGCTAGGAAGATTCAGTGCTAATGCTAGTTTCCTAATGTTATCTGAAATGATATTTTATAGGTAAGAGCAAATATTATTTTTGGAATAAAAAAGAAAGATTAGAAATTTTAAAATATATCAATAAATAGAAACAACTACAAAGGTGTCCAGGAACAAAACGACAACTTAAAACATGACGAAAACCAGAGCACTCAATATAATTGTCTGAAATTTCATGACTAGCCACACATAGCCTTTGAAGACGGTTTAATCACAGGCCCTGACAGACAAAGTGGCTGAACTGTAACTGACACCATGGCCTTTCCATTGCTATTATTAGAGCTTTCTGAATTTTTCTGCCCTGCCCATGGCACTCAGAAACACTCCTACATTAAAGAGGAGCTTTGATGAATTGAGATGCTAACGCTCAAGATACTGGACATTCTTGAGAAAAAAACAAAACAATAACAACAGCTTCTGACAGTTTAAACATATTGGTGGTAGTCCATACTTATTCAAGCATAACTTTTATTTTTTTAAAAAGCTTTTTTGTAGTTTAAAAGCAAAAAGTATAAGACAGCAGGAGATTTTCTGACCAGCAGAGGGCAGCACTGAGTAACCAAACCTCACACATATATTCCATTCAGACCACACCTTAGTGACCCAAACTCTCCAAATCCAAAATGGCTGTGTTCTGTTTTCCAGCTGTTAGAAGGATTAACCCAAAAATATATTCAAAGCCAGCTGGCCTTTAAATAACTTTCCCATGAATTAAAGAAAGAAGAATGGGTTGAGATATGAAGTGGGGAAAAGAGAAGTAGTTTTAGGCACATTGTAACCCTGCTATCTTTATATCTACAGAAACAACCCAATTGGGTAAAGCAACAAGCTTTATTAGAACAAGGGACTGCAGTGTTTTAAGGCTAAACTGAATACTAATATGTTAAACAATGACAAGTCTCAGAATCAATTTGATCCAATAATATCTAAGATGAAAACCCAAAAGCATAGACGTTTTCTTACCATATCCCATTTGGCATTAATTTTCTCTTTCTCAAACTTGGCAAACTCGCGGCGGTCGTGAATGATCATGAGCAATTTCCAGATTAACAGAAGGGCTAGTCCAATCAGCACAATTCCTGCAACCACTCCAGCCACGATGGGGATGATATCAGGACCAGCTGGGCATTCTGAGAAATAAAGTATTATGGGAAAAATGATGCAACAGATTTCTACTTCTAAAACACATTTCAGTTCTAGTAAACATACCAACATTCACAATATATACACAAACTGTATATTTGCTAAGTGATTTTCAATTTAAAATCCATTGCCAGCCAGAAGTGTTTAAAAATGTGGCACTCTTTTTACATTTTATTGCCGTTACTGTGGTAATAAAATGCAAAAAGAGTGCCACATTTTTAAACACACACACACACACACACACACACACACACACACACACACACACACACACACACACACACGCATAAAATTCATCCTCTTTCAGATTGCAATCAGTATTATTATAAGCAATTGCACTAAGTTACTTTTAGACAATGTTTGTCATACAAATAGATCTCCATTCTTCAGTTTATTTGTTATATCTTTATACATAGTATTAAAATATTAATACAGGGTTCTCAAAAACCTGCCAGTGTTAATTTCTTAGGTGCTGAACTTTTTGCTTTTTATGTTAATCTTGGCAAATTGTCCTATTTTACATTTTCAAAATGTACCTAAAGTATCGACGACATGGACCTCGGTGTGGTTCGTGACGGAGTAGGTGTAGTAGAACCAGCAGTCATTAGCATCTCTTTCCTTGCAGTGCATGAGTGGGAAGGCTTGTACAGGCTGAGGCAGGTTATCTGTATTTTTCACTTTAATCAGAGTGAAGTAGCTGCAGTCTCTTTCACAAGTGTCCTTCTTTTCTCCTGTACCAAAAGCTCGGCATTGCACACACGCCCTGTGAAACAACATGCTGGTTGTTATATGTCTGACTGTGATTAACTTTCATTCATTCATTATTTCATTCATTCATTTATTTAATCATTCTTGTTCCACTTCACGTGGAACAAGAATGATTAAGAATGAAGCTTGGTGGCTTGTGGCACCAAGCTGAGAAGTTCTTTATCCTCCAACACAGATCCCAGCTATTTCTGGGGATCGCTAGGCTCCTCAACCTAACACATAAACTAAGCTATCATTCTATCATTAACTCGCCACCATCATAAGAGAACTTTGTCTACAATCTGAGTCCCTGCTTCAGCACCACAGACTGCCACAGTCACTGTAATGCTGCTACAACTTATCTGATCTTACATTCTTTTTTTCAGGAGCAGGAAATAGATCCATTTGTATACTGTATAAGAATGACGATCTATCAATTATTGAATGCGAAGCTGAAAATAGTGCTGGAGGTAACATAAATGCTTTATATAAATGTGCTTGTTCTAATACAGTAACAATGAAAAGTGGAAGATCTAGAACATTTCTTGGATAACCAACACATCATGAAAAATGCAACCTGAAGAACAAACCATCCACATGAAACGCAAAAAAACACAAACATACCACAGACACAGACGACCTGACATTAAGCCATTTGTGCGGAAAATGTATTTTTACATCAGATAAATATGTAATATTTTTCTGTTTAATCAGTAAAAATGTTATCTTGCAGTAATTTTGTATCAGTGTCTATTCTTTTATCTGTCAGATTTTCTAATTGGTCTGTCCTTGAATTTTTTTTTCTTTCACAATCCAAAGCAAATAATGTGCTTTGGATAAAAGCATTTCTTTTAAATATGTTAGGATTACAACTATTAAGAGCCTGATGGAGGTTTTCCACACATACTTGTGTTCAGTGCAGACTCCAGGGCAGGTGGGGCAGATCTCACATGTGGGTCCCTGGAATTTAGGATCAGTGCACCTACAGGTTCCACATTCACACATGCCTCTGCCATTACAGATCTGATTATTGGAGGCCAAACATGTCGACATATCCAAGGAGCAGTCGCATGCACTTCCTGTGTAGTTAGCATCACAAACGCAGACTCGGCATTCACAGTGGCCATGGCCTGGCATCAGACAGGGACAGACAATAACAGATTAATTCATACAGTCCAGGTAAATCCTCATTATCTTTCATTACTCCAAGTGGTCTCAGAGAGCAGTTAATACCTCCACAGAGCTTGTTATTTGAGCGGTCACAATTGAAGTTGTCACACTCGCAGTACTCGCCGCTGTAGTACTCCTCTGGGTTGTCCCTCTTCTTACATTCACATTTGCCACACACACACTCGCCGTTGTTGCTGCAGAGATCAGTACCGTTATCTCTACGGCAGGTCTTTTCCAGGTCTTCGCTGGACACTTCGTCTTTCCAGCACTCACACTCTCGGCCAATACGATCCTTATTGCACCTAGAGACAAAAAAAGAATCTCAACATTAAGCAGATGTTTGTAAGTTATTGCATTTAATGGTGCGATCTTATGATCAGGCATTTTAATTTATTTCTGTTTAAATTGCTCTAAAGTGCCTTTTGCAGCTCAGAGGTCAATCTAATCTATCTATACATCTATATGCACTTCCAGTCACTGTAACAGGAAGACCTGTACACTTGCTCATTATGCAGCACAATGCATACAATCATACAAGTGCACTAGATGCATTTCCTGTAAAACATATCTTTATGCAGATATTCTAGGTTATATGTAAATTATTGGTGTTAATGGACCGTTACCTGCAGGCGCCACATTCGAAGGTGCCGTTGCCATTATGGCAGAGGTCACTGTTCACAATACCTTTCTTCTGGCACTCACAGTCACAGATAAAGCTCAGTTTGATCTCCACTTCCTCAGTGAAGCCCAGAGGTCTGATCTTTAGGATCTGAGGTTTGCCTTGTTTGGGGCAGCCATTAACTGTAATGTTTATGCTGAAGGAGACCTGTAGTAGTACACACGGTAAAAATATAGAACCTATTTAGTTGCCCGTTTTCTTCCCATTTTTTTATTTTGATGACAGCATGCACTTGAGCATGGACTCCAAAGTCAGTCCAAAAACTCATTCATTTCATCCATTTGAGATCAATCCACATGCTTCAAGAGAAAGTCACTGACGTAATCGTTACTGCCCTACAATAGATTTTTTTAGAGTCTTACCTCATCTCCAATTGAGATGTTGGAGCATTTGCGTCCCTCCTCTCCAACACTTACTACTCCATTCTTGCACCGGGATTGATATGTGATGGTAACTCCTTCAGGCAGCTTGCTGTTCTCTAGAATCACCTCTGAAGACAGAGACTGAAGGAGAAAGATAACATTCAATTACATAAAAAGGAAAAAAGGTCAAAGAGTGCTTAACTGCTGAATAAAGAAGCAATTCAGAATAGGTAAGTTGATATACTTACATTGTACGCATCGATAATAAGGTTGATCACGTTGCTGGAGTTTGCCGACAATGTTCCCACTGCAGACTTTGGAATGAGGTTTTTCAATTCCTGTGGAGGACAAAAAAAACCCTCTCAAAAATGTGTTTGGGAGTGAACCACAAAATGGAGACAGATATAAAACACTGCAGTCTAGGACTGACTGAAGAAAAGAGTTTGTATTATAAATGACACCTTCACGTTCTAGGCAGAAAGTCTACATTTTGTAACACAACAGAAGCCAAGTCTCAATGTGGAAACTATTTTCAGAGTTAAAGCTATCCAAAAAATATAGAGTGAGAGGAGGTTTCTCTGTGAGAATTCAGTTCTCTCTCTCTCACTCACTCTCACTCTCTCTCTCTCTATATACATATATATATTTCTCATGATAGATGTTTTTATGTTTTTTTTTCTAATATTTTACATATATTAAACCATGTTAAAGGTGGTGTCTCCATTGTTTGAAAGCCAATGTTGACATTTGAAATCACCAAAACAAACACGCCTCTAACCCAAATGGGTCCCACCCCAGTTTTGATAGCTCCACCCCACACATACACCAGACAAGTATAACCCAATTATAAACCAGACAAGTATTATGGCGGAACCTGATGGGGCAGCTGACTGAGGGTGTATTTTTATCGATGTATGAACTAAATAAGTAAAACTATGGTAATACAAATGTGTTTTTGTAGTACTGTGTGTTGTACCGTGAAAGGTTTATCTCCGTTAGACGCTGAAGGAGACAGCCAACACCTAGAACCTGAGGCAGCGCTAACGTTAGAGGCAGGGGTCATAACGTTGCTGCCGATAACATGGAAACAGAAGACTTGGAGCGTGTGTGCATGTTTCAGGCACAAAGACTTGCAGTAACGCAAGTAAGTGTATTGATTGATTTAATATTCTGAACTTTAATTGATAGAAAGCCATATTCTGTTAGCCCTACTTCTTGCCTCATCGTAAGCCTTTCTTCGCTTTCTTTCTTTGTTTTTACCCGCTGGTCAATGTTAAAACCGCTTTCTGCTACTGTCAAACATGTGCACTGAACACCCTGAACACCTGAGCCCATATTGACAAGACACGCCCCTTTCTGCTCATTGGCTACACGTTAGTTTTGTTTTTGTTTTGTTTGGCGGCCCAACGCAGTTTTCTGAAGCATTTCTCAAACAATGAAGACCCTACCTTTTACAGCATGAAGTAACAAATTTAAAGTTCGTTTAATTCAAAATTCTTAAAAAGTTGGAAAATGAAGTCCAAAGTAAAGCAAATTAGCGGTAACTAACTCATTTCAGGCTCAGTGAATTGAATAATGAATGAATGAATAACCCTGATGAATTCTGATTCATATAGGGATTTGGTTTATCTGGTTATTGTAGGCTTAATTTTAGTCAGTAATGTAGTAAACATTGGCTGGCATGTCTGGTTTATTAAAAAACACAATTACAAGTGACAAGTTTTACTTATGTTAATGTTACCTATTGTATATTAATACTGAAGTACAATGTTTTCTAATGTTGTGTTAAATAATGCCACTAAATGTAACCTTAATATAACATACAATACTAGAGTATCATTTAATCATAATTTTGTTAGATTCTGTAAAAAACGCATCAGAGAAAGTCATAAGAACATGAGAACAGAGGCAGAGGTCATAAGAATGTGTTTCGAAACTTCAAAAAGATGGACTTTTACTAACCCAGTGAGAAATAGAGAAGTAAAATAAACCATAATCAAACATATGCAAAGTATATCCATGCAGACACACACACACACACACACACACACACACACACACACACACACACATACACACTGAGCTAAGTGAAGGAAAAAAGCCTACTTTATAAACAGGCTGAAATTCCTCTGTTACAGCAAAGATGGTCTGGATGTTATTTTCACTTAGTTTCTGCACCAGATGTGCTATTGATGGGTAATCCTGTCAAATAGATTTATAAAGCAATAAATCCATGAACAAATACACAATCATTTGAATATCACTAAGCATGGAATGTATATTCCACAAACTACATACATAATAGTGGCTCATGGTGTACATGTTGTTTTCAAGGTGACATTTGCCATCATTAGGAAGCACAATTCCACCCAGTTTTCCATCTCCGGCAAAATGGAAACCTGCATCTGTAGAAAACACCAGCAAACGAGTGACGTTTCTCCAGCCAATGTGCTCCTGAGAAAGAAAGAAAGAAAGAAAGAAAGAAAGAAAGAAAGAAAGAAAGAGAGAAAGAAAGAGAGAAAGAGAGAAAGAAAGAAAGAAAGAAAGAAAGAAAATATATTATAAAATGTGCTTTGTATTAATCATATTCACACAAAAATCAAATACAGTTTCCTCTCCCAAAACCAACAGACCGGCTATCATTCTTTCACATCATGTTGGAAATAGGAGACCAAGCAAAACATTCTCTATTATATCAAATTTACTCTGCACATTAATGAACAGATTTTTTTTACCCACTTTTAGTAATTAAATAAAGAAATATCGTGTTTGTGTTTTGTGAATTGTGTTCCATCAAATATTTCTATATGGTACATTACATATCTAATTTATAAGGGACTATTTAAAGTGATCTAAATTTAATCAACTAAATAAACATCCACAAACACTATATTGTACGTATTAATAAAATGTTTTTAATTCTAGAGTATTTCATTGGAGTTCTTTTTTTTTAACTTATAATTTCACTAAAAATGTTAAATCCCTTGTCTGGCATTGTAACTATTTAGAATAAAAATAACTGAAAGAATCCAGACAAAAAAAAGTTGTTAAATTGTGTACACTTACCCCGCACACAGCGACTTGCATTATAGCATCAAAACCACCCTCTGGAGAGTCCAGATTGCCTGAGATTTGCTGCTGACCCACCAGTGTGTTGAACTGCTCACCATTACTGGTGAGTTTCAGCACGTTCTTGTAGCTGAAGGGACTCGTGCAGTTCTGGTCCCCGGTGCAGGGGTTCAGAAGCTTGGCAGGGGTGGTGCTGATGTAGGGCATGACTGTCTTCTCGACAAACGAACCAAAACCTGACAAATAAAATGAAACATTTAGCATACACATACATCATATACAAGCATATATATATTTTTAAAAATGTTGTACATTTTTGTTAAAAAATTTATTTAATTTGTGAAAGTGAACATTGAATCTTTGTATTTGGAATAAAATGGAAAGGAAGAGATATGGATCATTCTAATAAGGCACTTGTAGCACACAATATGCATTTATCTAAGAGTTGGTATGGAAACTGTCTAATTTAAATATACAGTAAGCTCCAATAATACACTAATTAATGCTCTCACTTATAGTATAATTCAAAAGTTATGGTGATTGATAAAACAGATTTATTATATTTAATATTTGATTCTGAATAGTGGGTAAACTGTAATAAAACCTAAAAGACTCTACATGTGCAAAAACTGACAGTGTGGGCAGCATAACATCAGAAAAAAACAAAACAAAAAAAACAACTAAAAAAAAAAACAAAACCCAAAATTTGTTTAGTGCCCAAATTAAGAAAAATAACACTAAGCCTAATTAACACATTTAGGGAAGTCTTTATTTAAAAAAAAATATATATAGATCTGGGCATACATTCATTAACATTATACTGCAAATAAGTAGCAGTGATTTAATGTCTTATTGCAAAATAGGGCCAAATGTTGTGTTTATTTTTGCTCCTGAAATATATCCCAGTGTTTCCAGTAAAATTGTCTTCATTTACCTGAAAAGTATAGTTTGCCATGTCCACTGATGTTATCATTAACATTATTGTAGTAACTAAACTAAGGAGTAAAACTTTACTTGACAAACATATACAAATATCCCAGTGTGGTTTTAGGAAATACAAACATTCTTGGAAAGCCACTCAACCAATCAAATTAGTGGACCAGAACTAAATGTTGTATAATAAATAATACATATAAGTAAGTGAAGTTTTATGGAGTTAAGTAAGTTTCTGGTTAATCCTGGTCAAAGCACTGATTTTTTACTACATAAAAAATGTAGTTGGTGACAAGTATTCGATCATGTATTAAATGACATTTAGCTTCTTTGTGATTCAAAGACCTTGAATAACAAAAGGTTTAGTGAAACACCACGGATTTGCATGTTTGCTAAGAGAAACCTCTTGTGAGGTTTCTTCAGCACTTACCATGTGTTCGTAAGGTAAGGTGTCTTTGTGTTTATTCACTTGCATGCTATTAGTAGATTATCTGCTAAACTAACTGCTCAAAGAACAGGTGGTCACTACAATGGCAATAATCAGTGCTTTTTTTACTACAGTACATGCAAGCCTATACATTTGTATTATATGCTAACAGTTAATTATAGTCTACTGTATATATCAGAGACCAAAAAATCCACAATGTACATAGATGGATTTTATATTATAAGATCAATACTTTTTTCCATTCTAAGAAATCAGAAGTCTTCCTATTTTCTGTTTTCCTGCTTCTCCCCTACTTCACATCAGTTTATATTCGATCCTCTTTAGAGTCCTGTTAGACTGTTTCATTCATAATGAAGAGCCCAAGCTCTTGCTTTTTTCCTGGTTTTCCTGAATCAAGTTTCAACTGTCTCGTAATTCTCCAAGTGTATTTTGTGGTCTGGATTTGTACTGCTTTGGAAAGTAAATTAATAAATTGCCTCCCTGTATTATGACTCAAGTGTGGGATCTTTTCACTGATAGCTAGAAATGGCAAAACAGGTATCCTTATCAATTACTTGTTTTCACCAGCTAAAAATGTAAAAAAAAAAAAAAAAAGTAGCTGTTTCATTTCCTTTTGTCAACTGGCTGACCTATGTCATCAATTTTGGCACAAAAAAAAAAAAAAAAGCTTTACAAAATATTACAGAAAAAATAGCTTGACGTCACCCTACTTAATGATCATTTTCTCCAAAAGCAGTTAAACATTTTAAAAGCAACAAGACTCAAACTTTAATACACACCAATTCTGAAGTCTGACGTGATTGCAGACATCTCCACCATCAGGCTGGTGCCCAGGTTTTTGACATTTTCCAGATCATCTTTCATGGAATAGGACAAGTCCATAAGGTAGTACAGGTCAATGGGATAGTCCTCTGCCCTTTTAAACTTTAGATTAATTGTTTGTGGCTCTCCTACACAAAGAAACATTCAAACACACAAATATTCACCATTTATACTGTACTTTATTATATGTGTGAGCCATAACTACAGAATTATTGATTTATATGATCTGAATTGTAGTTGAAACACTCACCAGATCTTAGGCTGACTGCAAGTTTCTGGGGCTGAATTTGGGTGATGTCCTCGGGTTTGAGTTTCTCGCCTCCTTTCTTGCGGTGGGTCACAGGTTTGTTTTTGAGGATTTTCAGGCTCCCTTGAGGGTTTTCAATCAAGGACACTGAACAGCCTCTTTTCTTCAAGGACTCAAGTTCATCACAGCGTGCCGACGTAGGCTCTCCCTGCTTCAGGAAGTCCTGAAAAAGCCAAAATCATTAGTAAACAAATGTAAAAGAAGGCTAACCGATCTGGTCTGACCCTACAGGAGATCCATTGGAGCACAAATAGCAAAATTGCAATGCTGACTGTGACAGAGAGGCACTTCACAACACACAGTGCATTGTTTGTTGTCTATGGGGCTGCATAGCTGCAAACCAAGCATCAGAACTGGAGCCATGAAATAATATGAACTGGCCTGATGAAACACCTTTACATAATGTCATTGGCCAGGTGTGTGTGAGCCAAGTATCTGGGGAATGATAAGAAGGCATGCCGGGTGAAGGAAGTGTGATGCTTTGGGCATTGTTCTGCTGGGAACCCTTGAATCCTGGCATTCATGCGGATGTTACTTTGACAGGTACCTAAACATTGCTGCAGACAAAGAACGCTCTGTTATGCTGCGGGCTGCAGTATCCCCTAATGGCAATGGCTTCTTTCAGCAGGATAATGTAAAACATTACAAAGAGTTCTAGGTTTAGACCTGGCCTCCATTCCACAGATTTCAATCCATCTGTGGGAAGTGTTGGACAAACAAGTCAGATCCAAAGAGGCCTCACCTCACAACTTACTCTGCTGCTAATGTCTTGCTGCAATACACAGCAGACCTTCAGAGGTCTTGTGGTGCCCATATATTTATTATATAATTATTTATTATTTACGTACATACATGTTTGTCATGCATGTAATATATGTAAATGAAAGCTATCAAGGACCTTGACAAAATATAGCTAAAAAGAAGAAATGTAGCTAATCTCATTTTTGCTGTTTCATGCTAATAACAATTGTAGCTGTATATCTTACTAGCTTCCCTGCTCTGAAATGTGAACCAGACACAATGTCTGGTACAGTGACTTGTTGGCCCAGCTCAGAGCACAATTTTTTCATTAAGTGTAGCAGACGTGGAAAGCACAAGTAGCTGTGCTTGGCATTCTCAATTCTGGCCTTAAACTGCATAAGACTTAAATGATACTGGAACATTCATTCAACTACAAAACACCTGAAGAATAAAGCCGGATTGAGAAAAAAAATCCACTTTAGACACTGAGATCAACTGTTAATAAAATCAACATTGTGCAGTCATAATATGTTCCCTGATTTATTCACTGACAGGAATAAGCAGGATGTGGAGATGATTTGTGTGTGTCTATGTGACATAGTTAAGTCATGAAGATGCTTTGTGCATAATCAAACAAGAATTTCTGTTTCCCCTAACGGTTCTCTAACTTCTGTGACAAATGAATGAGTCAGATAAGCTGAACATTTGAGCAATACTTACTGTATCTGTGCACCACCCACACTTGGCCCCTACTTGGATGCAATCACCACAGGATTCAGCATTAGCCTTGATGCACTCATTCCCCTCTGCGGAAAACAAAAGTTCTCTGGCATTGAGCACTGCTTCTCTCACGTCATTTCATTCAGAACTCTGAGGTCCTCAGTAATTAGAGCTAGAGAGGGACTGGGATGTCTTTCCTTTACTTTATGATATTTTGGTTTCTTTGGAACATGATGTTTAAAGGCATTTAAAGGCATGCACTCTTACAGAGAGGGAGAAACAGTGGGAGAGGCAGATTGTGAGTGATCATTTTAAACTACAGGTTAATCACCTTGTCAGAGTTAAACTAAGTCAGATGAAAAAGTATGTTACATAATTTCAGTAACTTTAATCTCCACACTTCATTACCACCAATTTATTAAGAGTTAAGAGTTACCTGGCTGGGCGCTACTGTAGCATATGATTCCTAACAACACTGATATAAAAAGTAGTTTAAGGTCCATCTGAAACAAATGGAGAAAAATAAAAATATCATTACATAGCAGCCACAATTACCTTGGTGAAATAATAATGATGGATGGATGGAAGGAAGGGCAAAAAAGTAGGGTTACAGTAGCTGAAAAACCCAGGACATAAAATACACAGAGAAAAATACACCTAAATACACACAAAAACACACAGGGCAACAAGATCAATGCAGAAAGGCATCCTGAATGAAACATATGACTGAAACATTAATGTACAGTGTGTAGGATGTGAAGTTGTTGGTTAATACAACATGCTCTTGAACATTTCTACTATTGTATTATTTTCTTATATTCCCTCAGTAATACAGCAAGTAATGCATGTCAATGTAAAATGACTAAAGAACACAATCAAATAACTGATCTTTGTTTAACTGCTAACGTTAATGATAAAAAGTAAATAAAAAAAGAAACACTTATAGACTTTGTTCCTGCAGTTCATTTTATCAATTAATTCATTTTCTATGAGTATGAATATATGAAATTGCTCTGGCATTAGGGATAATTTTACATTTATAATTCTATATCCTGTAATGCTGCTTTGTGACCATTCTTAAAAGCCATATACAAATAAAATTGAACTGCATTAAAACAAGACATTCAAATTTCTAAACAGAGGGAAGTGATAATGTTAAAGGTGAATGTTGTTCCATAGTTTCCTTTAGCTATAAATTTATAGTTTTTTTCATTTCGAGTCTACATTATTATTTTTCAACACTTTAAAAGTTAGGCTATTTGGCACAATTTCTAAATGCCAAACATGTTTCTGTGAGCAATTACTGTCATCGACAATGCACACAGTGGTGGTGTTATTCCTCATGTTTACCTTCTGCTCTATGTTTCTGTTCTGTAAAGCTGCTTTGAGACAATGTCTATTGTAAAAAGCGCTATACAAATAATCTTGAATTGAATCATTTATTTTTTCTTTACATAATGTTGTAATGTTAAATAAAAAAGCATTAATTTAATGCCCTGGTATTAGTATTGGACGAAAATATGTACTGTAAGTGTTTCAATCAAAGAAATACTTGTAGTCCAATGCATGATATAAAACATGTTATATGTTTTATATTATAACATATGTATATAGCAAAACTATGTCAAATGATAACACGAACCAATCTACCATAACAACAGCAAGAACCATAGCTATTTACAATATTATTAACTCAGAGTTTCCATGCAAAATGGGAGGACAAGTGGGCTCATGGCATTGCTATTATCAAACAGAGCTATGAAACAACTGATGTTTTAAAAAGACCACACCTACAAGTTTCCATCTGTTAATTGTGTACAAGTGAAGAACTCTGACCCAAGACTCAAACCAGAACTAAGTCCGGTTTTCCCCTTGACTCTTTACATTGTTACAATGTGATCACAGGTCTCAATTGACAGTAGAAGTGTAATTTATGTGCAGTGTTTAGAACAGAATTGAAATGAGTTGTTCACTGCAGGCTCACTCACTAAACAAAAGTAACAATGAAATGCAAGCAAACTTACATTTTGAAAATCTTGAACATCAAATCTTTGAACTAACGGCATCATTGAACTGTAGTGTGCATAAGTTATCTAATTCACAGATAATAATCTGTATGAGAACATATCATAAATAGCTTCTCCACAAACCACATGACACTTTGCTTCCAGGTCAGATGTGAGTTAAACAGTGTAATAAATATAAGTCACTCTTTGAAACCTCCACCTAGCAGTGTTGCTTTTCTATTTCACAGGAACCAGTTTCACAGGAACCAGTACTGGTTTCACTGCTTCCTTTTTTACACTGCATTTCAGCCAAGAGCTTGCAGTTCTTTCCTTAGCCTAAAATAGTTCACTCTTTTTTAGCACAGACATGTCACTATGGCATAAAAGACGTGTTACTGCGACAACGTTATGTGGCTGAAGTTTTCTGTTTTGCAGATTTTTTCACCACAGATTACATAAGCATGTGACTTAATACAGAATGATATAACATTCTGAAAACTACACAGAAAACTAATTGCTGTTTATTGCAAAACAGCAATTCTGTTATGTTTACAAAATTCAAACCTGCTTTAAATATCTGAAATCACACTACCATCACATGACCTTTACACATTCTGAATTAAACCAATCAAAATTTTAGGACAAAATGGTTGCACATCCTTTATGTTGAAAAAAGTGCTCAACACAGAACACAAAAAACTACAGGGTCTGTGGTACAGAGAAGCCTGAAATGGTAATTGGCTCAAATTCACATGCACTTTGTCTAATCTTTTACACACCTGACACACCATAAACAATGCTGCTTTCTGTCAAATGGTTCTTTACAAGAGCCACTTATGTTGGTGAAATGCTATGATTCTACAGTACATCTATTGTAGTTAAAAGCATGTCAAAAATATTAAATTCTAAAAATCACTGCCACTGATAAAAATATTAAGAGCCAAAAGCTTTTGTATAGTAGCATTACTGATAATTTAATTTAACCAAGTTTTATTTGTATAGTATGTGAATTTAGGGGAATAAATGTATCCCTGCTTGAACATCTAAGTTGATTAATTCCCAATAACTCTTTATTTCACTCACATCATATCAATAATTCAATGTTTTAAACATATTCTCTTATTAAAAAAATAAACAAATAAATTTTTGTTGATCAATTATCAATAATCAATTATGTCAAGGACATATACAATACAGTACTTAGAAGTTCTTGAAAATCAAATCCTCAGCACAAATCCTCAGCTTAAATGAATGCCAAATTTTATTGCATTTCTTTTTTCCAACAGGGTTTCAACTTCACAGAATTCTAAAAGTCAGTGGAAATTTTACACTAATTTTATTCTACCAACTAATATATGATAATCTTCTAAATTGACAAATATGTTCCTGAGCAACCTAAAAATATTTTGCTATGTGTCTTGTCTGTCATTGCAAACTTTTTATCAATTATTGTATTTTTTATAATACAATTTGTTATATAGCAGTATTGTTGAATTAATATACAATTATATGATTTTTCTTATATACAGGTTACACGTGGGGCCCCAATCAGTATAGATGGCCACTCCGGTATATGTGTCCCATTTTAGAAACCCTTCACACTTTGGTTATAAAAAGGTATTGAAGAGGGAGAGGAGAGAAGTGAGCAGATCAGAGCAGACATGACGGATACCAAAAAAGAACAGACAAAGCTGATGAAGCTTCTCTTTTCTTGCTAATTGTTCGTGGGTTGTTTTACGCTCTAAAAATGTGGTTGGAACAACTATGATCTTTATATATAAAACACCTACACCCATTTCTACTCTTCATAACATTACTCATATCTATTGGCCCTACACTTCTGATGTGTGTGAAACACTGCTAGAAATGTGCCAAAGTCAAGTGCCTTAAGTTTCATTTTAGCATGCAATGTGTAATGTACAGTAGAAAATCCTATTAGTCCTGTCCTGACCTCAAAACACTTAACTGGACATAGGAACATGTTCCTGTGCCATAAATAATTTAGACATATGTGGATCAGGGACATCTGCTTACCATTATGTCCTCCCCCTACACGAATTCTGCTCAGCAGCCATCTCTCAGATGGCGCTGGCAGTCAGACAGGCTGAGAGTTTAATACACAATTGGCTCTGCTTTCAGGTAAAGGATTATCGATTTCTGCTGCATACGGGACACAGCGATGACTCAGGCTGATTCATTTGCTGTTTTAGGCTTCTTAGATATAAGTTATATATATATTACACTGGTTTCCCCTCCAGAAGCCTCAGAAAACACTTTGCTTAGACATCTGTCTACATGAAGTCATGCAAATACAAGCAAACAGTTTCAGATCTTGTTTACATCACACATCAGAATGAGGAAAATCAATTGAGATTTCTGTGAATTTGACCGTGGTTAATTGGTGTTATACAGGCTGGTTTGAGTATTTTAGAAGCTAATAATCTTCTATGATTTTCACACATACACACAGCAGTCATTAGCTATTATACAGATTGGTGCAGCCTACCTTTAACTCAAATAACCATTCTTTGTAATCATGGTGGTAAGGTGTTGGACTACCAATCGGAAGGTTCGATTCTAACATCCACTAAACTGCCACTGTTGGGCCCCTGAGCAAGGCCCTTAACCGTCAATTGCTCAGTTGTGTAAAAATAAGATAAAATGTAAGTCGCTCTGGATAAGGGCGTCTGCTAAATGCTGTAAATGTAAAAGAAAAGCATTTCAGAATGTGAGTACACACTCACTGAAACTCCACATTTGATAACTGAAAAAAGCCCAGGCAATGTTGTACTGAATAGACTTTACAAATTTTAACCTCAGTACAATTTAGCTTTCTAGGTAATAAACTGTTAACAATAATTTTGTTGACGTATTATACATATACGTGATAATATACGTGTAATACTGTAATATGTGTAATACTGAATCTCACTCTTCCATAACAGGGCAACTTTATACTTTTCACACATCTAACCTTACTCAATATTCAGCAACGGAAATTTGAAAAAAAACTTTCAGAAAATATGAACTCCATCAGCACAGCATTTTACCACTAAAACCACTGAAACTCTCTTTGAACTCTCACCATTTAACAAGAGCAGAAATCCATATTTATATTAATATGGAGTGTAAACAAAAAAGCATGCCTGTGCTACCGTAAATTAGAAGGCATGAAGCTGGAACAAAGCAAAACATGGCAGTTAGGGCTGAGTGAAGAGCAGGAGCTCAGAGTCTGGGAGGAGTGTGTGGGGTCAGACTGGAAACACTCCTCCCCTACTGAACACAACACATGTGGTTCACATTAACACTCAATGGGTAGAGGTGAGGCAGCTCTGGAGGAATTTTACTCACCGCAATCATGGACAAGCGAGTTACTGTTTTCAGCATTGCTGCTACAGAGGGTGTCTTTTTTACAAGCTCACAGGCAAAACAACTGTGTTTCACTGTTGACAAAAATTAGCTGAAGCTGAGGGAAATGAATGCTATTGTGAGCTTCTTGTGGAAATGTATTTCAGTACTGTGTTGCTCTGATTAATCTAAAGCCTGTGGATTAATTCAATTTTATGCACCGAATAACACGGACACCACTGGCATACTAATATACAATAAAGTAGGGAACAATGTGGTTTGGGATGTGGCCTAATTATTTGAGAGTCTGAGGATAAGCTTTATCTTTTTGTTATCCTTGTCCCTTCAGATTCATTGCATGGACAAGCATTGTTAGCCATGAACATGTTGGCTAAAACAGAGCACAAAATCAAGACAAAAACAAACCCATTAGTGTTTAGCTAGTGAGCTAGTTAAAATATGTAAAATATTTCACACAACTCCCTTTCACCTGATTTAAACATGTTTTAAATGCATAAAGTATAGAAAAATAGACCAAGAACCCATTTTAGCGGCTATCTTGTGTTGGCATTCTATAGCTAAAACAGGCTAGAAGATACACATACATACAGTAGACACAAATCTCTCAAAATGACACATAATGTGAGTAAACAGAAGTGTCGATCGAGGTGTTGTTTCCCAATTTAACATAGTTTGGCATTCAAAACTACACATAACTCATTAAACGCAATTATAATAATAATCATTAGCCACTAGCATGAGTTCATTTGCTACTTCTAGCATGGAGTTCAGAACCATATACTAATAAAACATGTATTATTTAATTTGTATGTCTGTGTGTATATTTATATATTTATTTGAGTCTTAGGTTGATCCATTGCTCAGAGACCATTGCACACCAAGGGCAGACAGTGTGTCGGTCAGTAAGACCAGATTAGCTCAGGTCTCTATAGCATTGCTGTAAAAGGACATTACCCTGTTGCTATTCTCATCAGCTTTCAAAAATACACTGTAACACTGTTTTATCCCAGTAAATATAAAATATATCCCCATGACTGCATTTCAAATTTGTCCTTCGTCCTTAATGAAACACAGTATTGCTGATAACAATTTGATCATTCTGTAATTTCTGTATCATGCAGGCTGAATTTTCATTAATTATCTGCAGGAAACAAACATGCACTAGAAGTACACTTTATAAATTAATATATTAATATTGGGGAACTATTGTGGAAATATTCTAAACAATACAGAACAAAACAGAATTTTGTATAGTGATAAGCTAAACTAACAACCTTTAACTTCTATTGACTGTTTTTACCCCGAAAAGCAGGTCATGTCTGTTAACTCCACAGCTGAACATAGCCATGTAAACATCAGTTTATTAAGACCGACCCTAAAACCCACCAACTCTGGGGTTCTGAATTAAGTGCTTTAATGTCAGCTATGCCTGTAAAACACCAGGAGAGCAACAATTTTAGGAAAAAAAAGGTTTTTGTGTGGCTTAGCAGCTGGAGAGAGGAAAGAATGCGGTGGAAATTCTCCCCTGAGAACATCGTTTATCTATCCAGCTATCCATCAACAAGGTATAAAATGCATAATAGTCAAGAGTCTTTCTGAGCCTGGCATGGCTAAAAACATTTATACAACAAAATGCAAACATTTTTTGGAATGTCTATGCTTAGTGTCATTTCTACTTTAAAATGTAACCTACATGATTATAAAATTGTAACGAATATATTTTTATTCTTTAGGAAAAATTAAAAAACTTTAAAAAAGAATTTTTAGTTTAATACTAAATGTTTTTGAATGTGTGGAGGTTTGCAGGTTTATGACTGACAAATTAAAGACTTGTTTGGTAAAGCATTATGGTCACCGTACTTAGCTGTAAGTCACGTCACTAATGTAAAACTATATGTTAAAGAAAGCCTAAATTTGTCTTACAGTGAGACAGTGTTAGTATCGACTTTACAGGGCTGTGAAAACGAATTCTTAATAATTTCTTCATATAACAACTTAACCCTAACCCACGTTCTGTCTAGTTCCATTTTGTGTCCAACTTCCATTTTCTAATTCTATAGTATTTGATCTTTAAAACGTTTGGGTTAAAGTCAATCCATTTCATTAAGATTAAGTAACAACATTATTACAGAAACTTGGACATTGCATGCAGCTTCTAATTTTATTTAGTCTTTTGACCTAAAGTAAGAATCTTTACCCTTTAAAAAGAAGCAATTACCATCACATTTTAATGTGTAATCTCTAGGAAGAATTCAGTAATTGAGATCACTAACAATTATTCTCTAAAACAGAACCAATGAGATGGGTTTAAATAATAAAAAGAAGAAATTAAGCCCTTAAGATTATACTTTATTACAGTGACAAGACAGCATTGAGATTTCCCCTTACTCAGCAGCACAGTCCATATCCAAATCTACAGTAATTAACTTGGACAGCGTCATGGAATAAGCAGAGATGAGGGCCAGATGCTCAGCCTGAGGAAAGACTGCACAGTATGGAAAGAAGGAACAGAAGAAAAAAAAAGGGGAAAGAACAGGAAAAGGCAGCCTTTTTACTCAAGGACACTGAAATCAAACCCTTCTATTCAGGAGAAAATTAAACACTGTTTAAGCAGTAACCTCTCTGACACAGAGACTGAGAAAGAAGAACCAGATAAGCTACACAAACACCCTGTTCATCCTCTAGCTTGAACAGAGGGCCAACACAAGCATGACATAAAACTCACTTTAAACTGGGGGAGTTTGGTACAATGTCCATGAAAAAAAGAAAAACCAAAAAAAAAAAAAAAAAACATCCAGAGACTCAAAATACAGTCTTTCCTCTCTCTAACTCCTTCAGAGCATCTGTTTCCATGATGTGCCTTTCTAATATGTGACTTTTCAGGAATGAGAATAAGAATAATCAAATTTAAAAAGAGTTGGATACTCAAATACAAGCCACATGTCATGTCTTTGTTTCTGCACACCCCTAGCTCCTGTATGCGTGACTAATCTGAAAAGAGTCAAACGGCCAGTCAATCGGCCTGCAATAATTAACTAATTATTTTAACAACATCAGTGATAATCCATAGTTGGTCAATACATGATCACCTGTGTAATATTATTAAAAAAAATACATCATATTTTTTTTCATAATATACATCATCTCTCTGTATACATTGGAAACAGTGGTTTGTAGAGTGAAAGGTTTAAACCAAGACCTGACCTAGGTAAGGGGTTACCAGGACAGGAATAAACACTACCTAAACTAACAGCTGCTTGAAAGCCATTGTAAATACTTTATGTAGAGCTAAGCAGCAGACAAAAGACCATCATGTGTTTAAATAAATCCGGAGACAGAGAAAATCCAGCTGGTCTGTTAAAAGGGAATTACATTTTTGGCACATGTCCTTATCCAGAGCGACTTACATTTTCTCATTATTTTTTGTACAATTGAGAGGTAACTGCCTTGCTCAGGGAGCCAGCAGTGGCAACTTGGTATTGAAACTCACAACCTTCTGATCAATAGTCCAATGCCTAAACCATTGAGCTACCACATTAGCTTAACACATTACCATATTAGTTACATGAATTCATGTAACATGAATTAACAATCTGTTTTATTATCAAAAGAATCTACAAGCATAGCGTGGGCAAAATCAGCACAAATACGATTAATGTATGGAACTGATGACTTGATTCACCTACTGGCAGATTACAAGGATGCGCACAAGTGCACAAGCAACACAATTTATTACTAGTGGTACAGTATATTCCAACTGTGTGCAACACAGAGTACTACTAGTGAAGTGTGCATTAAACAGACATTTAGTCACCCTACTGTTCACTATTGAACCTTCACTCAGAATGTCAGAAAAAAATGTGTGTTGACAATCAAAGGATTAATTTCTCAGCTCACATAACTATCATAACTCATCATTATCATAGCTCATAACTATGGCCAGAATAAAGCTTGTTTGATTTATCTTAATGTGAACAAATAAATGAATGAATGAATACTCTCTTTATCATATAGCAAAATAGAAACACATGGGAAAAATTTATTTATGGCTCATTTAATCATTAACAAAATTATCTTTAAAAAAATGCAAGCCGGCCTTCTCCCTTGTTCAGAACAGACTGTGTAATCATGGATATGTGCTGTAGCTCTGACACTGCTGAGTTGACTTTTTTCGCTGGTTCACAGATGAGAGCAACTCACATGCTGACTAACAGCCAGAGCTCTTCTCTGTGAGGTTCAGGGCTGAATGTTAATTTAAAATGCAGCCCTTTTCTCCTCCACCATCTATAACCATCTAACCATTTGGATTGATGATACTGCTAGACAACAAATAAAAAAGAAAACATGGTAAAGGGGTGTTTGTGATTAGAATCTAGATCTGAATAAATCTGATATGTGAATGTAGCTGTGTAAGGTGGCTTTTAGATTTACGGTCTGGAAAAATACGAAAGACACAGCTACACACCCATCCGTCCCTTTTATAATGCTGGTTCACTGATTTATACCGCTGCAGACAGGAGAGGACATGGAAAGAGATATCCCCCACACTTTGAGAGGAAATTTAACATGGCATGAGAACCAAGCATGCTGTAAATAATATGTTTCGAAGTGATTTAAGTGAAACATTGAAACTGTGAGGTCATCTAAAACTTAGCCATATCTTCACTCATCTAAGAGCTGTATGTAAGGCAGGAAATGAAACAAATGAATTGAAATGACTTTTAATTCAATTGTTCTATCAAAAGAACGGGTTGGTGCACTGACTGGTAACTGCTAAAAGGAATAACAGAATACTTTAAAGGTTTTGTCAAAGTAGCACTTGTCAGGGTTTTTGTTTAATGCAACAAATAACACTGAACATTATTCTGCATGTTAATTTAATACGAGTCCTAAGCAAGACTCTAAATGACTATTATAATGTTCTTTAATTGGTTTGATGCCAAAAAATGAATGCTAAAAAATATAAATACAAGTCTCTTTTAACAAATAAGTACATTTTGATCCTCTAGTTTGTGTTCGTAACTGGTTTGTTTAATAAGTGCTAAGCTTTTGTGGAAATTAGTCCCATCTATCCTTCTTCCCTGGGCCCATGAGGAGCTCATTTAAGACACCCTTCAGCCAATCGTGTTTAGACGAAAGTCACACAAACCTGCCTGCTGTAATGATAATAAGTCTCAGCTGTTTCAGACCAAAAGACACAGATACATTTTAGGCCTTCATTAAAGTAGTGCAGCACATTTTATAGTTATTTAATTAGCACACTAGGATAGATACAGTGTTTATATAGCATGTTTTTATGGAGATTACAGTAAACAACAAGGTCTCTGTTACTCGCTGCATCGAAACCTTGCTATGCATGGTATTTGGGTGAGGGCAGCATTTCAAATATGAATGTGGACAACAGAGCACTGACCACATGCCAGACCAATACAAACCAATTTTATGCTGTTCCATTTGGGATGTGCTTCTGGCCTGCGCGAACACAAGCCACATTGTGAACAACACAGTGACTGGTCTTTTCTGCATGTGTGTAGAATGCAGTATTTTTTTCCCACGAATTTTTCTGAAGCTTCATTTCAGTGTGAGAAGTAGAAGAGGAAATCTGGGATAACACAGCCCCTGTGAAAATATCCATTTCCGGGATATTTTCACTCGTGTATGGGTAGAAAGCTTCCTAAATATCATTGGTAAACTTTGGTAAACTTACTAAGCAATGTTTGCTCAGTCTATTTTTGTGGTATCTGTAGAGATAAAACAGCTAGGGTGAGCAGCAAAAGGAGATTTTGTAATATTAGTATTTTTGCTGAAACCATTCTATTGGCTAGCAAAAATGACAAAATGTATAAAAATTTAAGAAAATTTACCAAAACATCAGTATTCTTAGAAACTGTTTCAACTTATAATGTTGGTCAGAGACGCAAAGAAAAAACCAGAACTATTAAGGTTTGTTGTAAACAATACTACACGATGCAAGCATACTGAGTTGAATATCTTTAAGTGTTTCCAGAACTTCCAGAGAATGTTGTTTACAAACGTATTCCAAAAGAAGTACATCATAATTCAAGCAAGAAAGCAGAAAAACAAACCAGAACCACAAAAATTAAGATCGTTCCAGACTAAAAGACTTTGCAGCCGGCGTCAGCTGGCTCGAAAGGTTTTAAATGTTTTTAAATTAGAAACAGAACTAGAATGTACATTTCCTGAAGAAAATGTGAATGGTGCTTGCACGTGGCAAGTTCCCCTCATCGGGCTGAGTGTTTTGATATATTACATGTCCATGTTGTGCTAACTTTTTGATTTTGCTTATTTTGGGGCGGGGTTACACGTGACATCTCGTGAATACCCGGTGTGGTGCCAATAGTCTTGTCTTGACTTTTGGACAAAAGTTGCTACTGAAATAAAACTTAAAAAGTTTTCAAAAATAAAAAATAAAACCAGAGTAAGGTCCTAAAGGAGCTGGTCGAGTTTGGTGTAAATCGCTCGAAAACTTGACGAGTTATAAACCTCCAAAATTTATAATGGAAGTCTATGGGAAAAAAGCCCATTTGAGCTTCCGTACCAGGAATTCCGGAATTCCGATCGATTATAAAAGTCATAGTACACCTCTCCTCAATGAGCCGATCAATTTGACACCTTATTCATGGGTCTAGGACAAAAGCTGCGGGACAAGTTAAGTTTTGTCCGGCACAATAACAAGAATGTTGCTTTGCAAGCACCATTAATTATTATAAAATGGACACTCTGACTCAGTGGTTTTAAACATAGACAAACAGCTCAGTCTATTTTTGGAATATTATTTAACTATCATGTACCAAGCAAAATATGTTCATTTTATTATGTTTATATGGTGATTATATCTAGCACAGAACCTCGACAAAACTTTCACCTGAACATTTGTGAGTGTATCTATACTGTATTTTTATATTATATATTTTTATATACATTTAATTCACATCAATTCGTACATCCATCATTACAAAGCATTATTGTGGAATCAGACATTTCTCTCAACATGTCAAAAGTAAACCTAGATTCGTTTCTGAATAAAGCTTAAATCTGGATTTACATTGAAAAACAGATTCGAGGATTTGGTTATCTTTGAAACACAGTTTCTGTTCTCCTGACTATAACAGTAGTATCCAATTCAGTGGAAATGCGCTGACTAAAAAAGACATTTATAAGAAACTCCATACTTAGATGCCCAAATGAGCATGTTTTGCTTGTAGTTGCTGCTGTGAACTGTGGCATAAAACAGGAATTATTTCTCATTTATGCAACATCACTGAACTTGGTAGAAAGCTGAGTTCAAAAGTTCCTGTAAAACTCTTTTGCATTGTTTCACAACTTACAAATTTCACAACAGAGTCGGGTCTATATTTGGACTCCTAAATGGTGCACAAGTCTACACTCGATGATCAAGACTGCATGACCTCTGTGGCAAATCAGAAGTTTAACAGATAAATCTGTATTTATTTCTCTTGCTAATCAAAGCATAGGTTCTTAAAACCATAATAGGAATTCTATAATCTCATGGACCTCACTGTATGAATCAGTATATCCAATTCTAGCTACCTGTGTATGTGTGTGTGTGTGTGTATGTGTGTTGGCCACATATAAATCAGAGACTACTAAATCGTATCGTCGTAGAATCAGTCATATTGTCAGATATAATGAATTGTTGCTTATTTATAAAAATCACATAGTATTGTGTGGAAGGCTGAGGTTTAAACCCTAATGAAAACAAAGCAGGTTGATAGCTATCATGCCACATAGAAGGTTTGGCTGGTGAGTGTGGACTGGCAATAACGTTAATTGGAATAATCCTGGAGATAATCATCTATCATTGCTTTTCATCTTAGCCTGGGAGGAAGGTTACGGTTATATGCTAAAGACTGGCAAATTATGACTTGAATCTCACTATAGTCTCATTGATCAAGACCCTCAACTCACAAGCCGTGAAGTAGATTCCACACCTGCATAAACTGAACAGAACTTACATTTCTCAGTCTCACATATTTATAAGCCTAAAAGACCCATTGAATGCCCTGAGATTGGCTTCAAACACAAGCAAACCAGTGACATCTTTTAAAACTAGTAACACCTGTAGCTTTTAACACCAACAAGTTACTGACAAAGAACAAACACAAGCAAATTTGTAAACACACACATGCACGCACGCACGCGCGCACACACACACACACACACACACACACACACACACACACACACACACACACACACAAACAAACAAAAAAAATAACACTTGTGTGCAAGCAGATGTCCCCATGAAAATAACTCTAAACATCAGGCTTCTGTGCAGCAGCTGGAGTTTCAATCGGTGAGCTGGCAAACACAAGACACACACACACACACACACACACACACACACACACACTCACACACACACACACACTTTCCTACAATTATGTATACCACAGAGGCTACACACTCTCTTGATTAAAAATATGGATCTGCACTAGCACTGCCCACCATCTCCAGACCTCCCTCTCCACCCCACCCCCTCTGTATTTACTGTCACGACCAGATTAAAGTGAACTCCATCAGCTGCTATGAAGGCCACCGAGGACATCCAGACATCATACTCAAGGCTAAAATGGTGCTTGATAACTGCTCATTTCCTAATTCAAGTTCCTGTCCCTGAATCTCTACCCCTACTGCATCCTTGGATCAATGCCATTTAGGAAATAATTTGGCTATGAAGCTTACTGAATGTTTTTTTTAATACTCCAACCATAAACTATGTTTCTTTATAAGAAAACATAGATGGAGCTAAAAAAAATCACTATTTTGTGTGTATACTTTAATTCAGCAGTCTTACATTTAATTCAGGAAGAACAAAATAATACAATGGCCATGGCGTCAGGATTTCTTCAACAACCTTAACATCAACCCTTCTAGATAGCTAGATTTGCTAATGTAAGTTTTTCCTAGCTCCATTTAAGTAAACAGTGGTCACTACCAGCCTGTTAAACATATATGTGTGTGTGTATATATAAGATATTACAAGATATTCTTAGCAGATTCCAGTACAAGGAATTTCTTGGTCTCAGGAATATATTAGTTATACCACCTGAAGTGACGTTCAATTAATTATAGCATGAGAGAGTCAGTGGAACATCCTGAACTACAATTAGCATCTATCTAACATCTATCTAGACAGTCATATCACCACACCATTTGGGTTGTCACACCTGAAATCTCATAAACAATGTGATATCATAAAATTATCTCTTTAAGTGTTAGCTTTTATTTACATTCACAGCAGAGTAAGACAACTGGTCTAAAAAACAGTATAAAATGTCTCAGCTGATACAGTCTGATCTGTTGAACCCTAAGGGCTTCATGTATTTTGTGGCTGCTATGCTGCATTAAAGTTATTCCTCTCTGAGATCTTCAATGACCTCTGTAATTATGTATATATTCTTTTTACACATTTGTGTGTATGTTCTGTTTGATCTTTCAATCTTTCCTCAGAAGTGAGAGCATCATTTTCAAAATAAGCTCAACAAATTTCTATGAATTTTTGCTTATCTAGCAAAACGGGTGAAAAGGGAAAAAACAGAATACAACAGCTAGACATCTAGACCAATAGCTAAACACACAAAAAAAATCAAATGTACATTTATGTTTGTTAACTTATTTACAGTATTATGCTGTATAATGATAAAAAAAAAAAAAACAATCAAAACTACTTGTGTAGTATTCACAAGTAGTGACTTCTTGTTGGTTGCAAGATTCTAGCCCCTTTGAGAGATTTCCCAGAGATTTCCAATTTCTTCTGGAGAAATCAGGAGTCCAGGTGGTACAAGCAAATAACACACTGTCAAATTTAAACTATTCACCCCAGCCTCTGGGTGGGACAAAACTGTTAAAAGCCTCTTGTCCAATGAGAGTTAATTTAGGTCATGTTAAACACTTGAACCACCACAGAAGCCCACAGAACTTGTGTATTCTTATCAGATCTGTGTCTGCAGTTTCAAAGGAGATTTTCATACAGTCTGCACTGTTCTGAGAAAACAGTTTGTGCTGAATGATTGAGCAGCATGATACCACACTGATACTTTTGATAATTTGACTCTCAAAAATATCTGATATAATATAGAAACATTACTGCAATTCATACAAGAACATTTCATTGTCACATTTTAATACAACTTTACGGGATGCTTTGCTGCCTAGCGAGTCTATGCTGCATAATGACAGGAAAATCCTGAAGTGATAACAATTTTCCGCCAAATAAATAGAGAGTATTGTATTCAAATTTATAGTCATAGAGTTATAAAGAGTAGTGTATTTGTATTTAAAGTCATTTGAACATAAGGAGTATTGTTTATTTGATTATAGCAACTTTCTAACCTCTTTCAATTAGTAATTCAGCTGGCAAATGTAAGTGAAGCAAAATATTTTAGTTTCCTTAATATAGATTTCTTGACATTACTGTTACCTGTAAATTAATATGATTAATATACATTTATTAATTATGGCATTATGTAGCACTCTGTTGTCAGTTTTCTTTCAGTTTTGTTTAATATGTATAGTTATTGTCAATGTGTGTGTGTGTGTGTGTGTGTGTGTGTGTGTGTGTGTGTGTGTGTGTATGTGTGTGTATACCCTGCGATGGGTTGGCACTCCATCCAAAATGTATCCTGCCTTGATGCCCGATGACGCCTGAGATAGGCACAGGCTCCCCGTGACCCAAGGTAGTTCAGATAAGCGGTAGAAAATGAGTGAGTGAGTGATCATTACCAAGCTCTTAGAAGCTTCAGTTCATACAATGAAGACCTAATTAGTGAAATTGAGCCTGACAATGGCCTTAAGGCCAAAATCTTCTAAACACCTCAAACTCAACTCATTGGAAAATGATTTAAAGTTTTTTATGTCAAGCACACTAAATGTATTACTCTGAGTGAAGTTTATGAGGCAATGCTACAGCAATACCTAGTGTCCACATTGTTATTTCAGACTTAACACTGTCAAAAGTTAATTTAACCTATTCAGTCATGCAACAAACAAGCGGACAGTGTTTATGTTTTGAATCCTAGTTTCTTTTTCATGTGTGTTCCCTGTAAACAGAAATGGATAACAATCTTACTTTCAGAATCGCCATAAACACAGAGAGACAACTCAATGATCACTTACATTACTCCAATGCCATGCTACAGTCTGTTTCATTCTTTTTCCCTCTAACATGCCAATATTTAAAACAAATCACCAAAATCTGTGCTAATGTTTCATACATATCACCAATAATGTGGTGGGCTTCATCGGTTATGTAATGTGGATGACTTTTTGGAGCTTCAGTACAAAATTGTTTAAACAATCTTACTATGCAGTTACAACATAATTCATGTTTGACTGGTGCAGATGGGTTTTCTTTTTTATTTAGACAGGAGAGCTTTAACTATAAAATAAGATTACACATACACCATCCACAAATATTTTATCAATTTAACTGCTTAAATATGAGGCTTATTATATAAATGTGTACAATAACAGTCTGTCTATGTATTACAGACATAGTGCTTTTTATTTATAAACTTTCCAGTGACAGAATACATTAGGTACAAGTTATCAAGGTTTGGCACCCATTTAAACCCATTTGATTCAAGTGAGCAGCCATACGGGCCAATAACTGTAAGAACTCAATCATAAATATAATAACTTTGACATTGTGGGTTATTTTTTACCCCAGTGTAACTAAATTGAAATCACAGTCCCCCATGTTGACAACCACGGCTCTAACTTGCCTACATTTAGAGAAACACACAGGAAAGAAGACCTGTTATTTTTTCTCCCTGAAACTAGAGAAGGTTTGGACATGGAGTTTTTTTCCTCCTAGCTTTTTATATCCATACCACAGTATTCGAGTGTTGTAAATGCTACCATCTCTGTTCCTTACTAGCCGGGTTCTAAAAGTAACACACACACGCACACACGCACACATACACAAACGCACAGTAGTAGCGGCTTGCGACCACTGTGAGGACCTACCCCTGACATATGCAGTTCATTAATACTAGGCATACATCTTCATCAGAAGTAACCAACTTGCCTTTTTTAGTTTTTGATCAAAAAACAACAAATAAACAAAGAATACATCAACGAACACACACACAAAGTCCCCACAAGTCAAACCTGCCAGATATCTTTATGGGACATTTGGTCTCCATAATAATGCTTTAGACAGACAGACAGACACACACACACACAGACACACACACAGACACACACACACACACACACAGTAGTATTGGCTTGCTATTATGAGGACCTACCACTGACATAGGCAGTTCATTATGCGTTCATCTTAACCAAAAGTAACCAATTTGCCCGGATTAGTTTGAATAGAAAAAAAATATTATAATAAAAAAAATTAACAAAACAAAAAATACATCAACAAACAGTTTCCTGTTTGTCAAGTGAAGCCTGTCAGATATCATTGTTACATTAAGTCCTCAAAAAGCTTTAAACAAACACACACGCACGCACACACACACACACACACACACACACACGCGCGCGCGCGCTTTCTTAATGACGGTCAACCAAAAGAAAACAATATAAATTAGAGAAAACAACTAAAAATAAAAGTATAAAATCAGACAGAAGTGACAAAAGCACTTCACCTCTAAAATGTACTGTACTCTTCACTTTCGAGGCCTCATACGCGATTCCTCTCCGTTTTTGCGGACTGTGAATGTAACGCAGGCTGAAATCTCTCTGCTCTCCGACCAGCCGAGTCGAGTCGAGCTGAGCTTCTTCACATCAGTGTTCACACTGAGGTCTGATTAGTCCACTGATACCAAATCACACTCCTATAGATGTAACACTGTTCACACTCATCCACAACTCGACATAAATGTGTGTGCTGATCCAGTGCCCCAGAGAGAAAGAGCGAGAGAGAGAGAGACAGAGAAAGAGAGAGAGAGAGTCACTCACAGAAGTGAGGACTGAAGCAGTCAGAACGGCGCCTCCTACTGGATTTAGAGTGGAGTTCACAAGCCTGACACCATATTGGAAAGCTGGATTTTTTTTTTTTTTTTTTTTATTTAATTTGGACATTATGAGAATGTTTTAGAATTAAAAAAATATTTTTTTGATAATATTCAAGATTCTGCACTATTTCCTGGTCCCTAATTAAAATGTAAGGTTTTGCCCAAGCTTCATGTTCATGATAGCTCGAGTGAGTGCACACTGCCATTAAAGGTGACTTTAAATTCTAAGAAACTATATATAGTTTCTTATATTCTACTTTTCACTGCAGCTGTCGTCAATAAAATTATTATTATTATTAATATAATAATATCTTCTGCATCCTTTCACCCACTAGCTTCATATCCACATTAATTACATCTGTGCACTAACCTCCCTCCTCTATTCTTCAACCAACAGTAGCCCAATTGCAACTGGCGCCCTGTAGGTCAACGGCACCGACGGCAGTCATTGTTAACCCAGGCCTCGACCGATCCGGTATGAAATTCATACTGACGATTTGCATGGTTAAATTTGGCAATGTTTTATGCCGGATGCCCTTCCTGACGCAACCCTCTCTATTTATCTGGTCTTGGGACCAGCACAGAAGTCACTGGACTGTGACCCCCATGGCTAGATTAATAATAATAATAATAATAATAATAACAGTAATAATAATAATAACATTAAGCAGCATGGTGCTGTACAACCTCAGAGGTCCTGGGTTTGATCGTGAGTTGGGGTTAATGTCTGTACAGAGTTGTGTGTGTTCTCCTTGTGTTTCTGTGGGTTTTCTTAGGGCTCTCTAGGTTTCCTCCCAATGTTTAAACAAAATGAATGAAACAAACAAAGACACACCAATGGGTGGCTTGGCTGTGCTAAATTACCCCTGTATATGAATGTCTGTATATTGTACCCTACAATATACAGATACCCTATCCAGGGTAAATTCTCCCACAATGTGCCCAATTCTGCAACTTTATTAGGATAAAGCGCTACTGGATGTGAGTGAGTGCATGAGTAAGTGAGTGAGTGAGTGAGTGAGTGATTATGTGAGCACACCTGTTTTTAAGATAATATTTTTCTTCTTTTGTTTCTTGTTATGAATGTTGTAATACTGACATTATTATTATTATTATTATTATTATTATTATTATTATTATTATTATTATTATCATTATTAATAATGATGATGATAATAATAATAATAATAATAACAACAACAACAACAACAACAACAATAATAATAATAATAATAATATTAGTAGTAGTAGTAGTACTCATGGTGCTAACAACAACAACAACAACAACAACAACAACAACAACAACAATGTAATAATGTTTTACATTCAGGAGATGGAGAGAAACCAGAGAACATGAAGAGAACATGAACTGGAGACCCTGGAGCTGTAAGGTACCAACACTACCCACTGCACCACCCAAACTAACAATAATTAATGTTTACTTACATTTTGGTCAATTCCATTTCATTTTAAACAAAAAGCTCTCTGGCTAATTAGGCAAAATAAACAAAAAATGTGTACATATTTAAATAATTAGCTTAAATTCTGAATATATAAATAAAAGGTTACAGCTGCTGTGTATGGTCCAAAACAGGAATCAATGCATTTAGCAGAGACCTGCTGTTCAACCAAACTGACCCACTTTAATGTTTAATGTGCACATCTTTATAATTCTCTTTTGTTTTCTTGAAGTCAGTTATCTCTCTTATGATCTTTCTTGTTGTAATTATACATTTAGCTCTAAAGTTCATATTAGATTTTTGCAACTAATCTAAGTAAAATTCTGTCTTCCATCAGTCACAGTGTTACCAAATTGACATTTGTCCCAACAAAAATCATTGTTTTATAATCTGGCGCCCCCTACTGGCGTTACAGTTGTCAGTACATGCGAGAAACTTACAGGGTTAAAACATTTTAAAGAAGCACCTATATGTCTGTGTTTTGCTGGTTTCCCTGGTTTCACATAAATAGTAGATGGATAGTAAATCGAGAAATTCTACTGGTTTCGTTGCAGACCAAAGAATGAACGAAGCCACAATTAACAAAAAAACATCCAAATACTCCAAAAGAACTGACAATGTCATGTGGAAGGCAATAAAAATATCAAATAAAATCTCTCAGCTTAATTTCCACAACCTGCTCAGGCATAAGCAATATGGGTGATTCCATTACAGTGGATTTAATGTTCTTAAACATTGTTGCAGACCAAGTACACTTAATCCTGGCCACAGTATTCTCTAATGCTCTCTGCCACAATGGAATAGATTGAGTAACATGACAAAGAGTTCAAGGTGTTGACTTGGCCTCCAAATTCAAGCATCTGTAGGATGTGCTAATCAAGCCTTGTACCCTCAATCAGCATGCAATACAAAACATTTTATTTTTCAAACTTTACATTTCAAAACACTTCAATCATTCACTGTCAAATTGTAATGCACTTTTTTTAAAGGTACAGTATGTGCACTTGTGCAGTCATTATAAAACCGTCATGACAGAAGGCCGAAGGTGGATGCAAGTGTTTGCAGAATAGAATTTATTTATAAGAAACAAAGCACAGAAACAAAGCAAATCCAGGCTGTGGCATAAACACTCAGTGATGAAATCAGCTGCAAGACAACAACATGGTGAAACAATGGGGCTTAATTGATGGCATAAATCTGGGATGGAACTGAAAACAGGTGAAAACAATCATAACAATCCGGGAACAACCACTGACAAGAATGTTGGGGGGTGGGGGGAGGAGGTGGAGACACATGAATTAAAACAATTAAAACACATGCAGGATAAACACAAACAAACAAATAATTGTTGTACAGTTGATATAAGACATTATTATTTTGATAACAGATTTTTACCATAAACTGTATAACAAATCTTGGCTTACAATAACTTACTGTTACAAATATTTGGTAACGTCCCTGCCATCAACTGCAAGAGAAATACTGTATATTTTATGTGCAACAACATGTCACCCATGTCAGCCTGTTAACTCAGGGTACTCAAAATCTTTCACCTAATGTCTCAAAAACATAGACCTTAATGTGGTGAGGGACGATGTAAGTGTAGTGAACCAGAAGCTGTTAGCATCTTTCTCCTTGTGTTGTGTGAGTGGAAAAGATTGTATACGCTGAGGCAGGTCACTCTGACATTTCACCTTAATCAGAGTGAAGTACCACACAAACTTATTCATTCATTCATTTAAATATTTACTGATTCATTCATTCTCATTTCCCTTATCCTGGACTGGATCAGATGGTATTCCAGGCTGAGATGGCCAAGATTCTAGCTCCAACTGGGTATCCTCAGACTCCTAAAACAGTCAAAGAATCTAAGCTGTCATAAACCATAGGCAAAAATGTATTTCCATCACCTTTATTTATAATTTTATTCTATCCATTAAGCTGCTGCCACTGATCTGAGCTGTCAGTCTCAATCTATTCACTCTCACTATCACTCAAAAAAGATCTCAAGATGTGTAACTTCCTCCACCAAGTGCATGTCATTGTAAATTAAAATGAGTATGTACAGTAGTCTGTGGTTTGGTTAGAATTCCTTCAACACTGGAACCTGTGATGTGGATTAATATCATGTAACAGCATAACCCTATAAACAGTCCTGTGATTTAACATCACTTGTTCTAATGCAGTAACATTTCTACAGTAACAGCACATTCAAATAGACTAATAATAGATAGATATAATGTGGTAGCACTTTTTTAGCTGCCAGTAAATGAAAGTCTTCAGCACTGAGGACTTTTGGCTTTCCAGTTATTCTGTAATTTGAAAGCTCTTATCCCTGATTCTTCTAAAAAGAGAGATTAATATGATGGAGAACCAACTTTCATTTAAAAAAAAAAATAAAGAAAGAAAAAAAGAAAAAATCAAAAAAGCAAAAGGATTCACAAATATCTGAAGCCATCAAAGAGTTCGTGAACAAGCTGAAGAATAAGCAAACAAATGAAAAAAAAAACACCTAAACCTACTTTTGTTCAAAGATTCGTATAAAAAAAATCATCTCCAAGAAGAATATTAGCAAAAATCGAACATAGCATTAACACATGCAGTGCTGATAAATCCTGTTAAGTATTTTTCATTACTCGAAATAGTGTGAGAAAACATTTATCCACTCCACAGGTCTTCTTGTTGGAGCTGCCGAAGTTGTCACACTCGAAGTACTCTAGTACTCCTTAGGGTTGTTCCTCTTTGTCCATTTTCACCTGTCACACATACAGTCGCTGTTGTTGATGTACAGATCAGTGTTGCTGTCCTTGCGGCAGGTCCTTTCTCACAATTTTGGCCAATTGCTCCCAGAGACAGGAAAAGAATCAGTCAGTCAGGATTCTTATAAAGCTATGTGTAAGTTAAGTCTCTGTCATTCTCTCTCTCTACCTGTTTAGTGCATTTCTGTTCAGTGCAGATTTACAGAAATGTGCTTTATAACCCAGCTACAGTAAGTATAAAATAAATGACGAGTTTACAAATGATACATTATTTTATATATACCGCATATCTTATATATATCTTATACATATAAAAAAGTACAAATATATATTATATGAAAGGCAATTAGACATATTTATTTAATTGATTGACATTACAGTTTATGTATCTTCCAGCTCTTCCAATGGAAACATGTAAACTTGCCAAACTGACGCAGTGCCAAATTGGAGCTCGATTAGTCTATAATTGCATGCTCTAATTTTCTCGTTATGTTTATTACTTTTTACTCATTCATCTTTAGCAGTTGCATTATTTTGCTCAGGGTCACAGTGGTCCGGTGCATGAATAAAGCATGTATGAGACTTCTTTTGACAGTTTGTTGTTAATGCTGATATTTATATGCATGCTATGCTCTTTAACTGAGTAATTTCTCAACAAAGTATGTCTTTGTCCTACTTTGTACAGCTCTACATTTAATGAGGCGCTTTATTTTACAGCTCTTACTTCAGCTTTATAGCAGGAATAAGTAGATGGAGGTTTGTTTAATGATTATTAATCAGTTCAAATCACTGTGAGCTTCAAGTGAGGCAGATCAGTGATGCTCATTTTTGTTTTTTTATTTTATTTATTTATGATCATCCAATGCAGACTTGCATGTAAATGTAAATATACAAAAGAGTGATAATACGGATAATAATTACAGGTGATGCAAGTGAAAGAAAAGTGAACATGAGCGCCCTCTGGTGTTTAAGAGAAGTATTAACTTCTAGGAATATTTTCAAATTTATATGAATTAAAACAAAATATGAAATAAAAATGTTTCTATTTACACAATATTTAATTTCTTGTCCTTTTAAGTATCTTCATAATCTCCACAAAGTAATCATTTCATTAATCTCATGTTTTCTTTCATTTACTTTAAAGCACCTTATGTGCTAATGGTTATTACTGGGCTTGTTAATGAACTTAACAGTAAACACTACTTAATAGAATAGGTCTGTAATTATTATGTTTTGCATGTGACCTGTTATTGTAGCATGCAAATGAGTTTATAAATAGTATCATAGCATCATTCAAGGACTCTTATTCACAGTATGGTCATGCTGACCACCCTTTCAACATCCTATACAGTACTTGTTCATCTTTAATACACCTGTACGCTGTAATGGTTTATAATCCTACTCTCTAGTGTCACAGACACAGGATGAATTTCCTTCTATGTCTGGTTCCTCTTATAAGTTCTTCCACATGTCATTTCAGGGAGTTTTTCGTTGCCAACGTTGCCTCTGGCTCTCTCATTATATCCACATCTGGGTTTCTTTTAAGCTACTTTGCGGCAATGTCAGATGCTGAAAGCGCTATACAAATGATATCGGACAGTCTGTTCATAGCCTGAATCCTTCCCTTTCTAAATCTTTGATTTTGGCTCTGTCTTTGCCCCAACACTCTCACTCACATACTCACTCACTTACACTTTTGGCTCTGTCTTTGTGTGTCCTGCCAATAAATGTATATTTGCTCCATATTCATGTCAGACCACATAAACAGCTGATATATAATATAAGGAACGGGAGTGCTTAAGGCTACTGTGTAAGGTTACTGTGTATAGAAGTGTTCAATATTTAGACATTATTTATAGAAATTAATAAAGCATCCGTATCCAAAATGTCTTAGGAAAACTTTTATTGGATCTGAATCTTTGGAATGTACGTTGAGCTAAGTCGATGAGAGACATTAGACATTTGTGATTTTCTATTCATAATGCAGAATGATGAAATACAAAACATTGATTGACTGTTTTTTTAAGGCCTTGCTGTTTTATTCAGGTTCTTCTTCCTACAACAGCAATTACAGAATCAGTATTGAAAATAAAAGTTTCTCCCCTTCTTCTTGTGTAAAAAAAATAAAATAAAATAATAATAAGACAAAACAAATTAGCACAAATTTGGAATGACAATACAAAACCAAAGATAATCAATCAGGTAAATGGGAACTTTACTATATTAAATTTGTATACCTTTTTCAATAATGAAAACATCTCAATAACCATATTTTTCAGAATTAATTTACATATTCTGAAACTATAAAAAAATGAACACTGTCCTTTTTTTATGAAGATTTTGTTTTTTACAAATGAATGCTATAAACACATAAACCTCTTTAAATATATCTATCAGTGCAAGATTCTTTTTTTTCTTGATGCTACAGTATGCTTTCTTCATTAAACCTTACTGAAGCTAGTCCGCCTTTAGCTAACCCTCATGTAGCATTGAGAAACGGGGTCATGGCATTGCAAACTACTGGAGATAAATGAATAGAGAACGTGTTTGTCACAGAACACAGCACAGCACAGAAACATACCAAGAAATCTTTAAAATATGAGTCAGTTTAGGTGTGTGTGTGTGTGTGTGTGAGAGAGAAAGGGAATGAGGTGGAGTGCTCTAGGTTATACTACATGTGATATGAAGCTCTTAGGTTTTATATCATTGCATGATGTTGAATGACAAGCCAGTATTACATGTTTTATATATTGAGTCAGTCCTTCATATGCTGTTCTTTTTTTATTAAGTCCAGTGCCTTATACAAAGCTGAGCTGATGCACATGCTCTGTTCGATGTACGCGGCCTTGTGTGATTTGACGCAACAGTCCTTTGGTACAGACGCAAGGGCCAGAGTGATGATTCCTGTATTAAATGTCATGCTTATGTGATGATATCGTTACACCAATCAACCATGTGTGACATCAACGAGGATGAGGAGGATGAGTGCAGTTCAGAAAACAGGGCTAGAGATGTGCTAGGATGGTTCGCCAAACACAAAACTGAGAGCACTATTCTTAAACACATCCCATAACACCAGTTTAGCGACAAAGATGGGGGCAAAGTGCATTCAAGGTGATTTTAAATGCAGGAGAAATGGCTGAGACGATGATGATGAAGATGATGGTGATATTGAAGATTTGTTCTTTTCTGACATGATGGCAAACAGAAAGAAGAAGTCATGTTACACCTGATTTTTTTAGCCTTAAGATCTAAAGTAATGATCCCGTGTGGCTGACGTGCACAAACGTGGACAGATATAAATTGGAAATGTCTGTAAAATCTTAGTGAAGTGTAAGCACTATGGAACCTCATCGATGATCACTGAAGCGTGTGATTTGTCGGAGAATGCAGTGAGAGTGTCTGTGTGTGTGTTTGTATATGCGTTTATGTGTGTGAACCATCAGTGTTTAACACATTAGCTGCATTTCTGGGAAATGGGATAAAGTAACCGAACATGACGGAAAAGCACACGTTTTCACCTTCACGAAACAGTCAGACGATTGTATTTACAACACCAAAGAAAAAAGGGATACTGCAGCTTCTTTTTTTGTCCTTTTTACTCATTTTCTTTTAAAAGGGCAATTAAAATATATTAAAACTTACTGTATGTACAATATGTGGGCTCTCGACATTAAAGCGCAATGAATAAACGGGATCATGTTTGCAGGGTCATGTGACCAACATGTTTTTTTTTTTTCCTTTTTCTTCCTTTGTTTGTATGTATTTGTCTTTGCTTGTTCCAGAACTAAGGGGATTAAAGAAAATTTTACAAATCAACAAATGAGGCCAAGAAAGATGTACCAAAGGCACTGACTGAACCACACCCTCAGATACGTGTCCCATTATGGGTTAACAGACATGGTTCATTTTGGATTTTTTTTTAACACATCTCCTTTAAACACAAAAAGAAAAATGAAAAATGTTTTTTTTTTCCTTCCAGAAAAAAAAGATAAATACGTATAACATTTTCATATATTGGTCTCAACACCAGCATCCGATTGTAAAAATGAGCAACTAAAAATAATAAAAAATAATAAAATAAAAAAATTAAAATAATCATCTAAATCCTCTGTACATATTCTTTTTTGTTTGTTTGTTTGTTTTTTCATGTCCTTCAACCTCAAATTTAATTTTTTTGTACACAGTGTCCCCTACTGGTAGGTTATGTTCACTGCAGCTCCTGAGAAAAGCACGGCTCGGTCCCAGTTCTCCTCCCATTGGTTCTCTGAACCTCAGAGGTTTATCCTCATCCAATGGTAGAGTGCCGTCAGTCTGTTTTTTTTTTTAACCCGCCTCCCCAAGGAGAGGTGTCCTCTAATAGATTGGTGCCTCATGCTTCTGAGTACGAGTTCTGTGAATTGAGCTTGTCCTTCTTTAGCTTGACACCATCCACCAGCTCAAAGTTATAGTTCTCCAGGGCGGATAAGTTCCTGTCGGCCATGGAGCCGTGTGAGCAGGCGCAGTAAAGCACCACTCCACAGATGGCACCTAGGAAGACGCCCAGCGCGCTCATGGCGATGATGGTAATCAGGATGGGATCCAGAGTATTCAGCATGTTTCCTGTTCCACTGATCTCTTTGTTCTCGACAATCTTCGGGAAGTTGGTGATGTCCACAGCTAGAAAAGGGAGATGAATGGTACAGTATTATTTACAGACAAACAAGACTGCTTTGGTAGAGAAGCAATAACTGACAACTAGAGCTAATGATCTGGGAATTAAGTCATACTTTGATTAAATAAAATTAAAAAATAGAATTAAAGCTGCTATAAGTTATTTCTGTGTTGAAAACATCTTGGGTAAAACATCTTGATAGCTATATGAAACAGATGATAAATGCATTTGTGACTGTGCCAGACTCTGTAATCAGTATCTGAGCATCTGTGCACAATACTGCTTTATTCACCAGACAAGAAATGTCAACGCAAACAGGCAAGACTTCCCCTCCTGTCAATTCTTTTTTACATGCATGGACATTCCATATAGGGCTATGTGATAAATAAACAAAATGTGAGTTGCTAATGAAATGTGAGTAGGAGTAGGAGACAATAGGAGGGGTATATAAGTACGAAGCAACTGGAGAAAATGAAATGCCTGTGAGACCTTATCGATGTAAAGGGCTTGAAAATTAGTGTGTGTGCGTATCAATAAACGGTGGAAGTGACATGTTACAGCAGCTTCTTTGTACTTTCAAAGATAACACTTTAAAAAATTAATATAATAATAATTTTTAAAACAGGATACTTACGGAATTTACTGAAGTCTTCAGGTAGCATGGGCTCTGTAGGGACGTCTGGGTCTAAACACACACAACAGAATAAAGTTATATTCACTGACATGGTACTACATGCTTCCAAACTTGCCACTTCAATGAAAACCATTAAAGCTCAACTCTGAACAGATCAACATGCAAGCTGCTTACTGATTTTTGTGAGCTTCCTGGCTGACTCACCTTTGCAGTCTGCTGTGTTGATTTCTAAGATTTTAATGTCGTCCACAGCGATGTCTCCCAAGCTCTGTCCTTCTACTTCACCTTCTATCACCACCTGATTAACACAAAGCATTTGAGATGCTTTTCAGCACTTCTGTCGAAGTATCTTAATAGTCTCGCTAACTGGTGCAAAACAACTGCCTCAGTGTGAACCATATTTCTTACACATATGATCTGTTATGATTTTTGGTGTTGATTAATCCACTCTCTTATACACACACCTGGAACGGTTTGCTTGAATGTGGGATCAGCACACGAGCCTCCCTCCAGCGATTGCCCTGATGTCCGGTGACGGTCCAGAGAAGCACATCTGCTGTTTCACTGCCGCTCTTATGACGCTGCTTGATGTGCAGTGTACCAATATGTGAGCCAAACATGTGATACCAGAAGGATAGGCACAGATCTGACTCCTGACCCAAAACTGCCGGACTGACAAGCTTTGCCACTTCATTCTTTTGTGCTCCAGTTGCTAGGGTGTAGATGAAGTTTCCAGAGCCACCTGAGGAGAAGTAATAAGATTTAAGGAATATGATTTCAAATCTTTGCTAAAGTTTCAGCTAAATTGTTTTGTTCTTTGTTAATTGTGAGTGTCAGTGCATGTTACCTGTGTGATCCATGTTGGGACCTGTATTTAGTGTGGGCGTGCCACTCGACTGAATCTGCCACCGATAGCTGCCGGCCTCAGACGTCCAGCCACAGAACGAGGGGTTGTTCGCCCAGCCAAAGTCACACGCAAACCACAAGAAAGCTACAAACACACAGACACTGCTGGTAAGAATTACCATAACAACCTTAAATCATCCGTTCAGATATTGATTTGCTTTAGTTATATTTATAGGTTTACTTTAGTACTCTTTAGTAATTTCTTTTACTCATAACTTTTAATACAGCTGAATAACAGACAGCTTTCTGCAGTATTGAAAGCTGCACCATTAGGGGGCAGTAGAATTCCCTGCTTGAAATGAGACAAAATAATACAATTAAACTGATTATTATAAAAAAAATTCTTTAAATAATGCAGAAAGCTGTCACTGATTATGCAGATGCAAGATCTTGTGAGTGATATTTATATGTGCATAATATTGATGAAACAGGCAGAAGGTGTGAAATTGAGGCTGTTTAATACAGGGCACACTCTTCTGTATGACAGGAGAGAAGACAGGAAGACAAGAGAACAGAGGAGTGTAAAATTCAGGCAAGAGAAAAATAGACAGTTAAAAGACAAACAATGTCATTGCCTTCCTTTCTCTAGACAGTATGAAATGCAATAACGTGAGGATTCAGAGTGGCTTCTGCAGAGTATTTGCCCAGTGAAGAGGAAAAAAATTTCCATTAAAAGCCACAGCTAAGGCATTCTGCCACTGTTCCCGAAAAATACCGCTATCCAATTAAAAGTTATTTCTCTTTTTCCATCTCGAGAGGATTTCGACTGTGGCACAGGAAGGCATTGGGCATAAACAAGTTTTACCAGAACTTTCTAAATCCTTTGCACTGCAAATAAACCACATTCAAATTGGAATAGACAGACCTGTTCAATATTAACACATACAGACCACACACATGCTTTCAGTGCTTCGTTTTATGGGGAAAATATTTTCCATGTGGGGACCAGAAAAGAATTCCTACAGGGTTAAAGCTTTCAGGTATTTGTGAGGACATTTAGTCTCAACAACAACAAGAACCAACCAACCACCCAAAAATAAATAAATAAATAAATAAATAAATAAATAAATAAATAAATAAATAACACAACAAAAACAAAAACGTTCCACCCACATCTGATCAAAACAACCAACCTGATACACACACACACACACACACACACACACACACACACACACACACACACACACACACACACACACACACACACACACACAAACACACACAACCTAATTAGTGAGAGCTAGATTGTTCTGTCCTCCCACTCAGTTATTGTCCATTAGCATGCAGTTTTATCTGTGTTAATGCTGAACAAGCTGAATTAGAACAGCACTCATTAACAATTATGCAACTCAGAAAAGCACTTCTGTAAGTCGTTCTGGATAAGTTTGTCTGCCAAATCCAGTAAATGTTCATGTCTACTTACAGTTACTTAAGATAAAAGAAAGAAAAAGTGTACCATGTAATCTATGGTCAGAAACAAATAAAGTGAAAGCCCATATAACTGCTAAGCTGTCTCACCTGGTAATGGGCTCATATCTGTAGTGGTCTCAGGAACAGTAGTGCCACCTGTGCCAGGGACAAAGTGAATTCAGACACACAGCTCGATATGCACCCAATTCACATTCAGCAACTTGCATAGCTTAAATTGTTAGTCACATAAGTGGTCAATTTCTATTAGAGGATTAAAGGAGCAGTATGTTATTTTAGAGTCCTCTGCAATCACGGTGAAAAGATTCACAGTCATTATTCTTCACCCAAACATCCATACTCCATCTTTTGAAATTATGTTTGCTCAATGAGTTTGACAAAAACGCACAATGCTTTACTGGGGTGGGGCTACGTTACAGGCTGAAAAATTTACACAGAAGCCTGAAACAAACAAATGCATCACTTTGGATTGTAGTGATATTAGAAATAACATATTTCCAGTGTAGTATTGAAATTTCATGCTTGTCATTGGTCTAGGTGATGTAAAATATGAGACAGATCTGGACCGCAATGTTGTGTTGAAATGAATGAAAACAACAGACAACATTAATTTGATAAATGCTTTTTAGTTTAATGCTAACAATGTAACTTCAAAGAAATCTGCCATCCTTTAATATCTTAGGCTGCACAAAGATGTTAACATTGTGAAGCTGCTGAAAAGGGCAGAGATGGCATTTAAAAATCAACTGAAATCACATACAAGTGTCTAAAATTATAGGTTATGATGTAATTTACCATCAGGGATGATAGTTTGAGTTAGTTACCATTAGAGATGGGTGATATAATAGAAGCAATGACCCATGAACATGCTCAAGTAAGCCTGCGTGCAAAGGAAAATGTGAACAGGGCAACATGCTTTGTGGAATTAGCTAAGGCAGAATGTGTAAGTATAGATAGGTGTAATTTTCAAAGGTAGATAAGTATTTGGAGTTAGTTTGAAAGGTTGTAGTAAGGAAGTGTGCAGGCTCTGCTGTTAGCACCTGTATGTTCGTAGTCATCACCTGTTCCACTGTGACAGTTGGCATCATCATCACACTCGTCGGATGGTGTGGTCGGAGGGACGGGCAGAGTGGGAGGCACCGTTGGTGCTAAAGAAAAAAAAAAGAAAAGGATTATGAAATAAAGAAAAATCATGACATCATGAAAGATACAAATCATACACTAGCTACTGAGTGCAACAACAGCAGAAGCCTTTCCCGAGCCGTGCGTGCATGTGTGTGGCGTGTGTCTGGGTGCTGAGGTTTGGCTCTGCTCCTGTGGGTCCTGGCAGTCTGAGCAGCTCCACCCAAGGCTCAATCTGCATGTGAGTGTAAGGCATACTCGGGTCTCTCATTAGTCAGACGCGTGTCCTGCTGCCTGTGGCTCTGCCTGCTTATACTCACAGCCGGATTCCCTCCGTTTACTCACAACTTATAATGAGAGGCTCCTGAGCCTGCCAGTCTTTCAGCAAGTTATATAGAGAGAGTGAGAGACCATGAAGTGAGCGTAGAGAGGAGCAACAAACAAAGCGAAGATTTTCACAATCCACACACCACTACAATATTTGAAGGACTCATACTTCTCTGCCTAATTATCTTTAAATGCCATTTTGATTAGCAACTTTCTTTTAACATGTAGTCACTTCACTAATCAGACACTATGAACCTATAAAAGCTACATAAATAAGTCACTTGAGTCACTGGAACTATGGCCTTTTTCGCATACATTAATTGTTTCTGCTACAGTATGTTCTGCAAGCTTGTTTTTCTGCAGCTGATGCAGTATGTAGATAGATTTTTACATTTCAGTGTGTAAAACTATCATATACTCAAACGGTCTTTCAACTGCTTAATGACTTCCTATTTGCTATATATGCTCACTACATGTGTTCACTACATAGGGTGTGTAACCAAGGAAGCTTTCAAAAGAAAAAAAAAACCCAAAAAACTGATAAAATAAATGCCTTTTACATGAAGCTAGTCCCTTTTTATTTCTTTAGATTTAAAAGTTGACTAAAAGTGGTGCATGGAATACCATATGTATTATATTATATTACAGTTGCATATAATCACAGAGTTTTGTAGAATATTTAAGCACATCAATCTAACCACTTTGGATACATTCTAGCACCCCTCTGTTATTTTTACAGGTACATATAGCACCCGTGTGTGTGTGTATTTCATATGTTATAATCTCACTATGTGTCTGAGACTCAGAGGGAATGAGTGAGCATATATAAACTGTTGTGAATTGTCCGTATGTGTGTGTGCTGCGTGCGCGTGTGTATTGGCTTTGCCAGTGAAAATAAGCTATCATCCAGCTAAAACTCACAGTGGGATTCCGTAGCTTACATAAGCCAGCTTCAGTGATTCTAAGTGAGCCAATATGTAAATCCACTTAATGCTGTTTCAACAGAGAATGTTCTCCTAACAAACCTAAATGAGCTCAAAAAGCGAAAGGGAAAAAGTGTAGAGTAACAGAAATAAAGGGGAGAAACTTGAAGGGTAAGAGCAGATAAGTACAAGGACAGATTTGTATATAACCTTAATTCCTTGCAAATGAAAAATCTTTTTATTATTATTGATTATCCTGGAATCTTGAGGGGCATCTAAGATTTGTTATATTGTAATGATATTCTCAGTTGACTATTGTCTTTGCTCCTTTGCATTTTCACGTCGGCTAATACTTACATTACTGGTAATACTGTTTAACTGTTTTCACTGAGAATTAGGTTTTGCTCCAACTCTACCAAAAGATAACAATGCAGAAGCGCTTTAGTAATTCGGATTGTTCAGCTTCCTTACTTCCTCATATGTAGAATTTTCTCAGACCTACAAGTAATCAAAGCTTCAATATTCATACTAACACCACAACATTGTCAACGTAGAGTCTCTTCTGTATCCCAAAGTAACTTCCTTGTACAGCTGCATTGCATTCTGGGTCTACCATTTGCTGCTTCCCTTTCTTCTACATTGGATTTGTCAATAAAACGACATTGAAATGACTAAGAAATGGAAAAGGGGAAAAAAATCATTTCTCTATATTTTGTTGACCGTTGTCACTAGTGCATGGTCATGGGAATAACAAATGCAGCAACTAAACATGTTATATATATTTCAACATAAACACATATCATGTCCTCCTAGGTGGAGTTTTCTTGTAAAACATAAGGATGAGATTTGCAGAGGATGGACTGTATATCGTCTTTGCTCTTCAGAGGGTCCCTGTCATTAGAGAGGTCTATACACTGATGCTTATTTAGGCAAAAGAAACCCTTTGATGGTGCATGTGTGGCACAACTGCACAAATCCTGAAGAAAGCTGAACCCTGGGGCTTCATGTTTAACCTATCAAGTTCAGCCAAGCAGCATCTGTATTTATTCCTGCTTGACGAGGGACCACACAGTGTGATTTTCAGCTGTTTTTATTTCTTTATAAATCCCTTTAGTTTAGTTTTTATCCCTTTAGTTTACCAATGATTTGTTGATAGAACGTAGTACATTATGAAGGAAAATAAGAGAGTATCATAGACAACTAAAAAATGAGAGCAAGAGAGAGAGAGAGAGAGAGAGAGAGAGAGAGAGAGAGAGAGAGAGAGAGAGAGAGAGAGAGAGAGAGAGACCTACCTTTAAACTCGCAGCCTAGGAGCTCTAGTCTCAGCCCCATGCCTACTGGTGTACCTCTGTCTGGATAAACTCTTATAAAGCGTGTCAAGATGGGCTCCACTGTCCTCAATACTGGTGTATCGTAGTTCAAATTTCCCTCGAAAAGCTGCACGAGGACAGAAGGAAAAAGCACAAGATAGTCATTAATAGATTATATGTGTGAATTCAGCCATTCAGTTCAAGCACTTTCTTTATCGCTGTGAAAAGAAGAAGCAGTGGAACAGAACTGTGAATAACAACCAAAAGCCTTAATCCAGCCAGTGATTGACATCTGAAGGGAACATTAAAGCAAGAGCTTGCTAGCTACCAATGCAGCAGGGTGCCTCGCTTAGAGAAATCTCCCATTGCCTTTCACTTCGGTTTCAGCAAACTCCTTCTCCGCAGTGGAATACCACAGGAGAAGGAAAACCAGAGGGAGAGAATTAAAGAGAAGGAGAGACGCATGCTCCGGTAATGAGAAAGGTCCACAACAGTAACGGCATGAAAGAGAATTAATGGGCTTCACTGTTAACTTTTCCTGTCTCCTTCAAGCTCGTGTAGAAGGACAGAGTAGAGGATGAGAGAGAATAGAAAGGAGGTACTGTATAACTAGGACTTTTAAATCAGCTACAGAAGCCCTTGTGCTAGATGTCTGCTGGTGTATTCTGACAGGCATGAGGTGTTTCTTCTCTTCGCTCTTCCTGAGGGCAGCGTGGCTGAACTGCATGCACAATGCATACCAATGAGGCATTAACACATTTATAGTCAGTTGCAGCAAATCCTTCTTCCTCATCTCCCCCCCCCATCCATCCTTCTTATCAGAACTGCAATGCATTTTCTGCAAAGTCTACAGTGAGTGGAACAGAAGGAAGGGTTGAAGGTAATTTAAGTCAACGTACCATAATGTATTTTTTGTATTTTGAATACTAAGATTCAAACCCTATGGAATCAATGGTCTGAACTGAAAAGGCCAGTTCACATGAATAATTAGAATTTTTAAGAAGACTAAAATGTACTGCATGGGAAAATCTCAAAGCGTCTGCAGACATTACACAGGGGTGCCAATAATTTAGCAACTACTGTTTGAAAAAACTGCACTCCTTGATGAGCCTTTTCTGTTTGGAAAAGAACTGTCTTACAATGAATCTTTACAACGTCCTCATATGTTTATGGCAGGAAGAAAAGTAATGAAGTGAAAATAAAATGGATAGTTTTTGAAGAAAAGAAAAAAATAAAAGAAAATAAGATTTTAGCATGACTATTCTTGTAATAGAGGAAGCAGTGACTGTTTTTACAGCTCTAACACCTGGCTATACTCACAATGATTATATATTACAAGAGTAATACATTGCAAGGTCTTACAAGATAATTGTGATCTTATATGATAATTGTGAGATTTTTGTCATCAGAATAAACTAATAATAACCAAGATATGTTTTTTTATATCACTAAACCCCATCAGCTTTTCTTCTTACCTTGGGTTTGTTGCTGTTGGCTTCCATCACCATCTTCCAGTCAGAGCTGTTGTTGCTGTAGGCCAGACGGAACTTCTTCATAAAGACCTTGTTCTCACGGTGCTTCCCTCCCTGGATGATCAGTCCACGCACAAGTTTCTCCTGACCCAGGTCCACCTGTAGCCATTCGTCCATGTATGATTGAGGTTGGGGCAGTAGAGTCCATCCTGAGCGGCTGGTCAGTAAACGAGCGTTCTCCGGCACCCAACTGCGGTCCGTGTGTGAGGAAGCGGTGATCTGCTCATCGGTGATCAGGCCTGAGACCATTCCAAGCATGCCTGAACATGGGTACTCTGTACAAGGGTATTGAGATGAATGTGAGACACAATTAGAAGCAAAACTGGAGGCACAACAATGTTCTGATGATGAAATGATGAAATACAGACAGATGAACCATGGAGATAGAATGCATTATTGGCTGTCTACAGCTGTCTTAGTGAGCTTTAGAGAGAGAGAAAATCTTGGATGGAGCACAGACGGGCATCTGGAGAGACAGAAACATGAGAAAGAGAGCAAAGAGACAGCACCCTAGAGAAAATGAAGAAACAGTATGCACAGATAAGCACTCAACCCCCCCCTTCTTCTTTTCTCTTTCCTCCATCCTCCCCACTTCTCTCTCTCTTTTCTGACCTCTTGCATATTAACTCACCCGCCTGCGGTGTTTGTCTCCAGGTATCTAATTAAAACTCTCCTCTCCTCGGGCGCTTCTACCTTTCACATCTGAGATTCTAGTTTTCATGCACCAAGTTTCTCTCCCCCTCCTTCGACCCCTTTCTTTTGTCTTTGATATTCTCTCACTCCCACTTGGCTTGTTCTCTTTTTCTTCCGTTTCTAACACTATAGCACCTTCATGTGGAACGTAATCTGCCTTCATGTTTCTAAACCTTTCTCCCTCCATAGTTCTTGAAAAGCTCAAATCATGATTTTTAATTACAGACATCATCACAAAGTAGATATCTGGATCAGATTTAGATTCTCAATGAGGATAGTGGCAAGGGAAAACTCCCTGAGACGACATGAGAGAGGAATAAGACTAATCTTTTGATTAGTAAACATTCAGTGTACAGATGTTGTTGTAGTGAGTGACAGCGTGTGATGTTCAGGAAAGGGGATCTTGAAGTGAAGTTATTGAAAAATTGGAAAAATGAGCATAGAATAGACTTGATTACAGCAGCAGTTCTTAAAAAAAGTCAACATGATCCAGGCGACATGATCTACAAATGTACAGGTGAGTCTTGTGGTGAGTCTTTAAGGTATCCATGCGTTATCATACACAGGAGAAGGTGAATGTTACGTTCACAATATTGGCACAATGGATGGAATATAGAGTGAGTACTTTTATACTATTCTTGGTGTATTTGTGATGTACATTTCGAGTTACATGAGCTCTCTATGCATCAATAACTACATAAGCCACTCATTAAAGACAAGTCTTTAAAAAAAAGGGGGAAAAAATTCTTTTTAAATTCATGACCTGCCACAATATTAGAATCCAAAATCAGTTTAGTTCCTGTGAATCAGGAAGGCATCAAAAACACTCTGAGATGTGTCACAGATGGACTTAATGCAGTGTGAAATACCAATGCTGCCTGTGCAGCTCTGGAACAGATAAACACTCTTCCCTGCGATTTTCAGATGTGCTCCACTGTGAGCTTCAGAAAGCAAAAAAATTACCCAATGATAGTGGTAGGAATTAGCATTTTATGTTGAAATTTAATTTCAGAATATGTTCAGAGGTTCAAGATTAAAATCTAATCCCGGATTTCATAACTGCAAGTTGCTTTGTTTCACTGTAACACCGTACATTGTTGCTATAGAAACGGTAATGTATTGTGAGCCATAATATGAGCAATTAGTCCTGCGTCAGAGAAAAATATTAATAATATTACACAAAATATTTCGAAAACACTGAAAAACAAAAGCTTTTATTTATTGAACTTGTTCAATATAACAATATATTGTTTCCTAAGAGGAGAATCATTTTAGCCTAAAGTTAAACTATTAAAGTTTGCACCAAATTTGCTTTCTATTTTATTATCCAGTGTAATTTAAAATGATTGTAGACTACAATCTAAATTCCAATTTGTCTTTAAGGCACTTTTTAGACATGTTCAAGTTTGTAATTTGGACAACTCAGATCATTCATTTATTTTCTACCGCTTATCCGAACTTCTCGGGTCACGGGGAGCCTGTGCCTATCTCAGGCGTCATCGGCATCAAGGCAGGATACACCCTGGACAGAGTGCCAACCCATCGCAGGGCACACACAACCCTCTCATTCACTCACGCACTACGGACAATTTTCCAGAGATGCCAATCAACTTACCATGCATGTCTTTGGACCTGGGGAGGAAACCGGTGTACCCGGAGGAAACCCCCGAGGCACGGGGAGAACATGCAAACTCCACACACACAAGGCGGAGGCGGGAATCGAACCCCCAACCCTGGAGGTGTGAGACAAATGTGCTAACCACTAAGCCACCGTGCCCCCCCCCTACAACTCACATCAATTACATATAATTTGGAATTTTTATGGCTCCACAGACACCCTGACTCACTGCAATGAATGAATCACTTTGAATCCCATTCTTGCAGACACATTAATGGAGTTTCTTTTAGACGTGCGTTTTGGGAAGTTTTTGACAAGAACTTGCATGCATGTGGGTGTGTACGTATGTGTCATTGCGTGAGCTGCCGGTCCGTTGATTGGGGTGGGTGTGTGGAGCAAGTGGTGGCACGCACAGATGGCCTTATTTACAAACAGAGGAAGTTTATTAAGGGCTGTGTGGCTGTGGAATGCCTGCTTTACATGACATCTACTGAACATGCTCATCAGCACACCACAGTCTGCTCCTGCACTTTAAGACAAACCAATCTGGTGTTATACACTGTGACATCCCTGCTTGGATTTCATCCTTGCTTTGCATGGGTGTATTTTACATTATTTACTAGCCAGTGTCACCCAAATGTGGACGAGGTTCCCTTCAGAGCCTGGTTCATCTCAAGGTTTCTTCCTCATATCATCTCAGGCTCTAGCGCTCTCATTAGGATAGTGTTTAGAGATAAAATATCTTAATTTCAAAGCTGTTTGAGATAATGTGAAGCTGCTAAAAGTGCTATACAAATAAATTGAATTGAACTGAATAGTTTTGATTTAAACTGGAATGTATTCATGTACTGAAACTAGTAAAAATTTCACCAGAGGGGAAAAAAACCAAAACAGCTGTTTGGTAGTGAAAGATTTCTTAGCATTTTTAGATTTTTGTAGTTGTATAGCTAAAGCCATATATATATATTCTGTACATTATCCATGTGCATTTGAGAAATAGCTGTAAGTGTATATACATTACAATTTTTTTTCAAAGTCTACTTCTCTGTCTGACAAAAAGAATTTTTTTTTTAAAAAATTCAACGAGAATTCAGTTTAAAGGCATGCTATTGATTAATATATCAGATATGCTATATAGTATGCACTCTATATTTTAAGAGATTTTTTTCCATTTTTTTTAATGGTTTGTGAACGCCCAGCTGTCCGAGATGGCCGCATCATCAGAGAGAACCCGCAGCACCCTGATGATGTCATGAAGAAGCCTGAGGTCCTGTGATGTGTTTAAAATGTGGTGTGCTTATCCAGCCTAAACATGGCTGCCACAGCTGGGCTTGGCATTTCATCAAACCGAGTAAACACACACACATACAACCAATACTAAATTTGCCCACAAGTGAACAGTGGATAAAAATAGAGGCACTTAATGTAGGATGTATATTAGATAGATAGTACACACACACGTCGTCTCAGCAGGGAGGCGCTCATGACACGAAAGGCTTTATAATCAAAACCCTGCTGAGGGTGGAGCCATGCCAAAACATGAAGATGAGCATGCAAATGAGAGCCGAGCCAGCTGGGACTGTGCGATTGGTGACTGAGGAGCCATGCATTTATAATAAGAATGTAACATGCGTGTGTGAGAGTGTCTGGTGGAAAAACTGTATCTCTGAGGAGGGTTATTGGGTTCAAAGGGGAATGAGCTGAGAATGCAATACTCTCTCACGGGAGAGGTAACCATGCCTACTGTGGACGCCACTCATTTTAAATAAAGAACATCCAAACGTAAGAGTTTAGAATACGTAATCCTCTTTCGCACATGAGAACTCATCTATAATGCAGAAGCAACCCAAACATCCTCCGGTTAAAAAAGAAAAACTGCACACTCTTGCACAAATCTTAAAGTACAACGAATAAACACTTCTCTTCAATCATTCCAGGAATGTACAAGAAATGTAAACAGTGTGGATGAGAGATTTATAGACCTTTAGAGGAGTGTATACACCAAGCATGGCTTCTGTCTTGTAACGCAAATCTAATTTAAATCGCTACATCTAAAGAATAGGTTTGACAAATCTCAGCTGCTTAAACTGAGGAAAATCGATAGGATTTGAGGTTTGGGCAGTGCTGAATAACCCTGAAACCCACCTGAGATTTTACAGCCGTACACTTCGAAGCGCAGAGCAATGCCCGTCTCCCACATGTAGGGTCGAATCCGGACGAAGCGTGTAAGCGTGGGTTTGGGCAGCAAGGTCTTCACGACATCTGTAGGGTTGGTGTTGCCGAGGAAAACCTGCCAGAGAAGCAACAAATCCCACATTAATTATTAACACACTTTCTGGAGAGGCTTCATCATGGACAGTACCCAAAAGCCTGGAGCTGCTCAAGTGTTGTTTTGCAGATATACCATAATATTAAATGTTACTGTAAATTAATACAACATATGAAGTGTCCTTAATTAAATTATCAGTGATTTGTAAGAGTTATAAAAGACTTTGCTATGTTTCAGAACAATAGTATACTTTGCACTGGGTTGTGGATTATTTTTTGTATAAGAACACACCCTTGTTTTATTCCTTAACTAATTGGGAGTCTTGTTTAAGCAACCCATTTCCTAAACCACAGAAACTGTTTTTTCTGAATCGCTGAAGTCGAACTATCTAGTCTAACTCCGAAATTTTTAAATACATCATATAACTTCTAATACTAGGGATTGATATCTTATTGTGTTATAATACTGATCAGAAGGTTGAGTTTGAATCCCAGGTCCTTCAAGCTGTCTCTGTTGGGCCCCTGAGTAAGGCCCTTAACCCTCAAATGTGCAATTGTAGAAAATACAATTAAATGTATGTTGCTTCGGATAAGTGCATCTGCGAAATGTATACTAGTAGTGAAGGGTGTTTATGCTTTTGTCCAAGTGAGCATTTAAAATTAAATTAAACATATTAAATACAAATATACTGACAACTTAAACAGGAACAAGATGTTCAGTAAGTGTGGAGCTAATTTATTTTATTAAGTGATTTAAATGCTGCTTTCTGTTTTTATAGGTTTTCCTAGCTTATAAATTACAATCATTTCTAACCCCCAGTTTTGCTCTGATTGGCTGCTCTGAAGCAACGAAAGAAAAAGAGACTACGCACAAAAAGACATTTGCAGCTTTGATAAAACTATAAAAGTATATATTTAACAATAGTTAAATTTACACAATACAAATTGTATAATTTAGTGCTGGTTATGAATTCAGATTCCAGCAACACTGGCAGTAAAGAGATTCACAGGGAGGCTTTGTTCTACCCGTCAGTGGTTCAAACGCCACACTGGAAGTTCAAACCCTGTCCAATTATGGTTCTGTCCATGTGGTCACTGTGCTAAGTACAGCTCATTTAGTGGCTTTGTCAGATATCGTTATGTCTCCCAGATCTAGTTTAAACTGACAGCTAAAGTGTGTTTAGCAAGTGAGGGAAATCCTACATGCCAGAGGAATAGAAAAGGGTTTGGAAAAAAACTCTTGTTTTTCCTCTTTTAAAACATTACACACTTCTAACTCTGAGCTCACTGAAAATACTCAGAAGCACAGAAATGTGCCTAAATCTCAGAATTAGTAGTTTTTCATTAATATACCTGTTTTATCTAGATTACAAGGGGCAATATTTGCATAGAAAAGATCCAAAAGAAAAAAAATGGTTTATTTCTTTCACACAAATGTTTACATCTCTCTATATTATATATCTTCAAAATAAATAGTGATATCAAAGCTATTTCTGTTTCCCAAATTTTAAGGTGTTATCTGTAACCACTAAAATTCTGTGTAATGTTATCATTACAGAGGTAAAAGCATTTCACACTGAATGTCTCATTTAATAACAGACTTGCAGCAATAAAAGAATTCATTTGTTTATACTGATTAAAAATGTGTGGAAAGTTTATTCTATTCCGCCGGCAGAATGAAACATCGGTGAACTTTAAAAATGAATAAGACCCTGAGTGCATTTATGCAACCTTGTCATAGAGCCTCGAGTGCTTCTGACCTTTCAGCATGTTGTTGTTTGGTTGAGATATGATATGAGATAAAAGGAGATTTGGCTGCATGATCCACATCCTCGTGCACACAGAACTGTTTAATCAATCCACTTATATGCTAATGTGCTTAGATGTATTTAAAAATGTCTGAAGCAGTGAGACCGTAGTACATGTAGTCAATTCTCTGCCACTAGTCTCTATTCTCGCTGCTATCTCAAGTCTCTGGGTGCAGCTTGTCAAATGTGTGTGAGGCGGAGAACAACACAAGGGTTTCTCTTTAAATGTCATGCCGAAGCTCCATCCGACTGCACTAACTATTAAAAGCCTTTTTCGGAGAGCGAGCGGCAACCACAGGGGCAAACTGCAACCTCAGCGGTCTGTAAATGGGCCCCCTTTCTCACTAAAGCACTTTAGAACATCCAGAGAGAGAGAGAGAGAGAGAGAGAGAGAGAGAGAGAGAGAGAGAGAGAGAGAGAGAGAGAGAGAGAGAGAGAGAGAGAGAGAGAGAGAGAGAGAGAGAGAGAGAGAGAGAGAGAGAGAGAGAGGGTAGAGTGGAGGCTTTATAAAAAGGAAACTGTGATTTTAATGGGAGTCAGGAAATATATTGGACCTTAGGGATTACACACAACAATACACATCATGCACATCACACACACAAACACACAAACACACAAACACACACACTAGCAACACACTTCTATTATTTAAACATTTCTAACTTAATTAAAGGCAAAAGACGAATGAAAGAGCCACATCCTTCACCTGATATCTGTTTGACCAGAGAGTCCTAATACAGAGTAGAGGAGCACAAACACATAAACTCCTCCGTACTTCCATCCAAAAGCCTAAGTTTATTAACTCCTTTGTTGTCTCGGTTTCATTGTTAAGTGATGAAATCCTCACCACAAATGTTGACATCATTCAACACTCACAAAAAGGAAAAAAAAAACTCTAAATAAAAAACCTCCCTCAGTCTGTCTGGCTACTGTGGTTGTTTTGGAGTTCTTTTTCATGTTTTCTTTTACCGTGCTTGTAAATTCATTCAGTCTCAGAAAGCGTTAACATTCCAGGCTGAGGGAATAACGGAGTCTGAGAGACGCAAGTGAGCATGGTGGTCTTTATGGAGACGGATACGTCATGGATACTTCGACAGACGAGTCCTCTGTTGGCACCGACTCTTACACATAGGCATAAAATGATACACTGAAGTCTGCTCCGAATTAATAACTATACCAGGCTACGGAAGAGATGTGCAAAAATCATCAGAATGATTTATAAATTTATAATTTCGGATGTCGGATTTTGTATAGCAATTTTTTTTTGTGCAGCATATAAAGCCAAAAGTCTGAACTCTCCTGGTTAAAGTGGGTGAAAAGTACTCAAAAGCAATTATTTTGTAGACTGACACATTTCTGAGCTTTGCTTAATAACATGAGTGAATTGGGTGAAATTGATAAAAATTTCCCACCACACATGTTGCAGGATGATGCAGACAAGTACATAGGGACTTAAAATGAACAAAATTCATTGTATTTTGACAAAATAACAAGAATTTAAGATTTATTTTAAAATTATTCTGATGAATCATGGATAATCTGAACAGGAATGCAAACTATCAATGCAAAATGAAAAGGTCTGTTTATAATAAGATTAAACCAAATGTTAAACCAAGGTGGATGCTATCTTCACATCTAATTTTCTGATAGATGTATCTAATAACTACATATTTATAACAGCAAGTGTTTTATTCCTCTTACACCACAGCAATTTGGCAGCAATTACATTTTTTTTCCTACTTAAACAACAAGTCACTATACTTTTATCTGTTTATACTGTCGCTACGTTAAATGCTGTGGTTTGCTCTAAACAGCTTTACCAGCCTGTTTTTTCTCTCTTTTGAAGTTAATAAGGGAAAAACACTACAGCTTGTCATGTTACAGAGTAACAGAAATTAACCTCAGACTGTGGCAAAGCACGAACACTAAAAACACTGTACTAAAAAGAGAGCATTAATATAAACTTTGTTTTAACTGTAGTCACAGCTGCTGTTATTTTAAAATAAATTCACACCTCCTGACCAATCAGGATCAAGAATTCAAAAGGGCTACATTTACGGCTTTTGGCAGACACCCATATACAGAGTGACTTATATTTTTGTTGCATTTTATACAACTGAGCATTAAGAGCCTTGCTCAGGGGCCCATCAGTGGCAGATTCAAACTCATGATCTTCCAATCAGTAAGACAACACCTTAACCACTAGGCTACCACATCCGAATATGGAATAATAACAATAACAATAATTGTCAATAAAATGTTAATACCTTTTGTTTGGATCCTTCCTTCAGTGTGATCCAGTCTTCCCCGTTGGAGCTCACGTCCACTTTGTAGGACTTCACAAAGTACTTTTTATTGGTCTCCTGAGAGATAGCGCCCTGAGTTCCGATGGCTGAGACGAAACGCAGGAAACCCAGATCAACCTGAGTAAAAAAAAAGCCGTACAGTTAACATCACGATAATATAGATGAAGACTGCTGTAAGACATATTTAACGTGTGACGCATTCATAACCACGTAAGGGACCTAGAAGGTATGATTGATTTAATGAAACTGAGTTTAATAATGGGTGGCGGCAGTGACGATTTAATTTCCTGTGATAAGACACAGGAGCTTATTGGATAACTGGGAGATATGGTACTTGTCTGGCTAAGTGACTAAAGCAGTAAAAATGCATAAAAGAGGAGAGATTTTCAGATGTGTGCTGTATGAAAAGATGAACGCTTCATAAATGAATCATGAGCTCTATTATCATTATGGGGGAATCTAGTGAGGAGAAAGAGAGAGAGAGAGAGAGAGAGAGAGAGAGAGGGAGAGAGAGAGAGAGAGAGAGAGAGAGAGAGAGAGAGAGAGAGAAGAGAGAGTCTATAGATCACTGACAGAGATTGAAAATACTAGAAGAGTCTAAGTGTGTGTATGTGTGTTGTTAGCCAACGTCTAGTTTTGCAGACTTTGCAGTTTTTCAGATTTAAGACAGACCAAGCAAGAGCATGTCTGTTAATATGATGACACAGACAAACTCTTGTATGCATGTGATTTACGATATTGCCGTATGTCCCACATATATCTTTGAAAAACACATCCCTTCTTCCCTGTCCTGTCTCGCTCCCTCTCAGCACAGATAGGTTACACTATACATGACCCTCTGACCCGGTGCTTATAAAAGGGATTGATTTTGCAGTTTGTGTTCTTGGCTGTGTCTGTTCAAGGGGATTAAACTTTCTTCTTGACTCTGTGGTGATTTACCTCCACCCAAATAACGTTATTGATATGTGTTTATATAGAATTAACTTTACATGGAAAAAATTGGGGCAAAAAAAGCAAACTTTGTGTAAGATAGAGCTTTGTTAAATGAATAGGAAAATGATGTGACCCTGGACCATTGCTTTCATCATATTGCATCATTGGGAAGTTAAGGTCACATCAGACCAAGAAGTTAAGCATTTGAACATATATATATATAAACTTAAGTGTAACTGCTGCTGTTTTAAAAAAGAAGATAATCTCAATTTGAAGATAACCTCTGTTTCAACTCACAAGCTATTACAAGTATATTTCTGTATCAGTCTTCATTTATATTGTTATATATTCATTAGCCTGATAATTAACCTGTGAGAATATACTACAATTCTTGCTACTAGATTGTTATTCTCTGATAATTTACAGCGATCTGAATGTGTGAAAACCATGCAATATAATCGAATCAGTGATCCAAGAGACGTCAACCATTAAAATAATCACATTTTTTGGTTTCAGAATTAACACCAAAAGCTTCCAGTACATTTCAAAACCTGTTTCAAACATAATCCTGGTGGAAGTTCTTTAGTTTCCACACAACAGCCATGGTCACTGCACATTAAAATCCTGGCTTTGTTTAAGCAGAACATTGCTGGCTGTTTTTCTTGACATGGCTTTCATTTCATATTAAACACAAATTCTACTGTAACTTCCAAGACATCCAGCCTAAGAACAAAAACAGATGAAAATGCACACAGACTGTCTAGTTCTCTTTTTTATGCCTCATTTCTGAGGGTATAATGTAAATTTAAAGAAATTGAACCGGATCTGCTTTTTCTGCTGTCTCAGAGTGCAACCGGTTTTCAGTAAAATCTCACATTTCTTCTGTTGCATAAACCTCTTTGAATATATTCCTCTGGTTTAGAGCATAGAATAGAACAGAATAGAAGCCTTTATTATTGTCAGATATACATTACATTACATACAATTTTCTTACAAAGGGCCAGATAAGCAACTAACTTATCCATTGTCATTTCTGACCAGTGCCAAGGACTCTGAACAGATGCAAAATCTGCAAGAGATTTTCCAACGTCAAATTGTGTGCCATGGCTATACAGAGAGCAGCATTAGCACAGCTGAACAGACCTAATTAACTAACACGCCACTTCCCAGATGTTGACATGAATGTGCAGGAAGCTTTCTAAAAGACCACAGTACCTTAAATGGAAAGGGGCATGCATTGCGCATTTCCCTGACCCTGATTTTTTCATAGAGAACACCACACTAGTATGCCTCTATATCTGGACATGCGCTCTCAGTCTACAGCTGGGAAACGCCAGGTCAAACATTTCAGACTGCCTTTGAGTAAAAGCATCAATCATCTGTGAAAGTGTGTTTTGTAAAACAGAAAGGATTTATGGGCAGGACTCAGAATTGCTAGCGGCTGTAACTGTAGTGTGCGAGTTGGACGCTTGGAAAACTCGCACAACCGTAATGTGTGAGTTCTCCACTGAGAATTGTGCAGTTTCAGCTGTCAACTTGCACCTATTTTCACTATTCTCTATTTTCTTTGTTCAGATACGAGGCACTTAAGTAAGACAGAAAGCTGGAGCAATGCCAGTCAACAGTCAGGCAAGCTAACACAATCTAGGGTTTGAGTGTACTATTATGTCACACACCCTCTAATTAAATCCAGAATATGTGTTAAAATCAAATAATAAGAAAACTCTACAATGCCTTGCCTCCACTATGAGTGAAGCCCCAAATGTGTCTATGACCTTACGTATGATTTTTGGTGTTTCCATGACTGTTCTGAGGGAAAAGATCCTGTTTTTTTGCTTGTTAATTATCTAATAAGAGGGCATGCATGACCGCAGGCAACTTCTCATAATCAAATTGACTGGAAATGTCATTTTGCCACATTTTGCCATCTTCTCAATATAAAACTGCCTGATTGTGGATCAGTTCATCTTTGCATATCCAAGGCTAACTCAGGATTAATTTGTGTCTAGAAAGCTAGCTTTATACGGTTTATACTGTATCGGCTATGATCTCGAATCATAAGTTCACTTTCCATCCTGAGTACATTATCTAAGATGCAAGGACTCAATCTGGCACAGAATGAGTGCTTAAAAGCTACATCTGCTTCCAACAAGCAGAATAACAGAGACTGCAGTCATTAAATTGCTAAATAAAAGCCAAAAAGTGGGAACAGAATTAGCCTGGGTTTTGCTTTGTAGGCTGCCAGTTAAGCCTAGTGTGCAATTAGATTAACAAGGAGAGTGTGTTTTCACCACATTGGGGGTGTGTGAGGTGCGGAGGGGTTGTGTCCATGTTTGATGAGACTACTCTCTTGGTGGTGGATAAGACGAACATGTTGTAATCCTCCCTTAACCCTGTCTTACACTTATTAAACTTTCGTCATGACCCCACCACACACTCATTACTCCTTCTCCATGGAGAGTGTGTGGCATTAGAGTGTGTGGCAAGTCTTTCTGGTCTTGCAGGTCACGTCTGCAATGATGGTTTCATCTGGAGAATTTAAAGAGCTATGATGCTTCAAAGTTCATTCAAACTGTTATTTCTCTGCTAATAAGGCTTGTGGTAAAGAATTCCATTCACTAGAAAGCTTTTTAAAAATGATGTAGTGGAAAACAAGCGGCTTGGATGAATGTAATCTAAATGTACAATTATACTTTAAATTATATTGTGATTTTCTGTTTCAGTTTCCTCTGCCTTGGTTGCATTATTTTCTACTAACAAAAGATAATAAATAAACCAGCATAGCTGATCTGTACAATCACAGATTCTCACCATATTTTCATGTGTCACCAATACAAATACCATGTGGCAGGGGTCAGACAAAAGCGGAGAAGAATTGAAGGGCAGGGTAAGAAAATTCTTCAGCAAAGCAACCACAAAGCTGGCCTGGCAACTACATACCATGGGCCAGAGATCAGTTCATTCATCAAAGCATGCTTCTCATTCTCTCGCTTCACCCATTACCACCTGGCTGTCATGGCTGACTTCTCTAAAATTCCATTAACTACAGGTAGAATTAATTAGCATTTTCATGAAAATTGTATTAGCGTGCACTGCAAGACCAATAGGCAATTCCATTCATCATTGAATCTACCTGCCAGAATTAGCCTGTGTTATTTTTAGCACCCTTGTGCCTCTATTTAATGGTGTTGAATTATACATATTTTCCTGTGAGATGATCATCTATTTCTGACACAATGAGGAATGATAATAGGCTAGATGTTATGCACACTTGTGGCATGAGAATGAAAAAAGAATACCAATAAAAATGATCTTCACTTTCCAGAAAAGTGTGTTTCAATGTGTAGTATCCACACTCTGAGCTTTGCCGATTTGTTATTCCTAGTGATTAGCTGAAATATGAACCCATCCGTTAATATTTGTGATGTTTAGGCAACATATTTTTCTGAGTAACGTCTTTTGGCTCACTGAACACTATTACAGGGTTAGTGCTCAGATCTTACTTGCTTCAGTACCCAAGCACAATAGATGAATCACTGCGAAGTCTGGCAGCTCTTGGTATGAATAGTGCAGAACGTCTTGTATTATTGATATCATTGGAATTATCTACAGACGTCTGCTTGTAAACCTGTCTCCTCGACACCTAAAAGATCTTGAAACCTCTAATTTGATTGAACGACTCTAACCAACTTGTTTCAACTTGTTTAAGTATCGTACAATGATAACAGTGATAACTTATACAGTAACATCCTGACTGCTGGCCATTAACATTTTCATAAAAGACAATTGCTCTTAATTTATTATTAGAGGTTTATTTTATTCATTGCTGCCTTTAATAAAAAAAAAAATAAATACAATTATTTCCCTATACTGTAGGTTTTAGTACCAAAAGGTTCTGGGCTTCACACTAAAACTGATTCTGAGTATGTGTAGCCAACTGGTAAATACTTCATTATTCATTTCAGAGAGCTACAATATTTGTTTATGATTTGGGCTTGAATTGTCAACAGGCTATTATGGAACCTTATTGTCAATGTTATTTTAATTTGTTACCAGTATGATAAGTAATCACTACAACACCACATTAGCTACCTCTGTAAGTGTAACAGAATATGACTAGCACAGGTGTGGTGCTAGCAGGGTGACTCACTCTGACACCAGCACCACAGGCACCATCATCAGAGATTCATATGTTAATTACAAGCACATTGTGTAATTACTCATGAGCTGGCATAAGGACAGCTCCTGGCTCAAAATAGAAACAGCTTTAATTGATGAGTGAAAACGCTAAGCAAAACAACGGAGGATGGACATACTGTAGCAGCGCTCGACTGACTGCAGCTAACTCGAAGCACGTTTGGACAGAAGGAAAGAAAAACAGGATACGGTCGGCTAGGACTGTTACAACGGCTCACACTCTGCGCCCTCCCTTTCTCTTGAGCCGTTTCGAGATAAACGAGTGCTCAACGGCCTGTGCAAAATGTTTTCTTCGAGGGAAGTCTGTAATTAGTGCCTGTTTCAGGAGCCTTTTCTGGAATGTGGTTCTTTTTTTAAGCAAAATAAGTCCAGGACTCAGAATGATGGCATAATGGCTGGGTAGAAGGGTCACTCAGTCATCGTTTCCATCTCTGGACCTGGCACTTTCTCTGCTCAGTTCCATCAATCAAGCAGTGCTGGCTTCCTGCTGATAACTGTGCCCCGGTTAGCAATCTACTCCAGTAGAATATGAGAAGCCTATGTCAAAACAGGGGGCTTGATTCTTTTCCGTCCACTAACCTCTTACTGATTTGTTTCTGATAACCAAACATTCTCCAGTATAGCTTTGAAAATAGCTTGGTCAAAGAATAATGTCTACTTAAAAATATATACATACAGTATATTTCTTTTTTTTTTTTTCATTTTTAGACATCAGTTACATTAACACTAGAAACTTTATTTTGACATCATACATGGATTTATGTTGTTATATTTGGATTATCGCCTTGAGTATTCTATTTAATTTGGAAACATCTGACAGATGATTAAAGAACAGTAATACAACTGCTCATTTATTTCTACCCGTAGCTGTAACCTTTAATCAGTCTGCGGAGTTGAGCGCTTCACATTTTGCAACAAATATGCCTTCTGACATCTACTCTGATCAAATTAGTCTTGACAACAGATGGGTATCATGTACACAAATGATTTGCCATGTATTCAAAAGGCTAGCTTGTATATGCTAATATAGAGATATAGACATGGATTGTTAAAAGGTTTTGATTAATGGAACAAAACAAGCTATTCACTCTGTGAAACCTCCATCCTACCATTAGGAGCTAGGCACCAGAGAAGCTTTCAAGTATTGACAGTTGACTTTTTCCCAGATAAAATGCATTATTCATGCTTCCACTTTGATCAATGGAGACTGTCAGATTGAACTAGTCAGACTTAAGATCTCAGACTGCTTTTGCACCGGCACTCAGGTCTTTGGTCCGGCAGGAATATTTGCTGCTTGACAAAACCAATTTCTCATTACTCGGCATTCTCGAGGGAACTTTTCTCAAATTGTCTTTCCCGGAGCTTTGTAAAATGGTTCTTTGGTTTTCGGGATGTAGTGTGTCAAAGACTCTAAAAAAGACAAACTTTCTCTTTGGAGAATCTTAATGTGCTATACAGATGCAGGTGGCTCCTTGGCCTCTGTCACGCTTTTGCAAAAACTTCCTATTAAAACCAGAAACACAGCCGTTTTGATAGAGAAGTCTATATTTTGGGAGTGCGGCATGTAGAAACCTCTGTTATGGGGTTCACATAGTGAAAAAACATGGATGTAAGAATTCTAATCGGATTTTCATGACTAATATAGGAATATGCTGCAACTAGCCTTGGGGAGAATTAATGAAATAAACAATGAACTGCTGATATAAGTGAGGAGATGTGAAGCAGGGAGGAGTGGGTAATTTGTGCATGCCTTGTGGATTGTACCATTAGAGGGCGAGAGACTGTTGTTGTGGCTCACCAGCAAGCTTAATGAAGGCGTAATGAAAAATTCGTCTCCCTTAATAAGGCTTATAATTAAACCACTTCATGAGTGCAGGTTGAAAAGAGACAGAAAAAGAGAGGGGGGTTTCTTTAAATTATAAATCACTCAACCTCACTCATTCTCAGCAGTCCTCCTGCTTTGTTCCCTTGGAAACAGATGCACAGGGCTAAACTTTGACATCTGATTGGCCAAGAGGGAGTAGCATGGGAATATCAGATCAGGGCTTGAAACAGAATACGTTTGATTTGCCTGAAATTTTCCTGCCAAAACGTACCCCTTCTAATCAATACTCTTCAGAGGATTTGAAGCGGCTGCTGGATTTTGCCTCTCGTACTCGGCGGGAGACAGTCCATTTAGAATTTCATTAAAATCTGAAATGACTAAACAAGTTCCAGTAAGTAGAGAGGGCTGCTTAATTACACTAGATAAAATATGAAATGGCAAGTGTGAAACGGTGTGGAACCGAGACGCTGATTGAAGAAGGCAACTATTTTTTTTGCCTCTATTTTTCTCACACTGCTATGCTTTAATGAAACCCATTTACAGCCAATGTAGAGAATAAATTGTTTGACATTTCAGATCTCTTCTTCTGCAGTTAGACATATTCCATATCTTGGTGGCTACAGATTTGAAAGTCTAATTTTTAGCATAACACTACAAACCAGCTGCTGTACGCGAGCCAATATTTAGACTTCTTAGTTGTGGTCTTTAAAACAAGCAGAGTCAATTATTGATTGTCTTTCAGACAACATCTTAGTAGAACAGTATTCTAAAGTGTAGTCCATTTTGTAAGGCTAAAAACCCAATCAATGCCATATTGAAATGATCCAATAAACCACAAGGCTAAGGAATCTTTCAAGGCAGACGTTTTTAATAGGGGAAGAACCTGGAAGATGGACAGCTAGTGATAGGAATGAGGGAATAGATGGAAACAGAAAGACTACAGACAGTCCTCTTCTTGTCTGGTCTTTACATTATACCCTAGAGGCTCTTTTTCTCTTTTCCTTTCTCTCCTTATAGCGCATGAAGGAATTTCCCTTCTTAACATGGTGGCCTCAGGACAAAACTCATAGGAAGCAGTCGAGAGCCTCTTCCTGAATCAAAAGCAGCCTAAAACACCATGGTTCCTCCAGCCTGCTCCTTAAATTGATTCAATTAGTCTGTACATTAAAAGACAGGGCCTCCAGGACAATATTTTGATAGCAGTAAGGAAAAAAAATCTTTTATGGACTGCTTGTAGACCTCCCCCACCAAATTTTTGACTGAGGGCCGACTCGGATATTATTCCCCCGAGAAACGAGGCCTAAAACTTTCCAGCGAAGTGAAGACCGTAAAATAAATAAGTGTAGGTTTTGGTGATGCATCCAGGACATAAGTTACAGTAAAACTGAAAAAAGTATCTACGCTGATATCTTAAAGATCCATTCCTGTACAGATCGTCCTGTTCTAGATCGAATTTAGAACTGATTTTCTACTGAATTTAGACCCAAGCAGATGGTGTGTTTCATGTACATGCTGTTGTGATTAGAGAAATGTAGAGCCTAGGATTCATGTGGCCTTCAAGGATTCAGCGGCTTTAAGGGTTTGAAGTCAACAAAAGTCTATTCTAACAAAAAATGACCTTCAATAAGTAATAGCAGAATCTTGAAATCTGGTATAGGCTCAGCACAGAAATAACTCAAACAATATAAGCATGAAGATATGAAACTCTACGATCTACCTGAACATGAAAAATCATAAAAGGCACTGGCAGATATTTTTCTCAAGGAGAAATGCTTTCAATTTGGTTTTAATCAAAGAAGGAATGTTGGTTACTGTATAAATGGTTATCCTAAGTTACCTGAATCCACTCTTTGTTGGAGTCTTCCATTGGTGTCCAGCCATTTTCATAGTTATTGAGTCTGGAACGCTGTGCAGACCAGCTGGGATTATACTCCGACGAAGCCTCAATCTGCTCTGACGGAATCTCGCCGGATTCGACACCCAACGGCTCCATGCAGTCGAAGTCTGAAAGTGATAGGGACAGAGAAAGAAAAGTTAGAGATGAGTTCGGAATAAAGCAAAAACCCAGTGTTACCTCAAAAGCACAGCCGTCCTCTAGGGAGCGAGCCACTCACTCATACAGCACTTTCCATCTCTGGTGACCAAAATAACACACAAGCACTTTCTCCTTCACTATACAGATTTTTTTTTTTTAATGGATGCAATCTAGGAGTACTACATTAACACATAAAATGTTGTTCATAAAACTTTCAGGTTTAAGCTTGAAAGAGGAAGAGGAGTTATGGAGAACATGAAGAACGACTGCACCTGGTCGGAAAATTTTCCCTCTTGGCACGTTGTGTATCTGGCAAACATTAAACCTGTTTGTTTAGGCTGATGCTGCTGGAATGGGGAGCCATGGAAAGGACCATATATCACTCTGATTGCCCTGCCACCCAGATTGTGGGCATCACATTCTGTTTGTGTTGTTGTGGGGCAATCGACTAAAGGCATGCCGGCTTGGTGGCTAGGGACAAAAAGGTCAGTCAGAGTTCAACCCCTGACCCTGGAGGGTCACTATCCAGAAACTCAGAGACTGAAGACAGGGGGGAGAAAAGAATGAGCTGAGAGATGAGACTAATTTACTAGTCTGCATACATATGCACGATGATGGACTTATTATCACTAATTAACACTACAGTTAATTGCCCAGACCAAAAGCCCAGACACATGCATACACATACACACACACACACACACACACACACACACACACACACACACACACACACACACACACACATACATTAATGTAGTGTGGGTACATTTTCACATTGCCTAACTATGCAGCTAAACCAGCATTCGCAATCCATGCACACCCACCAAACACCCCAGACCAAAAGCCCAGACACACACACACACACACACACACACACACACACACACACACACACACACACACACACACACACACACACACACACATAGCTCAGAGATGCTGGTCTGGGTACTTCTAACAGATGGACAGAGCATCTGTGTTATCTGATAGACAGTAGTTTGAGCCATGCACAATGACTGTTCACACACTGCATCTCTGTATTCTCATCTCACACAAGCACACACACACACACACACACACACACACACACGCACACACACGCACACACACACACACACACACACACACACACACACACACACACACACACACACACACACACACACACACACACACACACACACAGAAGATATCAACTCCCCCTCTACACTCTCTCTTCCTGTCTCTTAAAAAAAAATCATCCCTGTCATAAAGCCAGGATTGCATTACACTATAGTTGCAATAATGTTCAAACGTTGGATTTTTTGACCAGACTTTCAGCAAAACTGTAATAAAGGCAACGTGTAACAAAAAAGTCAATGTTTAACAAAAAAATCTATTTCCCTGTGAGTTTTTGGGGTACTTTGTTGAGTGTAATTGCTGATTTTTCATCATAAAAAATCTACAAAAATCAGATTGATAATGTGCAATTATAAACTACTCACAATTAATAGGTATGGTGAAGAGAGTTAAGGTTGCACAGGGTTTGAGTACTGTTAATGTTTGCTTATATACACATTCTCTATTTTATATTTCTACTATCACATTTATAATATAGATATTATTTAGGCTCCCTAATGGAATAAGCACATAAGCATGTAAATTACTATGAAATAAATCCCCCATTGAGCATATAAACCCGTTACATTTCTCTGTCTCTCACATATGAACATTTAACCCACAGCCATTTCCTCCACTATGTGAGCACGTCCTCTGCAGCACCCTGCTCAGGCACCGAGGAGAGGAGGAGGCCCGTGGAATGCAAATTTATGGAGGTGATAAATAATTGATAGCTTGTGTCTGTGTCTCACAGCTCCAGTTCGGCAGACACAGAAATAGTTCCCCAGCAAGGGTTGAAAACAAGCAGTGAAGACAAAGCCGCTGCTTCGGTCCCATTAATCAGAAATCTTAATAAGTGATTACAATATGCACAACTAATTCTACTTATAATAATGTATGTTGATTGAGCCATAGTAGCTTATTTACTAAAGAGGGATTTATTAAAGCTTGAGAAATTGTAACTGGAAATATATAAGATGTAATGATGGGAAAAAGATTTATGATTTAGAAAAAGCACCATGTTGGTGTAAAAGTTGGTGGTATGTTCAGAAATTACAATTAATTATTTAGTCAGAACATCTCTTCAAATGGTGTGAGGAGGTGAATTCTCTGGGTGGAAGAGTAAAAATTGTGGCAGGGAGCTGTGTGGTAATATGTAGGCATGTGTGTGTGTCTAAGACAGGCTTCATAAAACAGGGGAGATGGGCCATGACTTCTTACACATTCACTTAATGAAAGAGTGCCGCAGCTGAGCATTTAATAACTTCCTCTGAAGCCTCATCGTTATCTGTATGTGTGTGTGTGTGTGTGTGTGTAAAGCACACACTAATTCCTCATATATATTGCTTGTACATCATTGCTATGTGCTATGCATGCACAGTACGGTAGAGATGTAGCTTTAGGATGCGAAAAGCAATGCTGACACAGAGTGTGTTTTTGTAAAGTGTGTGAACTGAATTGTGATATATATATATATATATATATATATATATATATATATATATATATATATATATATATAAATGAAAGGATGTATAAATAAAACTACACTGATGATGAGAAACTAGATACTAGTCTGGGTCGTGGTTACTCACCCTCAGGTACAGTTCTCTCCACTACAGTGAAGTTAGCGGAGAAGCCTTCCTTAGCGATAGCGCTGTCCGTGTTGATTGTCAATGCCAATATTCCGGTGTAGGAGATAATTCGGCCTGGAGATTTCTGCCCACAATAGCGGCCAATGTACGGGCCAACTGCAGAGAGAAAACAAGAGTGGGTGGTTTATTCGAGTTCTAACCTTTTATAAAGGTTCTTTTAGCTAGAAGCACACGCTAGTCTAATAAATAAAGAAAGAGTGAAACATTTATTGTTCAAGGCTGAAGATCCGTGTAAATAATAGTGTCAGATAATTCATTCAGGGATTTGTATCGCAAAGGCCACTCTATAACAGCTGAAGGACACTCTAATACTTAAGGCACTTCCTGCTCAGACGGAAGAAATTGACTGCAAACGTCCTGCACCCCTTTGTCACCGTAATATAAAGGCTAAACCAGAAAAGTGTTGGTGATCACAAGGTGCAAAAACGTCTTCACTGTCATAAATTCCTGGGCTCTTTGTTAAAGCTGAGCCTGAATTGGTCCTGGGGCTATGCTGGTCACAGCCCAGTAACTTCCCAAACCTCTCTCAAAAAAAGAAGAGAGGTATAAGATAAACAAACCGGCATGAAAGGACAGCTGTAAACAGAGGTCCAGAGACATGTTAGACTGAGCAGAGTCAATGTGTTAGTCTTATTTAAGAAAAAAGAGGGGGTTGGGGCAAAAAAAGTAGTTAAAAGAGATTTAAGTGGAGGACAGAGATGGAGAGACTGATAAAAAAGAACAGTATAATTAGAAAAAGAGGGTTAGCTAGGTAGCCAGGTTGTCTGTCCCCATTAACCCTCTCTTTCTTGTTTTTTCTTTATTCCCTCTCCCTCTCTGACTCTTATCTCTGATTAGCAGCTCTGTGATCTGAGGCGAGTGACAGACTCTTGCATCGCCGAGCACATGCTACACACACACTTTCAGAGATGAAAGAAAAAGCTGTCAGTTGTGTGTGTGTGTGTGTGTGTGTGTGTGTGTGTGTGTGTGTGTGTGTGTGTGTGTGTGTGTGTGTGTTTTCTTTTGAGGACTAGAGAGATTAATCTTACCATGACTTCTTAGAAATTATTACTACAACACAAGCCAAGAGGTGCAGGCATGTGTGTGTGTGTGTGTGTGTGTGTGTGTGTGTGTGTATGTGTGTGTGTGTGTGTGTGTGTGCGTGTGTGAATGATCAACGTATTAGCTTATTTTGAGTCTAACATTTTATATCTCAAAATTACTGCACTGTGTTATGTTTTACAGTTGAGAATAATTCTCTCTGCCAGGCACATGCTGCTTTAAGAGTAACTGTGGAATCCAGGATGGCTTTCTCCCTCCGGAGCTTCATCTCGTGCTTTCCACCCTAATGCACTATCGATCGATGCGGCTCCACAGGTAATGCAGCGGCCGTCTGAGTTCGGCAGACAAGTAGCAGCCAAAGGCCAGTGTGTTCAGCTTTGCCTATAAACTTTGTTCTATCCAACAGAACACACACGGGACACTAGCAGGACCTCCTAATGCCATTTTTCTTGTTTTTTTTTTGTACTACTGCTTTTGTCTTTAAACTCATTTTCTTCTATTACTCCCAAACAAACTGTACAGATCATATTTTCAAGTTGGACCCTGCTACATACTATTATTTGGAAATTTATAAAATACAAAGATTAATACTTCTATTTCTATATATTTAGAAGGTGGAAAAAATGCTGAAATGTAAAAAAAAAATTAATGTTCTGGATATAATATAAAAATTTGGTCCTTTCGACTTTAAAACACGCAGTATTTAGGTGCTTATAGAGAACTGTTGCTAGGCAACTGGCAAGTGTGGTCACCAAGCACAAACTAGCTTATGACTGAGGTTAATGATTTAGCTAGGATGTATTTGATGAGCCTTTATATGAATACTCAAATATCAACGTTTTCCCAGATGTGATGGTAAATTTGGGAAGAAAATTCTCTCGCTTGCTCTTATTTCTGTAATTACATTTGGCATTTATTGCTAACCAAGCCTCTGTGGCAGGGGCTTTCATACCTTATGTAGCCAGGCATCCATTTTACTGCAAAATTAATCAGCCATTAAACAGACTCCATCAGTACAGATTTAATTATTGATTGCTGTCAATATCGGTTCAATGGATTGATCTGTATCTATTTTGGCTTGGTGTCTGTAAGCTGTATCTGTAGTACTGTGTTAGCAAATGACAAAGCATAGTTTACTCCGTTAGACCAAATAAAACGGTAATGTTTAATGCTGAAAAATGAAGTGAATATCCATGCTGACATGCCTGATTGTTCAGGTTTAAGAGCTTACTCTTTTTCTAATCGCATGTGCCACCTTTCCATCCGCTTCTACACCTCTAAAAATAAAAAGTGATAATAAAGTGAAATCCGGAACAAGCCTACAGGTATTTTGCAGTTTTCGCTCCTAGTTTGGATGCCAGTTTGCTTGTTCTACCTTGCGGGAGTTTTCACAGATCAGAGGCACCAGATTCCGAACACAGCCCCCAGAACTGTGAATGTGATTTTATTTTATGAGCAAACTATTAGGAGTGAACCTTTTCATGAAATCTTTGTGAAAGCACACACACACACACACGCACGTACGCACGCATATACACACACACGCACGCATGCACGCACGCACACACACACGCACGCATGCACGCACGCACACACACACACGCACACACACACACACACACACATATCATTACATGATTCCTTGCTTATGTGCACTCAAGCAGCCACTCTACTGACTCCATTACAGCTGAAGAAAATGGCCTATATTCATCAAGTGCCTGAGACGCCGGATACATGACAACGATCATGCATCTGTTCTCAAAATAAATGTATCCACAGGGGAAAAATGATCCTAAAATGTCTGTGAAGTTAAATATGGACTATATATGCGTGGAAGTAGTGTTTGTGTGTGTGGGACATGGTCTGGAGCCCAGATTAGAGGGCCTTTGCTTTACGTCATCAGTTTGAGGCCAGAGTTTCCTTCCATTCTCCCAAGAGATCAATCACAGTGCATTGTTCAGGAGCGATATGATCTAGACACGCTGATAAAATGTGCATATTTGCAAGGACAAGCTCTCCCTGCTGACCTCTAGCCCAATGTTTGAGACAGAGACTACAATATCTCTGTTGTGTTTGTTAGAACCAGCCCAAAAACACATTAACAGAGGACAGAGAGGCAGTGTTATGTGCAGGGACAACAACTAGGGCAAATAGTTACTCAAAGTAAGGCAAAGAGTGTGAGATTGTCTGTATCTCAGTTTGTGACGTTATTTGATCAAAACAGATATAATGTTATTTGAGCATTTCTGCTTCACCTCGGTCAAGATGCTTGAACCAAACACAGAAACAATAGATTACAAGTTTCCTACCTCCAGGGAATCCATCCCAGATCTCCACACGGTCATAACGACAGAAGACTCCTGTGGTTGGCTGGGTGTCAGGTTCCAGCTCAAAGCTCTCAAACTCCAGGATAATTTCGGACATTTTTGGGGCGAAGATCATAAATGTGCAGTCCAGGTTATTGGGATACTTCTCTGGAAAACCAGGTGACTTGATATATCCACTCTTAGAGGTGAAGTTTCTCGAGCATTCTGGACCTAAAAGGGAGATGATTGCAGGGTTGGGGAGTGAAAGGAGGTGAAAGAAGAAAGAGAAAAGATTAGATTTAGTGCTGTATTGTTCACACAAAACAAAAAGAGCCCAGGGTTAGGGTAAATAGCAGCGTAAAAACGTGGTGGTCCATATTGTTTAGCTCTAGGACTAGACTGTTTATGATGTATGGATGAGGGGCCACCATGCAAGTCCAGGCCTTGGGGTGAAATGGGCATGGAGCATAATGATTTATGTTTGCCTATGAGATTGAATTTCTAAATCCAAAAAAAAAAAAACAATTAAAGCCAAACAGATTTTTATGAGAAGGGAAACGATTATGGCTCATTATAGACTTGTGCTTTCTAGCATATTATCTGGGGGCACACTGTGTGTAAGTGTATATATGTGTGTGTGCATGAACCGAGCGATTAGGGAAAGGCTTCAATCAGCAACATGGGACTCGGGGAGCTGTAAAGTAAACAAGGCAGTTAGATTGCGTTCCAAAGCAGTGCCCCCAAACACCCCCCCCCCCCCAACTCAAAATCCAGACCCCCCCAGCCCACATCATTACAAGCCTGTCTAACATATGAGAGGGGAAAATTAAAGCCTTCTACATGCACGCTTACACACTTTTTTATATCGGCATGTCATAACATTTACTCATACACCTCTAGAGGCCCAGTTTTCTGCCAGTGCGGGTTGTCACTGAAGTTCACACGTACCTCACATCATCGCGTTAGGTTTACATCACAGCCGCCAGATTAACGCAATATATTTTAACAAAGCACACAACTAGTGACACAAGTACAGAAATATAGTCTCAGTGCACGGTAATGTAGAGCTGACAGCATCACTTCTTATACCATATTACTGCCACTCCTAATAGCATGGCAGCTCTGTGGTTCTTCTCAAGGTGGAGGAGATCCAGCAGTGCAAAGCACTTTGGAAAATGGAAATAAAAATTCTGACCAGACTGTCTAGACAGGGCAAAATCAGGATATACAGTAAACCAACACATACTCTAACTTGCACTTACTAAAGTGATAGATATCATATAAAATGGAACAGGAAACTGTCTAAGAAGTTTACAAATAAAACGTTAAATTAAACCTTCGAAATTGAGCGAGATTTTGTCTGTAACAGTGACTGATAGTTGAATCTATTTTATTCCTTCAATCTATCACAACCTTTACTTTAATAACCAGAGTTAAGTGTAAGAATAATAAGTATTAGGTGAGCGGTGCATATTATGGCAAATCTACCGCAGTTAAGAAAAGGAAATCTTGGCCACCATGTCCTCCATGTGCCCTCAAATTGATACTGTAGATGTATATCCAGGAACTGATGTTATATTCATGAAGACTTTCCTGTACTTATCCCAGCACTCTTATTCACAGCATGATCATTGAACAATCTTTCAACACACTTATTACTGTTTGTCTTTACAAACATTACTTCTTCGAGTCATATAAATCATGAGTTATGATCTAAGATGACAAGGTGAATTGAATGTACAGTATGGTGTGATTACACCGTAGGAAAATAATTAAAAATGTTTACGTTGCTTTTTTTTAAGTGAAATGCAAAATAAGCTACGCTAAGACAACTAAAATAAAATTCCACCTCAAGCTGACAAGTGAAATATCAAGGTAAAAGGCAATCTCAGTCTGCTAAAGAGGATGTGAAAGAGTGGCTCCTGTGTGTGTAGCTTTGTGTCTATGGGCTCTTACAGTCGCACCTCGCCATCAGCTCCCTGCCCCACTTTTAGCTGTGTTTTTCCTTCCTCTAAAACAAATGGCTGGTGCCAGAACTTGAGTCTAAAGTGAGTTGACATTTAGTGCCCTGCTGAAAGTTGAGCTCGAAACAGCAGGACATTACAGTTATGGTCTTAACCTCTGATGGCCTGCAGTGTGACAATGTTTCCGCTTCTTTATTTTGGCTTCCAAAGACGTTTTCTGTAAAACATTTTAAAAACATAAAACTTCATAAGGAGCCTTGGCATTGTGGACTCCTTTTACCTCTATTCACGCCACATTAACTGTTTAGAAAGGAGGAAACCGTGACAGTCAAGAGCTGGACTCGGTGGTATGTTAGGGTTGAACTGATTCATGTGGGTTTGTAGTGTCTCTTTCAGAAAAATACAACACAACACAAATGGAGTGGATTTACATTAATGTCCAAGGTATACAGCTAGAAATCCCCATTGACCTCTTGATGGTGACTGCTGGCAATCAAAAAGAAAAGGGCAACTGCTTGCCGTGTCAAAGGGAAAGCTGTTAAGATAAGAGCACTTCTCTAATATGTCTTCCCTCTGCACCAGATCAATCTTTGCTTTTGCCTCTCTCTCTCTCTCTCTCTCTCTCTCTCTCTCTCTCTCTCTCTCTCTCTCTCTCTCTCTCTCTCTCTTACTCTCTCTGCAGAGTTGCCTCATCTTTTCTCTCTCTGGGCAGTAATTGGATGTTATCACCCCATTCCTTTTTCTTCTCTTCCATTTTGTTCATGCACTGAACACTAGGGGACACACTGGGGTCACAGCTGGAGATACTAAAAGACTTTATGTTTGTGTGCTGAAAGGAGCTTTGAAAGAGATTAATATAGCAAATCTGAGAATTTAGCCTATATGTGAGTGTGTCGAGATCAAGTATGACTGAAATCCACTGACCGGTGCTTAATCTGAGATTCACGTCTGGTTTTATAAAGTTGCACTGTTTTTAGGAATACAATATGTGTAAAGAGACAAGGTCATGCAATTTTCAAATACAAATATTGCTAAACATTTATTTAACTATAAGTCCATTCTTATAGTTCGGTTTCCTGTCGCATTTGTTTGCCAACAGTCGGGACAAACTTTACAAGACAGTAAAGGTGACTGGTGGTGGGGAAAAAAAACAAAAAAAGAAGGAACTCAGCTTGTAAAACTGAGCGAAACAAATAAAGCTTTGAGAGACCTGCCCAGGCATGCATGTCCCATCATCTTCTTTCTTTTTCACACAGGCAGTTTTTCCTTCTCTTCCCACCTTTTAAAAGTACACAGAAAAACAAGCACGGCCAGGTTTTACGCAAACACTTGATTTTATGGGAGGATGTAAAAAGTGAAGCTGGTCGCCAGTGAAATAAGAAACCTTAAGTGGATTCACGGCAGCTAATTGCTAATTCCAATGTTAACGGCTAACACTTGTAAGGATTATTTTACTGCATTGTCCTCACAGGATCGTATGTTCTTGGTGGCATGATGGCTACAGGCTTCCATCTCTGAGGAATTTGCTTAGTTTATTTTACAGGCCACAAGTAGGGCTTGTTAAAAAAATGATTGTTTGCAGGCCAAAGTTAGCGAGTAGGACCTATGCCCTGAATATACAATTCTTAAGGTTGTTTTCCCAGAGCAGAGCAGTTGGGTCTAAAATTTGTTTGATATACAGCACAAAATTTGATATCTAATAGTAAGATTGTAAAGGAAACCAAGCAACACAGTAGCTAATGGCAAACTTATTACTTAGCTTAGGTTTTCCTAAGTATCGTTAAAGTGCACTAAATAGCCATTTCAAATAAAGCTTAAAAGCATCTTAACATCTTAACAGACTCCATAAAGAGAAACTAGCTGGTTAAACTGGTTTAAACTAGCTGGTTTCTCTGATAATGAGAAACTAGCTGGTTAGCTGGCTGTGGCTCATTTACGGAAAGCAAATTAGCCGCAACCCACACTACATCACACTCGCATACCAGAGTGATTACAAGCACTAGGTAACTAATGTGTTATGGGTTGTGTCACGTTTGATCCATAATGCTCCAGCTATCACTGTAGTAAACTGCTCAACACACTTCCTGTTGCGTGTAAACTTTATTTGCAGTCATGGTCTGTGGGAATGACAGAAGTAGAGGTGATACATGATAACCTGGGTATAGCATAGTCTAAACTTTTCGCTCCTGCATGTCAAACTAACTCTAATTGGTTTAATGCTGGGACTGCTACTGAGTCTCTGCTGTGTAAGTGCATCAACATAAGGACAGGCTTGCTTCTTTTTCCTCTTTTTCTTCTTCTTTGACTTTCATCTATTACACTACTCAAATCATTACCATTAGTGATAGTTACACACTAATTAAGCCCTCTGTGATTTTGTATAGCTTAGTAATGCAATATAATAGGTATGCTGTATTAGTAAGTTTCATGAATTTCCTTCAAGAATCAAGAAATTACTTTAGGTTCAATAAAGATTATTATCTCATACTACAATGTTTGCTTTGTTGTCTGAAGGTTAATGATAATAGACATCTTAAATGCTATCATAGAACAACACAAAACCTATAACGGTTGATTTCAGTTTTACAAGGGATGTCATTTTTTTAACCATGGGAATGGCGCCCGCTTTAAATTGCACCCTGGAGCTATGAGAGTGAAAGGTGTAGCCTGTGTATTAATGACTAATACCAAAGTTCAAAGTGCTATAGAAAGCCAAATTATCATAACAGTGACACAGCGATAAAATGGCACAAAAGCTTACAGAGTGAAGTAATCATCAATGTTTATGTTCCATATGTCTGAGGTGAATAATTATCTATACTCACACACACATACGCACACACACAAGCGCACACACACACACACACACACACACACACACACACACACACACACACACACACACACACACACACACACACACACATTTACCTTTATCCCATGTGGCCAAACAGTCCAAGGTTAATGGGAATAAGTGAATTAGCAAAATAGAATTTGTACAATCTTTAGCAAACATTAACACAATCACACAGTGCTACACACCTAACACAATGCTCACATAGATTAAGTTGCTGACACAACATTTAGTCAGTCTTGCTGATGGTGCCCCTTAAGAATAAAGGAAGACTGGGAACACATTGAGAGTGTTTGCTTTTTGGATTCTGGTATGTGTGCGTGAGGTTTGGAAGACGGTAACGGTGGCATTTGGAGTGTCGGGGAATGGCAGAGCTGCCCCGCCAGATGTGACCTATACCATTGGCCCCTGGAGCACGTAAAAACTGAACAGACTGGGTATGATGAGTAAACTACCCTCCACATACACACACCCACACAGTATAGTCAGTCAGTGGTGTTGACACAGGTGCCATCGTAAAACCACTGAGATATGAGAATGATAAACAGCTAAATCAAATCCGAGGTTAGATCAAGCTGCGTTTCGGTACTGCATAGTGAGCAGTCCATTCTTCATTCTTTCAACCAATCCATCCATCCAAGGATGGCTAGTATAAATGTGGTAGAAGGGTTGAACCTGCCTCACATGGTCTCCCATAAAAAGGAATAGAGGTAAAGGGCAAAATACACACAGAATGGTAACAAGAAGCAAGGATTGGGTTAATTTCTTTCTTTTTAGCCCAGACTGGAGATTCAAACCCTTAAGAGTGTTTGGTTGGGCAGAATGGGTAAAACTTTAATCTTTACTTGGAGATGTGTTGGCCTAGTTGTTAAGGTTTCCCGATTGCAGGTTGCAAGTTCAAATCTCAGGTCTAGCAAGCTGCCACAATTGGGCCCCTGAGCAAGGCCCTTATTCCTCACCTGCTCAGTTGTATAAAATGTAAGTTGCTCTGGCAAATGCTGTAACTGTAATGTTTACTGTCATTCTTGAGACAGAATTATCAACCCTAATTGTTTGTGTGTATTGATATATACATCAGAATTTAGCTCTCCCACATACTATCACACCCAGCCATCACTGCATCCATCCATTCATCCATCCATCTATCCATCCATTACTCCTCGTGCCACTCCCTGCTAGCCAAAAACACATTAACAGTCAAGCGGAGTTGGCCTCTTTGCCGGCTTTGCCAGGCTTTATGTGGTTCTGAAAATTGCAGAGCTGTCAATTGCAAGCGTATGTTTCTTTTCTACGCCAGGGTACTTTCTGGAGATGCTTGCAGAAGACGGGATGACAAGATAAGTACAGAGCCTACCTTTTTTTTGATGAGATGCATAAGCTAAGGATTCCATAAAGAACCTATTAGCCATTTTGGTTGTGTGTGAGTGTGTGTGTGTGTGTGTGTGTGTGTGTGTGTGTGTGTGTGTGTGTGTGTGTGTATGTGTGTGTGTGTGTGTGTGTCTTGGGGGGGTGTCAAACCTAGGGGAGGAATTTGGTGGTTTTGCAAAGCATCTGTCCCATATTACACACCAGAGAGTGAAAGACATAAATTAATGTGCAGAGCAAGTTTGAATATAGACGAGGTTAGATTGTAAACATTTTCACCTATCTCTCTCTCTGCAGAAGTGTTGGTGATGGGTGGAGGTGAGGAAAGGTGAGGTGAGGTGTTGAGGGCAACATGCATCGTGTTCCCTCAATAAAAATCTCTTTGTGTGTAAGCTTTAGCTACAGCTAGGCTAAGCCAATGCCTTCATGTCGTTAGCATACCATTGGGATATACTTAACATTAACGTATTATTTAAACATCAAAGTGTATTGTGTGGTCTTGAACCATTTTCGCCACCCATCGAACCTGAACCGTTCGATGGGTGGTATACGTTGTATCTATTTCCTTGTTGCTCTGTACAGATATCAGATCCTTAAATGATTTCTGTCCCCATTTCCTTATACTGACAAGTTTAAGCCATGCTTAGGATGATTATTTTTTCAGTATTTTTACTTTATTTCTTAATCTGCACATCTCCAATCCACCTCTTACTTCCACGTCCCACTTAACTGACCTTTTCATTCTCCCGTCTTTTTTCCACATTAACATAATGATTGTTTTGCAAATAATTATGATTTTCTACCACATTAAGGCTCCTAGGAAGACCGCAAACATGTGTGACCGAGCCTTTAATGGGTGCTTTGTGTAAATAGAGAGAGAAAGAGTCTCTGACATTGGACTGGTCAGTTCTCCAAATTTTTTTAAGAACAGTTTGCAGTAATCACTGTATTTGGGAAGTTTCTGCCTCATTTGCATGCACACACACCTGTTAGCACTTTCAAACACACACACACACAAACACATACACACAGCATCACATAGGCACAGTATTATATCTGATGCTTGTTTGTTAATACTATCTATCCAATGTTTGCTATTCTGTTTCTCCTTAATCCCTTGCCCTTGCTTTTCTTCTTTCATTACATGTCTAAAGTGACTGAATGTTGCTCCATTTCTCCCTCCCACACTTTACTTTGGCCCTTATCTTATTTCTATGGTGCCTCTCTCATCCTCTTGAGATTCATACAAATTGATTTTTTTAGCTGAACACCACGTACCGCTCACAACATAGACAGTAGCAACGGAGCAAAACACTGTTGTCTCCAAGTGGAACACCATTCTTCATCCACCTAGGAGCAACAGCACAAACAAGACCTGATAAGCTAAAAAAAACAGGCTTGTATAACAAAATACTGCACAAAAGTTCAGGCACCCCCACCTCTACATACACACACACTAGTCAAATTACACAGATTTACTTTTATCACAACTCCGTTAAGTGTGGGAAAGTTGTAAAGTTACTGCTAGTGCTGACAGGAAAATTGTATTTTTCTGACATTCTGTTAGAGATATATGTTTCTATTATTATAGTTATTATACCAGTCATTATTATTATTATCTTTTTAACTACTGTGCTAGTAATTATCTCCATAAGTCTATGATTACAACAACGTTAGCACTGGTGAATAGCCAAGGTTTAAAGTAGCCAGACAATTTGAAAACATTTCTGATTTATACTCCATTCCGTTGGTTGAAACACATTTTGTTGCACTGAAACTTTTCTCCGTGGGAAAAACGACAGTGTAGTTTATTCAGAGTTGATTTACACATCTGTTTCACCCATCGTGCTGACCACAGTGCTGAGTAAAACTACATATTAGGTAAAGCTGCTGATTACTGAAGTGTTTCATGGAATGAAAGTAATCCAGTGACATTACACATAATGTGAGTCAGTCTTCAGTAATTTAGGGTAAATTTCACTCAGTCATAAACCTTTAAATTCTCACGACCTGTCAGCGCATCTAGACTTCTCACAGCTTACTGTCTCTCATAGCTGCATATCTTTAGTTACTAAATAATTCATAGTAATTACTCAGGAATATGCTTTATAATAAATAATTAAACAACCTAAGTGAAAAAAAAATGAAATGACCACATTTTTATTTGGACCTGGAAAAATAGAAAATAGAAAAAAAAAATAACATGTGCGTGTGTGTGTGTGTGTGTGTGTGTGTTGGTGGGTGTGTGTGGGTGTGTGTGAAAGCAACCATATGTAATATTTCACTAAAATCTAAGCTAGTGCTTTCAAAAAATATATATTTTCCTGCAAAAATTATATCATTTAAGGAGCCAGAGCCAGTTTACTGAATGTGGAAAAATATTAAAACAATCTAAAGCTAGGAACTTTAGCACTTTTTTTTTTTTAGATCATTTGCTTCTTAAATCTGTTAAAATGTCTGTGATGCTCTTCTGACACATTTGAAATGCAATCTTTAAAATACAGTTTATCCTTTTATTCACTTTTTGAGGAAACCAGATTTTAAAAAAAATGTAAATGTTCAAAAAAATGAAAGCATATTTCATATTTCAAAAATGATATACAGTAAAAATGTTTAGTTTAATACAGTTAGAATGTTAGTATTCAAACCGACAATGAGTCTTTTATCTATCGTGAGTTATCTTTTCCACTACGATAGGTTCGAAGGTGTGTATGTGTACAGGTGGGTGGCGCTCTCTTTGTAATTGAACAAAAAAAAAAGCAGCTTGCACCAGCTGCTCCACACATGCACACTAAAGCTCAAACACTCACTATAGAGATTAAAAGAAACTCGGATAAAGCATCAATCTTATCATGAGGTCAAATGAAAAGGCCTTAGAGCAGCAAGTGAGGTTAATTAATGAAAGTGGCATCTGCTGTACCTCACTAGGGTCAGTCTCACAGCACGCACACACACACGCACACACACACACACACACACACACACACACACACACACACACACACACACACACACACACACACACACACACACACACACACACACACACGTAGACTTTGTGCCTACTTGTCCTTTAAACACAGGAAGCTCGCCTGAACAACAGGAAATTTCATCTGATAAGTCATCCATTGTGTGTTCATGTGTGTGTGTGTCACATCATGTTTTTGTGAGGCCATACAAGCACCAAATAATTGACCAGGACACTGCAGGGAAAGATATGATTCTGCTAAAGGAAGGAACTTGTAATGTTCACAGAACTATCATCTGATCTGATCTCCTCAGGCACTAGAACCAGGAAGAGGAGAAAGTCTTCCTTCTCTTGCTCTCCTCCTTATATGGGCCTCACTCGACTTGTCTGCTGTGACTCATCCATTGATAAAATAGAAGCCAGGGACAAATTCCTCAAGAGCACAAAGCAAGATAACAGAGCATGCACCCGAATAGCTGTACAGTCCCAGAGTCATACATGATGGACAGAAAATGAACCGAAGACAATTTGTCGATGTCTGACTTACCTGATTTGAAAATCTCGTAACGGATGGAGAAGCCAGCGCCGTGTGTCTCATAGTCCGACACAAACTTGATGAAGAGTTGGTTACCGGAGGACACTACAGGAGAAGGAGCGATTTTCCCACAGTACTTGCCCACCAGCTGACCGCTCTCATCCACGCCATCCCTCACTTCTACATAGTCGTATCTACAGCGAGAGAGAAAGAGCAGAAAGGAAAAAGACATTATTTCTTCTGTAATTTTATTACACAATTACAATTACACTGAAATGGATCCAGTGATAGATTCCCATCTCATGACCAGCATTCCTGGGACAGGCTCCGGATCCTCTGTGACACTAAACGTAATAAACCGCTTACCGAAGACTAATGACTGAATGAATTACAGTTGCGTTTAACTCGGTCTAGCTCTCAACGAAAAGACAAAACAAATTTATTTAATGTCTTGAGATCTTGGCTTTCTAGCTTTTAATAAAAACAAATTAGAAACTTACTCAAATCAGATTAGCTAGCAAACATTTCTGTCCAATCAGTTCTTATTTACTATTATATGCATGATGCTCGCCAGCATATTTCGAGAACGTCATATATCTTATCCGTTTAAGGTTAGGTTTATATTATGGAAACTTAAATTAGAGCTAACGCTCCTGTTTGGGCTCCTGAGAATTCAACAGCATTGAATTATTTATTTATTCACTTTAACACTGTGGTTTTTGCTATTTACATTTATGGCATTTCGCAGACATTCTTATCCAGACTGACTTATAACTGAGCAACTGAGGGTTAAGGGCCTTGCTCAGGGGCTCAGCAGTGGCAGGTTGGTGGACCTGGGGTTCGAACCCATAACCTTCAGATCAGTAGCCCAACACCATAACCACTGAGCTACCACATTCCCCTATTTGTCGTGTCATGGGAAACAAGAAGTATTTTTAAAGATGTTTAAACAACAGGAATTCTATTAGAGCTTAATCACCGATCAGATAGTCACCACACCTAGAGTCCCACTGTTATAGCTAAGTACAGGAAACACACACACACACACACACACACACACACACACACACACACACACACACACACACACACACGCACACACACACACATACTGTACTCACACACTCCCACACAAACACAAAGGATGACTAAAGCTGCAGCTGCCGACTCTCCCAATCTGAACTACTGAACTGCTGAGCTTAACAATGCTGACAACTATATCAATCTTTTGGCACTAATTTACAGCTAACCCACTACAGCAGGATCAGGAGTTACAGAAAGCATTCTCCAGTCTCTAAACAATGCACACAGCTGCTCTATGCCAAACCTCCCAGAACGCATTTGTTTGTGAGTGTGTGTGGTGTGTGTACCGTATGTGTGTGTATGTTTGTGTGTGCTACTGGGACTGAAAAAAAAAGCTAACACGAGCATAATTACATGATGTCTGAACATCTCCAGAACTGAATTATTGGCAAGCATCAAACAGAAAGGGCAAACTTCACTATGTCATATAAATATTTCACATAAGGTTTCAAATTTTCTTCTTGTACATGATGAGGAACTAACTAATGTTTTTGTAACAAAATTTTCTCTCCATGTGGAATATATGAAAATGATATTCAAAATAAATGAATACAGTTTGTACAATATACAGTGGGTGCCAATATTTTTGATGGCAAATAGATTTTGAAGACCAGAGTGTTTATTGTAATAGATGTTCCTTCTTTTCCTTGGATTCTGGACACACACACACACACACACACACACACACACACACACACACACACACACACACACACACACACACACACACACACACACAGAGACACCAGTCTGAAATGGAATTTTAGCCCTACAGCTATTGATGTGAGAAACCGCTTAATTGAGTCAGCAACAGTTCGGAAGTCTGTTACACACAGACGCATGTGTCTACACAAAAGGCAGACAGAAACACAAACTCACACTCAGGGATCTTGTGTCAGTAACACAACACGAGAAAGCGAGGGTGGTCCTGTCAGACGCAGCAAAGTGAGACTGGAACGGATACAACACTGTGAGCCGATACTCCATTTCTGTCTTCCAGTGCTCCAGTTTTGTTTTAGGACAACGCTTTTTTCCACAGTAGTATTCCTTTTTTTTTTTTTTTTTTTTTTTTAGAAAAGGATGGTAGCTTGGTTTGATACAGCTGACAGCACGTTCTGGTTTCCATGACATTTAATCACCTGTGATGCCTTTAACCGCTAACAGAAGGAGGAACGAGGAACCACTGGGGCTTTAGGTGTGATACATTCCACTTTTAGACTTTGTGATGTCTCTGAGCTCATTACACACACACACACACACACACACACACACACACACACACACACACACACACACACATGCACACACACACATAGATATCACAATCCTTAAAATAAATGTGTCAGCTGAATCATGTCCAAACATGCATAAAAATAAACAGTGCTTGAATTAAATGTGTAAAATGTTAAAATATTCTTATATATAGGTGACACTGTCCACACTAAGACTACATGTGATGTTTGAATGGCCTTTTTTTGCTTTGTAGGGGTGTGTGTGTGTGTGTGTGTGTGTGTGTGTGTGTGTGTGTGTGTGTGTGTGTGTGTGTGTGTGTGTGTGTGTGTCTGTGTGAACTGAGAATATGAGAAGTGTACAGCTCTCTGAAATTGTGAAATTGGCTCCCCTGGGGTGATGGCTAATGTAGCGATGACTTCACCCCTGTGTGTGTGTGTGTGTGTGTGTGTGTGTGTGTGTGTGTGTGTGTGTGTGTGTGTCTGGATGCTCTGATAGCAGACCTAGAGCAGTGCATCGGTCAGAACAGACAGCAGCACTCCTATAACAGTCTACAGTCTGTACCACAGCATCACACCCTGATTCACTAGACAAATGGTCCTATATGAGTCAAATGTCTCTCTCTCACACACACAAACACAGACACCCACACCCACACACCCACGCATTCATTCCGTCCTTTGGATCACACTCTACTGAACACTCTACAGCAATAACACTGCAATTCACAGTCTCTTATATATAAAACACAGTTACTCTCTCTCTCTCTCTCTCTCTCTCTCTCTCTCTCTCTCTCTCTCTCTCTCTCTCTCTCACACACACACACACACACACACACACACACACAGGGCTTTTCTGAAATGTTTCTACTGTGTGTACATTGCTACTGTATTGTGTGTTGCATCATCACACTTCTAAAAACCTTTTGTTCCAAGTTATGAAGAGAAATAACATTAAAACCCACTAGGCTTTTTAGATAGTTACATGGTTCAGAGGTTAAGAGCTTTATTCCGCTATGTTGTTTGTGCGCTTTCACCTGTTACTTGATGTTTAACACTAAACCCTTCTTACTTAAGAAGAGCATGTAAATAACATCCGTTCTGAAAAAACGTGGGACTTTCATGATCACACACAAACCTTCAGGTCTCGCTCACTTTGAACTAATCATGTAACGAATGCTTCAAGACAACAGAAGTCATTATAAACACATATATCATCTCCATCATCATTTGTTATCATCTATATGTGCTGATTATCTTAAGATTCTGTACTCCGGGTTGAACACGGTGGATTGTTTAGCTTGGTGCATCAGCAAGGATGTTTACTGATTGTTCTTCCTCAAACTATCAAAAATCCACAACGTTGCCTTGGACAGCTGGAATGACGGGGCAGATTGATCTGGGGGGTGGTGGGTTGTAGGGCAAATTGATCCAGTTTCTCTGCGCTGGAGCGTGAGGAAAATCTCCATCAGTGGCGGTGGCGCTGCAGGCACGAGATGGAGAGCATCAATCTTGTTCAGGCCTGTCTTTTCCGTTCTCATTCCTCTGCTTCATCGAATAATTCTCCCTCCACGCTTTCTGAGATTCCCCTGTAGCACAACCTCATCCCCAAACAAATGCACAGAAATAAACACACACACACACACTACAATCGAAGTCCCCAAGCACTCATACCGCATACTGCTGAGCATCCACAAAATTAATGCCATCATGCACTTCACAGCAGATCAGTCAGTACGACCTCCATATATCGTGCCTAAAGAAAGCTATTTTCTTACACAACGATCCAAACAATCAGCCAAAGTGGCATGACTACCACTGACACATGAGGAAGCATATCGCTTTAAGTCTCACCGCTCACTCCTACAGCTTGCACGCTAAATTGTCACACCACCATCAAAAGCTAGCACCTTTAGTGAATTCTGAAGCACATCATGAACTGCCTTCACACATGGTCCTTGTAAAGCTGAGCTGGGATTCAGCTATAATGAGATGCAGATGGATATGTTGCCTCTGGGCTTTTGCTGCTGATGAGGATTCTATGATAAGTGTTTTAGCAACATTCCAAACACATTCCTGTGTCTGCTTTTCTTTTCCCTTTCTTCTTCTTTTTTTTGTTTTGTTTTCGCGAACGTGTGTACATCCGCCCTCCTGCATTCTCAGCTGTTCTGCAGGCCGCACTCAGTTCAAAGTGTTATGGCGCCGATCATCTGGGAAGCATTATGGGATTGTTCGCAGGTCCATTTACAGCATAAGAGTTACTTTCTCCTGATAAACGGAGTTCGGCACATGAAACGGATCTGGCTAATATATATATGCACACTCCTGCAGGGGTCTAGTTCTGTACAGGAGCTTCTGCATGACGTGTGTAAGGCGTTTACTGAGTAAAAGCAAGTAACGAGGCCTGTTTTATAAGAAGGAATCGCTCCCTGGGGCCAGCAGAAAAAGAGCCAAGCAATCTCATCAAAACAGAGTGGTGCGATCTTTCAGCCTAGACAGCAGACCAGTGCACCTGCCCCTGGTCCCAAATCTGTTTCTCTCTCTTGGCCCGGTATGCTTTCTGCTTGTTTCAGCTTCCTCACCCAGAGGACACAGCAGACATGCTGCTTTTAATGTTTTTCTCTCTTGTTTTTTCCCTTCGTCCATTTAGACAACAGCTTTGCCCTTAAACTGATATCCATTTGTCTCAGGGTTGTCAGTGTAGACCTCCATCAGACCGTCTGCTGCTCTGACATGAACAAACACACACACGGTGCATAACATTTCACACACCAGCAGTGTGTCCACTAATTCATTTTAAGTAGGAATGAGACAAAATATCACAATGAGATTTGTACGATTTTGTTGATAAGTTTACATGCTCAAGCATTTAATTCGATCTCCTATCAAACCATATTACTAACATTGCCAGAAAATACCGTAATCATAGTTTAATGGAAAATTAGATAATAGAGAGAGCAAACAATAAAAGATAATATGCTATCAAATGGTTAAAATTGATGTTTAATCTCATGAAAATAGCTCTGTTGTTCTTTATTCTCTTTTTTCACCCCTTCAATTTCTATGTTGAGTGTGTAGCTAGCTGGTTTTTAAACAAAAACCAGGAAAATGCAACACTCTGATTGGTTAATCCTGTAACAAATATAGAACTATAATGATATGAATATAATATGTAAAATATATCATCAGCTGTGCTGTATCTATTTCATGTTAGCCATCCATCGATAAACATTTTAAATAGTTCCCGTGGGGGTTCAAGTCTAAATCCCATGAAAAACCCTAACCACCAATCCTCCCAACAAGCCCAACTCCTCTGCCCCAAGCTATGGCACTTCCTATGACTATGCTAGTTGTGAAAATAGGCAGTCCAGCATGGAAATTAATAGAAAAGGGATGAATGTAATACACCATGACCTTCGCTTCAGCGCCCTGCAATGTATTAGCCAGACGGTTGGTCTGAAGAGCAGGCAATCCAGAAGTGTTAAATGAGAACATTAGCTCTGGCTCACATTCGCCTTGGGAAGACACAATAAACCACAGGCTAACAATATAACACAGACCCGGGGCGAGGGAGAGACCATCTCAGCCCCAACACTGCCATTCAAACCCGATAATACAAGCAAAGACGTGAAATATGATTACACCGACGGCAATTTCCTGGCTTATGCAACTCTACAGATCACTTAACCCATTTCCATTGATGGGGGTCAGGTGTAATGTGACCTTATTGAAACAATCTTTCAGTCCAACTCTCTGGTGTTGAGCTGTCAAGAAGCGTACACTTATGCTAAACATTATGCCTTAAGCATCTATTATGAGTTCAGAATGTCACGAAGCAATACTTGACAGACAGCTTGGCTGTGAGGCTTGGCTGTACTGGATATAATGTGAAAAAAATTGCCAGTTGGAACAAACCTTGAGAAGTCAAAGGTTAGCTTTGAAATGCTGGCAAAAGATCTTTCAATTATATCCTCTCTTTTCCCCCCATTTTTTTCATTTGGAAAGGCCGGGAGCAGACATGTCTGCTTTAGATCCACACTGTCCAGCTACTGCACATGTCCTTGATCAAACCCTCATGTCTACTTGTGAAAAAAGTCTAATTTTATCTTGGTATATTTGACATGGCGATCCTCCTGAAAGTAGATGGAAAGACATGCAGATCACTGTATTGAATAAATCACAATTTGCTAAAAATCGAAGGTGTTATAACCTTAAATCAGCTTATTTTCTTGTAGCATCATGTCCCAAAGTGTATTATTCCACTTATGCCAGAAGCCTTATATGATTTAGTTATTAATGACCTTTATGTCATTCGTTCCTTTTCTTATTTATAATACACAGCTGTTCCTTTACTAGCCTCTCTAATTTCTCTCCTAAAGTAATTAAAACAAAATGCAACTAGTCATGTGATAGACAAACCAGAAAGTCCTCATTTCTGAAGCCTTTCCTGTCTTACTGACAGCTACTCAGATTAAAGTATAATAATCATAGACCTTAATCCATACAAGCCCCTAGAAATGTGATGTTGCTATAGAAACAAGAATAAGGTATTAGAATGACTGTCAAAGGTGATCTTATAGCAGATTAATCAACACCTTCTGACCATTCCGTCCAAAGGCTCTAAAACACCCGAGCTGTGCTTAGCTCAATAAGGGTCTCACAGCTGCCTGTCACTGTGATGAACAGGGAGTGGAGTGATGAGACATCTTCACCACAGCTGGGCAGGGCTGATGCACGATTAACTTCAGTCATCTCTATCTGCCATCGCAGAGGGCACACAGATGACCGTCTCGACCTGCGTTTGAAAAGTTCGAAGGTGTCCTCTGCAATCAGTGGCACGCCGTTCGCTCGTTTAAGCTCCCGATGCAGACCAGCTGCATTTTAATGCCCTCCGATGTTTCACTCTACGAGCAAGAATATATCGCCTGACGGATTAACCGCTTTTCCGATTTTCTAAACCGAGTGGAAAGCATAAAGTGGCTGGTGGAGAGAGTGTGTGCTTGCTACAGAGGGGTGGAGATACTTAAAGTGGTTCCATGCTTATCACAGCCATGTAACTTTAATATCACCCAGTCAAAAGGCACAGCTGCACAGAGGCCCCATGGCTTTTCCAGCCCGAAACTTATTTTTAAAGCCGAGTTGATTTTTTTCAGGCACAGCACAGCAGACTGCACCCCATGCTTTCATAAACAGCAATTATGATTAGCACTGATGGATTCAGCATGCCCGCTTTCATTACCTACCTAATTACACTTTGCAGTGATTCTCAGATTTGCAACAATCATATTAATGAAGTTAAAGTATTAACAGCTAATTATGAATCTAAATACTGCACAGAAGGACCTTTTCTTAAGCAATGACTGAGAAGACAAAGCAGAAGAGACAGATAGATATAGAGATAAATAGAGACAGATTTGCTGGAGGGGTTTCACTCGTTCCGTCATGTGACGGAGCCACAACGCACTCTCTGTTTGTGAAAGCTTGTATGAGTGTGGTCATTGAAAGAGGGTTGTTTGAGTTCAACCAGTCCTAATGTACTCATATCACATCTACGATTAAATACAGAGGTTTATTACAATAAATCATTAAAGGGGATTGTGCACTGTACTCTGAGGTCAAGCTGTGTATTTCCAACCCAGTGTTCTTTGCTGTAATACAAAACTCTACATTGTAATGCTTTCTAACAATCACAGATGGAATATTGAACCATAAAGTACACTCATTTGCCATTAAATCTCACTTTTATGCCTTTAAAAAGAGCCTAAACCATTCATTAGAGTGCTGCTGAAGGGTAAAAACGGTTGCACATTTACAGTTAAAATAAAATAAATTTTTATTGAATGTGCACAGAGCCGAGTTATCACGTCAATTCAAACGACTTTGCTGATGGCCACACACAGCTGTGAGAGCTCAAGGAAGTCCCTCCATCTACCTCTTTAACACATGGTGAGCAGAACAGGATAAACATCAATCTGTCACTTACAGGCAGGATATGATGAGAAACGGGACGAGATTAGCAACAGCCTTAACCTGGGTAATCCAACCTCAGCATAACTCTGTGTTACAAACTGCCATAATGCCAAAGCACTCATTTATACAACTTTATTGAATTAAGATTGGTATTTTTTAAGAATAATTAAGGTAATATATCCAGAGTTAGAGTTGAGCGGTTCTAGTTATGACACCATTTTTCATTAAAACAGAGCTGTGAGAATTCTGTGTCAGGTTTTTAGCACACTAGGGCTGGATAATATGATGAGATATTGAGGTCGCTATATATTATGTCACAACATGTTCTTCTGAATCTATTACAGTTATCATTAGTAATATTTATAACTTTGTTGTTACTCAGTTAGCTGAGTGGATGTCGATTGGAAGTTAAAGTGTTCTTCATTTCACTTTACTGTATATTATATATTGGCATATTTAAAATGACTACAAAGTGATTTTGACAATAAACTATGTAGACGTTGTATATACATAAAAAAAAATATGCTCTGGTACAACAGGAGTATAGAAAAAACAAAACAAGGGAGTCAATTTTTAAATAGCTTCAGTTACTCCCGTGGCCATTCATGTAAGGACACACACCATTTAGCCCACCGTGATGCCTAATAGAAGGGCAATACCACCATCCAGGCCAAACACAGAGCTCTGAACAATGCTGTTGTTATAGCATTAAAGACTAACGTAAAAACCATTAGGAACAGGAAATTCAGATGATACAGTTGTAGAACCTTCTCCATGGCAGTCCCCAGCCCCAGGCTGAACACACACTGCTCCTGCTCAAGCCAGCTTGTGTGTGGTCAGGACCTGCTATCAAAGCATGACAGTGGAGACATATACACAGAGGGGAGACTGATGCAGAGAAAGAATGAGGGTCAGTAAAGGACAGTCAGGTCATCCTGACCATCCAGCAGCTCATTAGGTGTTTCAAGTATCTAAAATACACTGAGACCTATAATACTTTAAACATGCACCTATCCCACCATATTTATTTTTCCTATTTGATACTAGATCGATATCAGAGCTCAGTCTATAGAAGCTTTCTGCCTATCTGATCTGGACTTGCCGTGACCTTGTGCTGCTTATTTATATGAAATCTATTCGAAAAGTAATTGACAGTAAGGAACAGATAAATACAATGTATGAATAGTTGTTGAACTAATTTAAAGAATTCATGAAAGAAAACAATCTAAAATGGCAAAAATCACCTGGTTAATGGGGATCATTAAGTCCTGCATCTATAGTGCTTTGCATTAAAATATACTTTGCAGTATTCTCCCCCTTCAACATTTCTATTTTTAATCATGGATTTAATTGTGCTTCAAGGGATGTTCAAGTTTAGACCCAAAGCCTGATTGATCATTTTCCAGAACATTGCCCCAGATTTTTTAGTAGCTTCTTGGTCTTCATGAAGCTGTTTGTTTTGTTATGTTCTCTAACTAACTGTGGGCCTTTAATTAGACAGTAAGACTCCATTCTTCTAATCATGTGACTTCTGGTGCCACTAGAACAAATTTGGGTGTTTCATACCAAGTGCCAACACTTATGCATCCACAAAGACTTTTTAAATAATTTTCAAGCTCGTTGGTATTATTGGAACCAACAACTATTAGTATTTTTGCCCTACTTCAGTATTCTTGGCTTTTTTGATTTGATTCATGACATACAATGACAATTAAGTCCTTTTTATTAACAGGTTGTAACATTACAATATGTGGAATCCTTTGAGAGGGGGTTAATACTTTTTAAGACACTGTAAATAGCAATATTATGGTAACGAAATTCATGAGGCTCAGATAAAGGCTATTTCAGATAAAACAAACGACCCACTGAGTAAAAAAGCAACAGAATTCAGGTCAAAACTATGGATGTTCATGTGTGCCATGTGTAACATCCAGGGACGGGGAGAAATAAGTAAATAACAACATCCTAACATCAATTTATTCACTGTACATTCCAACATACTCAGCTCTGAGCACTGGAGCAAATAATAACAGTGAGGAATAGAGAAGGTCAACCAGAGGTAAGATTCAGGGTGGGAAGAAAGGGCAAGATAGCGAAAGAGAACACGAGAGAAAGAGAAAGAGGGTGCAGCATGATGTGTGTTTGGTTAATGAATAAAAAGTAGGAATAGCCCTAAGGCTGTGGGTGTTCTGTTTTGGCATCCAGTTCCTTTTCATGTTTGCTTTCACTCATTAATTCACTCACCCTTTCACTTCCTTTTTTCTCTATACAGAATGGTTGACTGAGGGTGGGAGGGAGGGAGGGAGGGAGAGTGAGGGTGGTGTAAGGGTTTAAACCACACTGGCACTTATTCAATTAACAGACGTATACTTGGACGTCTCTTCTTTCATCGTGACCCCTCCGTCATCCCTCTATCCACACCCCTCCTGGGGGATCATTCATTCAGTGAGGGTGGACAGGGCAGCGTACTGACTTTGTGACTTTGACCGGGTCAGCATCGTAACTCACAAGCATAGGATAGTGTCAGGCCTAATCCAAGGCCCTGGGCTTAGTGACAGACATATGCACAAACACACACACACACACACACACACACACACACACACACACACACACACACACACACAAACACGGGCAATAGATTCATGGCTCAAATTAAGGGGGACTGTGTAACAAACAATAAAAAAACCTTCCCACGTGTTAAAGTGCCACAAGTGTCTGGATTCATTTATTTTTGTAGTATTTTTTTTATGATATTTTAATTAAATTCATAAATGAGATTTATTCAAGTTTAGCCAACTTGGGAGCTTCAATACCAAACATTATGACCAGATGGCACACACACACACACACACACACACACACACACACACACACACACACACACACACACACACACAGAGGTAAAAAATTCCAGCTGTAGTGAAATAAATTTCTACTGAAGACCTAACCGTAACCTGAACCCTAACCCACCCTCAATTGTATAAAACCAAACAGCCTTTAAAAAAAACCCAAACCCTAAACTCACGACCTTTCCTTTAGGTGTTTGGATGTTTCACACCAAGAGAGAAAGAGAGAACAAAGAGGCATTTTAACATCTAAACTCCCCAAAGTTTGTTGCGGTGTCCAGTAACACAAATGATGGCGTTTTCCTTTTCTCTGTGTTGTTCTTCGCTCCCTCTCCATTTTCATCTCTAATGAGGAATTCATCCAGTCTTTTAATGGTATTGTGTGAGTCAGGTGCCAAGAGCAGCCTCATATCCACTGCAACTGGTGTGTTCTGCTCAGCGTGTGAATGTGTGTGTATATATCTTATATGCCATTTGAACAACGTGCTGGTGCCAATGATGGTGCCAAAGTTTGGAGGGCAAACTGACCTCCGTATTTGAAAATCCTCATGGGCTCTGCCAACTTGGAGGCTTAGCGCATGCTAATGAGCATAGCCGTATCGGCTGGACTGGCAGATCTACCAGGGAAGAGAAAGGAAGTGGAAAAAAGACAAGAAGAGCTGAGATAAGGGAATAGTAGCATCCCACCTGGGACTGACTTCAGTGTGGCTACATTTTCACACTTTGCTCACAGCCACGAAAAAAGGAATCAGCGCTGAAAGAAAAGATTGAGAAAAGAGCAAATTAAGTGCCTACAAAAGCTGAGCAAAGAACCTCTATAGAGATTCAATCAGATGGACCCCAGAAACATCTATCACTGTCTGTCAACGAGTGTCAGAGTCAGCGGCTGAACGTGGGAGGGGAAACGAAGATGGACAGCCCAGAGTGGAGAATAGGTGAAAACACACTTATGTAGAGAAAAGGAGGTGAAAGTCTTTCCACCACAAACACACACACGCTACTTGGATTTGTCTCCAGAACCAGTGTGAACCTAACTCATGCCAAAACATGTCAAATATCAGTCTTGGCTAGGCTGTGAGCACTATATTGCTGGGTTTTACCCAACCTGAACCTCATCAATCAAACCAAAAGTGTCATTTGCGATCCTGACAGCAAACTAAACATGCCGTGATGGCTCTCCAATAGGGCAACATCAATTAATGTCTCAGTCATAGAGCCCCTCTGAGCCAGCGCAAGGGCGGAGCAGTTTTAAACACCAGGGCGTTCTGGATCTATTTGGCCAGCTTCAATGCCCCGACACGTCATGCGTCGTAATTACACCTCATTCATTTTTCGGCCAGAGTCATCCTTGTCGAGAGACCAGCTAAACATTTGACTCCGTGCATAGAGACGGACAGCAGAAAGAAGAACCTGTTGCTAATAAAGCTGCGTGCTATCAAGATGAGCTCAGGGGCTCTGCTTCTTAAACAGGACATGGAATTAAATTACAGGTTGAACATCGATATCCCTTGTTATCTCAAAAGCAGGAAGAACAAGGAAGGTCCAGATTGAGCCGAGGGATTAGAGTGTTGTTTTTAATCATGCAAATTTGTAATGCTTTTTTTTGTGGAGCCAGTGTGGGACTGGAAATCATATAAGCAGCAGGAATCACTCAGTTTGACTGGCTAAAGCCTGGGACAGGAAATGTCCAGCTTGCTCTTGTTGGAAAGCTTAGAGAACTGAGCAGCCTTGGCCAAAACTCTCCTTTAAAGCTCATACATTCTTTAAATAACTTCAAGAAGAAGATTTATGAGTTTTAAAAGAGCTGGGAAAGGAAAGTGGATTCACATCATATTTTATGAACGGCTGTTATTTTTTCATGCTCACAAACTCATCACATTCGTTTTAATCTCCATCGCACTCAAAAGAAAATAACAGTCTTTTTTCTCTCTCTCTAAGGTAAGATAAGATGAGATAAGATAAGATAAGATGAAGATAACACAAGAAATTTTGGCTTCATTTCTAATATTCATGCAAATATCCATCACTCCTTTCTGCTGCTGTGGCTTTTCTTAAATTATCCCCCCCATACATTCACAGCCCCGCCCCATCCCGCTTGGAGGGTTTCCTTAAATATTCCATCTACCACTTTTCACTCTTTCTTATCTGCACCCCCATCTCTTCTTCCTCTTTTCTACTCTCAGATCCGCTCACGCTGAGCAGTGAAATGGCAAGAGGGAGAGAGAGAGGCACACATGAATCAAGCCTGACAGAGCAGCAGGGAGGACGGCAGATGTCGCAGACAGAGAGCACTTTTCAATCAGCCTGTCCTTCCGACACGCAGCCAAGGTGAACCACTTCGCTGCTAGATACCCCCGGTCCAGAAACACATACACACACACGCAGAGTGCACTTTAATCCTTCTCATTAACCAGAGGACATTGTCCTACTTGGAGAGGAGAGATGTAAGGAGAAAAGGAGGGCAGTGGGAAAAGGAAGAGAGGAAAAACTGGCTTATTCACTTCACATGACTCTAAAACAGAACTGGAATTTTTTTCTTTGTGGATTTCCCCTGTTCAGCTGTGTTGTGTGCATTAGTGTGTGTGTCTGTGTGTGTCTGTGTGTGTCTGTGTGTGTGTGCTATAATAAATCTGATTTGGGACCACTTGCGAAAAAGACACAGCTAAGCGAGTTCCTTGCCAAACATCCAACACCTAATAATCTCCTTCACCCCCTCCCGTACAATCGAATTTAGCCAGCCAACACTTCAGCTTCACGCTGTGCACTCACCGTTAACGGAACAAACAACTGTGGCACTTCTTCAGGAGGCTGCATTCAAACCTTCCACCTGTTTCGGTTCTCTTAAACAAGGCAAAAGCTGCTCTCTTCGTCCTGCCAGCTGCTCTGGAACAAGCGCAGCACAATACTCAATACAATACGTTTGATCCCCAAGCTTCCAAAAGCTTCTCTGATACTCTACACAGCTTACACTTGTTAACGGGAGCTATAAGTATCAGGAACAATCGCTGTCAGCCCAGTCCTCTTCTGCCGGGCTCGAGGTCAGAGCATTCCCTGTTTTTAAAAAGCTCGGTCAGCGCAGGATGAAAGAGGCACACTGCATTCCTGTCTTCTTTATTTCTAACACTATGACAACCGCTGATGAACGAGCACACTGTCCAGATTTCTTTCAAAAGTGTGTACGGGTGTTGCAAAAGCAAATTCTGGCCTGTATAAGATTATCTACAATATGTGAAGATTTAAATACATGAATCCGTATGCATATATACTCTATGCGGATGGTGGATTATTGTTAGCGATTTGATCAAAAACATCAAGCTAAAATTGAGAACAAATCAGTGCTGTCTCGATCATGCTCCATTTCAGGACTGAGGAACTCCTTTGTCCCTGTGGACATTAGACTGTACGATATCTCTCCGGTATGACAGGGTGGACACATACAAACTGAGGAGTGACTTAGAACAGTTTTTCATCTGTATTCACTTGTCTTCGTAGGCTGCTACTAGACATATACATGATTTTTTTTTTTGGATAGAAAGATATTTGCACAGGTTTAGGTAAAGGGTTGTGGTGGGTTACTGTGTTTGTGATCATCTTATTTCTATATGTGTGAGAGCGGGCAATAAGGCTTACCTGCTACATAACATGATATTTAGTTCTGCTGTGGTTCTGCTAACAGATGTTGGTTCTATTCCTGTCTAGCTTACTATAAACGATACACACAACTAAATGAAATTGGATGGAGACCTTACATACATATACTTATATTACATAAACAAACAAACAAACAAACAAACAAACAAACAAACAAACAAACAAATAAATAAATAAATAACATCTCCAGATGTTGTTAGCACAAACCTAACAAAATCCACACAAAAGGAAACGTCTCCTCATCTGGGTGACACAGGATAGTGTGATTGTAAATCATTTATATATCTTATATCTAATATCTAGTTTATTTTGACAATTTGTAATTTGAGTAGTTTAAATTACAAATTCAGATTAACAAACAATCTGTAACTGACAGTAAATACATACTTTACATTACTCCTCTAATCCATCTGTTACGGTGCAGATATCCTTACTAGTAATAATGTAGTTACCTGTATAGATTTTGTGTAACTACACACATATTATATACTGAGGAAAAGGTCTCTATGTAATTAACATGTTACTGTAAATTAAAATGAAAGATAAAAGAATAAAAGAGTTGATTCTGAGATTTGTTGCCCAGATTTATGTATGTGACTTAGTGTTGTTTGGCATGTATGGAAGAAGGCACACAAACAAGTAAGTAAATTGAAAAAGAAAGTCCATTTCTTCATGCACAAGGTAAGAAGGAGTTTAGGGTCAGGTAAAGATATGAGACTCGATTCTGATGTGGTGTCTCGGTCACGTCATACAAATTCAAAGCAAGCTTACAGGCCTTGGAGAATTGTTAGCGGCCAGAAGAAAGCTTTTCCACACACGCATAAACAAAACCATATATGCTGTTCTTCCACATCCACAGTGGGAGGTTTTTAGCCTACAGCAACCTGTGGCCTATGTTTCATTCAAATTCATCTCCCTACATTATCCAGAGCTCTGTAAATCAAAGCCGTGTCGTATCCTAGACTCCTCTCCATCAGCCAAGTGGCAGGATGTGTGTTGTGTGCGAGCCGAGTGGATTGTGTTTGCTTTGCCAGCGGGGTGTGTGCTGTTCTGTGGGCTGAACCAGCGGGACAGTGCAGAAGCCGAGGTCCAGCTACAGAGGAAAGACTGCACTTCGAGGCGTTAGGTTTCTGCTGAGCGACAGGGGGGCTCAAGAACTTCAGAAACACTAAGGGGCCAGAAGACGTTAAATGACTTCTCCAACAATGGGCTGTTCTTACGCACGCATTCTCTGAATATTACTCACCCCCTCCCAACACCCACACACACACACACACACACACACACACACACACACACACACACACACACACACACACAATCCTGTGTTCTCAGACAAGCTCTGCTGCATGTTACGTTTCCTCTCTGATTTTCAACTGTTCTTTCATTCATCTCTCTCTCTCTAATTGTGTCGCATCATTTCTTAAAGGCAGATGCCTGAAAGTGCAAACAGAATGTGTCAAGTTTGCATCTGGTCAGCAAATCTGCATGCATCAGTGATTCATGATATGACACGTACCTGCAGAATGCTGTTTTTGACACAACATACACAAAAACAAGCTAGAAGCATGCAGCATGCCAAGAGACAAGCCTCAGAGACACTCGACCAGCTTTAATAGACCTGCTGTGTGTGCCAAGAGCTATTTCTCAGCCTGATGCTGAAGGTCCCGGTCTGACAGAACCAGCAAAGCTGTCTCGCGTCTCCTGTGGGCGTTCAAGTGAACACTTTGCATTCAAACCACGTCCTTCTGGAGTGGAGGGTCGCACGCACATGACTTCTGCAGTAGAAATGCTTAAAACCGTCAGGTCTGAACACATGTAAACCTCCTGGAGGTGACTAAGAGGAAGCCTGCTCACTCAGGCAGGCATGTGGGAGGCAGCTCACCGCTGTGAAAAGACTACAGTTCAAATATTTGCCTTTACGGGTCAGCTTTCTCCTCAAACTTCATAAGTGTACAACTCCTTAGAAAAGACGAGAAATACAAACATGGTAAAAGAAAGGCCCATCCTTCGAAAACCACTTAAGCGCCTATCTGTTGATGGATTGCACTCCCGTTCTTTCTTTCACACACTTTGTCTTTCACACATCACATGTGACAATCAGTGACTTTTTTTGTATCACTGTCTGTGTATCTCTTCTTTGCTTTGTTGATAATGAACATGTCCAGGAACATGAGGAACATGTGTGTTCCATATGTTCCTAATTACATCACCGCAGTGGCTCACTCTATAGCTTCCATCTGATAAGAAGTCCATTTTGGACATCATCGGTTTCTGTCATGCGAGGCCTCTTAATGTGTGTTCAGCTGAAAGCAGAAGTCAAGAAAACAATCCCCAATCTGCAGACACCAGACCCACCAAGCAGATGCTCATCTATACTCTAAATCATATTAGTGAAAAAAAATATATGTCTCCATCTGTGGCTCTCATAAGTGGGAATAGTAGATAATTCACTGTTCACTTTCTACTTAAGAGGAGAGAGAGTGAAGCGGAACTGTAACCCGATGAAACTTTGGCCTTGAATTGCAAATTAAATGTAAGACCACAGATGGTTTGAGAATGGTAAAAGGTGTACTAGAATAGTCAAGATGTTCATACCTTCTTCAAAACAAAGGGAAACATTTCCTTGGCAAACCTGCTGTGAGCTGATTAGATTTCACAGACGCTGTTCCAAGTTAGCTGTCAGAATATGCATTAATACTGCGGTTTACAAGCCGTGACTGATCAAATGAGTAAAATCCACACTGGCTTTGCTCCAAATATAATCAGTCCGCTTGGTGAAAGGCCATGTATAACAATACCTACAACATCCACACGCAAATGGAGGAGCAACAAACAAATTAATGTACAACACTGTTAGGCAAAAATGTGTACAAGTTGCAAATTTGATCAAGCATGAATATCAGTAATGCTTTATAGAAAACTGCATGGAAAAGCTTGAGGAATTCTGTCTGAAATCTTTTCCAAACTGAGGACTGAATGTATTTTTCCGCTTACTGCCTCCAGCACTGCTTCTTTAACTCAGCATATTTAAAAAGAGGAAACTCATTCCTGGATAATTTCATTAGGCAGCTTAGGGTTGCATTGTCTCCTTACCACGTGTCCCATTTAAAATCTCTGGGTAGGGAAAACTGACCCAAAAGAAGAAACGTTCCCCTTTTGTGCAGACAACCCTGGGTCATCAGAAGCTGTAAATCTCTGTAGATTTTGGGCTGTAAAAAAGTAAAGATCCTGAAAAGGGCTGCCATTAATACAAGGCTTTCTGTAGACACAAAAGGCTTAAGGTGGAAGACTATCTGGGTGGAGAGGACCGCGCAACAGAGACAAGCACATGGTGACAGCCCTCAAATGCCACTCTCCAGCCTCCGGGGCAAACAAAGGAAGCAAAAAAAGAGAGTGAGAGAAAGCGAGATTTAGAAAGTGACAGAGTGGTGTACCCAGGACTATACTGTAACTCTCACAATAATGATAGTTTTCTCCAATCACACATCCACTTAATCAAGATGCAACTGCAGCCGTTTGAAAGATAGTTTTATAAAGCAATGTTTTTTTGTTGTTGTTGTTGTTTTTTTTTGCTAAATTGCTCAACAAAACAAACAGCATTTCATAGCTGCAAATAATAATTGAACTTGTATAAGAGCAGAGTAAAAGCACTTATCCGAGACTTCATCACATATCGACAACATTAAATCCATCCAAAACTAATATGAACCACTCATCTGCTGAACACACAGCAGCCAAAATCAATAAGCCAGGAAACGCTTTAGAGTATACAGCAACCCGGGGACCCGTGTGCATGACCTGCCGCTAGGTGGCGCCCATTCACTGCACAATCTCTCTCTCTCTCTCTCTCTCTCTCTCTCTCTCTCTCTCTCTCTCTCTCTCACTCACACACACACACACACACACACACACACACACACACACACACACACACACACACACACACACACACACACACACACACACACACACACACACAAACAGATACTTACTTGCACTCGCGGTCCTCCAGGTCGAAGTGCGGGTTGAAGTTGATGAGGATGCGCTGGTGCGGTGCTGGAGCTGAGATCACCCACACACATCTCTGCGACGGCACGTACGAGGCCGGGTATCCCGGGGAGGTCAGGTAGTTGGCACTGGTGATCCGAATGTTTTCCCCACATTGTTCTGCACCTGAAACACAAGGCAAGGAGTCGACACAATATATTTGGGGAATAACAGAAATATAAAAATGAAACCAGCTGCAGCAGTTAGTGCGAAAGAAAGAAAGAAAGAAAGAAAGAAAGAAAGAAAGAAAGAAAGAAAGAAAGAAAGCGCATATAAAGCACTTTTGGTACGCGTCTTTCTAACAATTGTGCCCTCAGTTTAAGAGGCGCACATCATGCTGACGTTTAATACAACAATATAATCCAATTTATTTCTTCTAAATCCAGCGTTTTTTATTGGATTGGATGAAGAAAAAACACTTTTAAGGCCAAAGATGATTCTCAAAAACATTTGCTAAACTGAGTCACATGATATTGTACAGAAGCGCACAGACAAAATACCAACATCCCAAACTTAACATATCTCTATGATCTGATCAGACTATAATCATTTTTATGCTTCTTTTTTAAAATAAGTGATATTCAACAGATGCTTGAAATTATATAAAGAACTCTATTATTATTATTATTATTATTATTATTATTATTATTATTATTATTATTATTATTATTATTATTATTATTATTAGTAGTAGTAGTAGTAGTAGTAGTAGTAGTAGTCTGAATAACTTTTCCGTAAAAAGCATATTAACTGTCTATTAATTTTTCTTTCCCAATTCAGAATAAAATGAGCTAACACGAGTTTTGTCAAGCTGAAGAGGAACTAGCAGGATCCTACAGCCTATTATGTGGGACTTTTCCGTCAAGACAGAAATACATCAAATAATCCCTCCAAGTGAGTGGAATTTTTTTATTTGAATATGCTTCTGTTTAAATAAGCTTCTAATTAGCGATTATTACTAAGACTAATCACCAGTTTTTAGAACCGCAACAACCACAAGAAGAAAAGTCCGAGTCTGAGATACCGAGTCTGTTTGGAGAAAGAAATATATACTGCATGTAAATGTTCAGGGAAGGAGAAAAGCACGCGCTTAAATGGGATCATGTTTAAAGATCAGCTTAAAACTGATCATGAGTCTTTTTTTAAGCAAAACTGCTGTAATGCTGCCTTGTGACGATGTCTATTGTTCAAAGAAATACACTAATCACATCGAATTGGAGTTGAATCACATTATCATGCCTAAAAGTGACCATTTCAACCTGATATTATAAAGCTGATCACAGCCTATTTAAATGTTCAACATTTTAGGCAATATCTTATTATAGTCGAATTTACGCGCGCCTATTTAAGGATAAACATGGATTAAGATGATCGTATGTTAGGATAGTAATGTTTAAAGTTAGACAGTATATCGGACAGGTGAGCAGCCCAGATCCCACCAACATCCCGCAGTTTTCATAGTCTAATCCCTTCAAATCCTCCCTAAACCAACACTGCACATAAATAAACACACATCATCGGCTGTCACTTACCAGGTTCGAGAGCTCTTGCTTTCACAAAGATTCCCGTTAAGAGGATCAGCGCTAATCCAACATGCATCCTCGCGTCCTTGTGGTTAGTTATTTTTTAAATAAAAAAAAAATACAAAAAAAAATACAAAAAAACTTTTGAAGGTAAGAAGAATCCTCTGTGGTAAAATCCGCTCCCTGGAGCGTCGTTTTGATAGAAGGAAACAGAATTTAAAACAATAATAATCAGCTGGAGAAGCGGGTCGAGAAGCTACAGGGCGCCCGCGCGCGTGTTCAGCTCCGGTTTCCTGCGCTGTGGAGCCGGCGCGCGCCTCTCTCCCTCTCCCGACTCGCCATTTCCTTCAGCAGGGAAACACGGAGCCTGTTCAACAAGCACAGCAAACACACAGCGATCACTCTTGTCTCCAATGATGAGCGTAATCCTCCGTTAAGAGAAAAGTGCGTGCGCAGACGACGTTGGTCTGCCCGTGGATTTCGGTTCGAAAGCGACCAGGCGATATGAGAGCCTCCGCGCTCTACAACGAGACCTAACTATCTGACCAGAGGCGAGCTAGTGACACACACATCTGGCACACTGCACTGCCATGACAGCGTCTTAAAGCCGAGCGATACACACACACACACATATGCACACAAGACACACACATACACTAACACACTCACACCCCTCCTAAACTGCAGTCGCTTTTCTTCTGCCCTCGCCCGGCTGCGCGGATCTGGGCATTCTCATTGGTTTCATTAGAAATATGCAAAGCCCACCCTTATGGACCCCCTCCCATCTCTCTCTCTCTCTCTCTCTCTCTCTCTCTCTCTCTCTCTCTCTCTCTCTCTCTCTCTCTCTCTCTCTCTCTCTCACTCTATGTGTGTGTGTGTGTGTGTGTGTGTGTGTGTGTGTGTGTGTGTGTGTGTGTGTGTGTGTATACGGACTATATAAGACTCTGAACGTCTTCGCTTCATATCAGTATTGAGTACGAATAGAATAGGAAAGATTTCACCAGATTCATAACAAAGTAATGCTACGAATCCTATATTATTAATATTAGATTCATTTCAGGAATTGTTCGGTGGCTCATAATATCCTTCTACATTTCAGATCTGCTCAGTAGTTCCAGGTTAAACCGAGGTACATGTTTTCATTTTACTATGTAAATAGAAAGAGTGAACAACATCATTTTTTACCATTTTAACTTAGGTAGGCTATGCGAGCCACAAGTCCGTGTATGTTTTGTGTCGTGCGCATTTCTATTGATCTATTTGGCATTTACGCACAGAGGCAATGATATTTATAGAAAAGCGCAAAAGACCTAGATACACCGACTCCTCTGGATGGATGCGCTTAAAATAACTGTGTAAAGAGGAGACGAACAACATACATACGCATCCCGCCTTGTTATGTCGTTGTGGTGTCAGCAATCTGCTGGCAGGAAGAGCACTAGAAGAGCTACAAATAGGAAACAGTGGAACTACACGAGCACGCGTCCATTCACAGTCAAGTCGCTCACGCCAAACCGTTGTCATTCCTAATTACCCGGTATTAACCGACAGGCTATTAATTGCCAATAAATCAATAACAACTTGCCTTTGTTATATCCTTAAAAACCCCATAAGTATGCTCCTGTAATCGTGGTAGCCAAATCCCATGGAAGCGCTCCCATCCTCACCAACAATCCGTAAACACCACATTCAGCAGATCTGTGTCCGACTGGGAGTCGGTGTTTATAAGCTTCTCATGTCTCTGTAACTGACTCCAACACACAAACATAGTGTTATGGGCTGAGAGAGATGAGACACTGGCTATATCCTAATCCTACTCATAACGTGCCAATCGAGTAACCTAAACCACCACAGGTGACCATAATCATAATTACCAGAGGTGGCGTAATCTGTTCACAAAGCCTTCTATTTAATACAAAATCTAGTTGCTTATGGGTTTTGGACACAACTGTGACCTAATCCCCAAAACTACTTACTATAGCAGTTTATATAGAATTATTCTTGATCCACAGAAAGTTGGTTCTACATGAAATATTCACCACTCAAATACTTATACATTGTAGAATACTTAAGGGAAATGAAGTTAGCATGTTCACTAGATGCTTTTACTGTAGTACAGGTAAAAATAGTTTAGTAAGCTTCCTAACCTGGTTCAAATGTTGGAAGCCTTTTAAATAGGGAAACACTTAGGAACAATAAGGAACAATCCTGTAAGAACAACCTGAAAACCATTAAAGGTTCTAGACTGACCTTTTTCTATGAACATTACATAGCACCCAGGTTGTGCTCAATGTGCTGTAAATAGACTAGTGTTGCACCCAGTTTTGTTAAAATTAGTTATCTACAGCTCCACTGCTGGGAATATTTTGGCCTCCTGGTAATATTATTATTTTTATTAAACAAACATCTCCAAACTATTTATTATTATTATTATTATTATTATTATTATTATTATTATTATTATTATTATTATTATTATTATTATTTAACAAACATTTCCAAACAATATATTTTTTTTTATATCTAGACTCACAAATTTCTATCTGTTTGTCTATTGGTCATAACGTGCACTTTATAAATATCTCAGAATTGCAATAATGTAAGTGTGAAGTAACCTTAAAATGTAAGCCTTGTTAAGCTGTAAATGTCAATTTCAGTATTTCAGGGTTTTGGCAACTAGAATGTCAAACCTTTGATGTCCCAAATCTCAAAACACCCAGATGGAACTTTAAAATACAAATGTCATGAAGTAACAGTAACGGAGTCATGATGCAACTGAGACAAACTGTGGAACTGCCATTACTGTTAGAAATAGATTGGTTTTGAGCTCTATCTTCTACGAGCCTCTGCTACACACTACAGTTCTGATCTCAATCTCAAATGGCAGCTGTGCATGACACAAGTCTGAAAAGCTCAACACTTTTTGCATTCTGCACTTGCAGCCTGTTCAGTCAGTAAAACAGGCCAGCAATTTGGTTTGTTTTGCTAAATTGTCAAAAAGCAAACAACACAATTTAGGAGCAAAATGTATAGACTGTTTTTAAAACAGTGTTTAACAAGTTATGGCTTTGTGATCTGTAGTTTCCGTTTGCCAAAATATTAGTGTTTGATTTACAATGTTAGTTTCCGTACAAGTAGGCTACAACATACTCAAGAGCTGTGTGTATAGCAGGTTGCCAGAATATAATGTGTAAACTGGCTTCAAGTAAAAAAATAAAGAGATCTTAAAATCAATTGTGGCACCCATTGTGGAGTCAAATTTAGGATGTACTCATTTGAATAACTTCCAGCATGGATAACAGTTCTGGCATTTAGTTCTACATTGTATTCTGACCTTTAAAATTGAATATTCTTTAAAATTAAATTCTAAAATTGAAATCAATTTTCCATTTTCTGATTATAAGTAAATGTTATGTTGTTAGCCATGATGTGCAGTTTTTGTGGTGTGTGAAGATTCTGGAGATTCTTTGGGATGCAGGTAGATTGGTGGCACATTAATGCTTTCACCTACTTAGGGCAGAAAAATGCAATGGTATACAAGTCCATTTTAAAGCCAGCTGTCGCAATGCACTCGACTCTGTGTACTACATTAACTGTTGTTTCTGCTGATAATCTTATAGTCAAAAGCCCGATGCCAAGCTGTCAGCCTTTTGGGGAATTTCTTAGAACAAGTCCAAGCAGAATTATTGTATATTTTAATAGAGTTTGGTAAGGAATGGTTGTTTGTGGAAAAAAAAGTGCACATTATTCTTTAATGAATACACTATTGTTAGTGCTGTTTCAGGGTGTGCTGTTATTGGAAAACGATCAACGTTGGATTGGTAACTTTTAGCCTCACCCTGGTATTGATTATTTTTCTGTACCACCACGCCTCATCGTGTTTTATTACTTCCAGTAAACACAGTTTCATTGGTAGAAATGACGTGTACTGTATGAATCTGTTTGGGACGCAGCCCCGGAATGGTTTGTTTGCGCATTAATACTTGGACATATTTAGCCACAATGTATTGGGTTGTAAGGAAGTATTTTTGAAATGCAGTAACTTCTGGATGTAAGGCTAAAGTCATATAAGCTCAGTGATTTTTTATGTGTTAGAAAATAACTAACAGATGAAACCAATCGTTATAGCTAAAGCGGCGGAATTATTCTAAAACAGCTATGCAAGATTTCTTGAAAAAAAAAAAAAAAAAAACAGACAAAGAAACGTTGAAATGAATTATCATGAGTTGTCAGTTGTAGTCCGAACAGGTAAGCTGACCTAAACGGTGTCTTCCTCTAACGGTTTATTTGCATGAAGATGCACACTGATGAGCCCCAGGCGCGTTTCCAACAACAAACCCAACTCCCCGGCTGACAGCTGCCACATCGTCATGGAGTAGATCAGACAGACCAGGGGCAGGAGTGTAATTAAGGACTACTCAGCGTTCAGACACGTATTTGCCAACTGTCTGCCCAATATTTGTCAACGATCAAACAATGAGTTGTGATTGACAAATCGATTCAGACAAGATCTTTAGTCACATGCAGTAAGGAAATCCCATCAGTCCTACACTCGCACTCCCTGCAGACTTGATTAAGCTCTTAGAGGCTCAGAAAAAGGAAAGTTAAAGAATAGTAAGCTTTACTGTGCGCATTCCGTGCACCCCGCAATGCCCAAGACTCCGCAGACACCACAACGCATATCAATGCAAAAAAACACTTCCACAGGCTCGACATACTGATTACCCATGGCTTATTGTGCAGTACTATTATGTCTCAGTGTGCTACTATTGTGCAGTGCAGAGACATCCCAAAGCTCCTCCTGCAGTGCTGTGATTGTTCTCTATGGTTTAGCCCAACCTGCATCTATCTTACGCACCTGATTCAGCGCGGTGAAAAACTCGAATTATGTTTAGATTATAGATTGGAGGTAAACTGAAGGAAACATGCCATATGAAAGTCATGGGGTGAGGTGCAGTAGTGCGCCTGGGTTTATCAGCAGTTCAGCGGTAGCAGCACCAGCGCGGGCACGAGCGCGGGAACGCGCGCTGCTCTCGCCTGTAGGGTCCATCGAGTAAAGAGGGGGTATGATGTAATGTGTCATGCACTGATTTCATTTCAATTGCTATTTTTCAAGTCTGCTTCAGTCACCAGATTTTTTAGACCATATTGTTTTTATTTGTATTGATGCACTGTTAATGCATTGTTTGGATGGACAATGGGATACAATCTCAGACATAAAGAGTACTAAACTGTATCAGCTCTTGCCTCTTTGGTAGTACATTCAAGCGTATACCTTTAGTTTGTATATCTTTTTTACCTTTAATGTTTATCTGCCTAGATATTATATTATGCACATCGTGTGTACTTTTAAACCTATACATAAACATTAGGTCATCCAGTCAGTAGGTCATCCAGTTATTCAATTTCTTAAAAGTAAATATTCACATTTCCAGATGAGGGAACATGTAAAAGGTAAAAAAGATAAGGGTTGTCTCACAGTGACAAAAAAAATTCTATGGGCAAAAGCAGAGCAAGCCAAATTCACCACCTAATTACATATAGGACATAGCTGAATTTGCAGAATATCTAAATTGTTCCTTGGCGTGAAATTAAAAGCCATACAGTACAATGTCACTAATATATTGACTTAATATTTGCTCTACATGTCAAAATACATGAGGGATTTGGTCTAAATATCTTGTAGGCCACAATGGTGATTTAAATTTAACATGACCCAAATAAAAAAACACTAAAAAGAGGGTTTGAACCACTTAGCGTTTGAGTTTCAGTTACTAGAGGCTTGTACGTTTAACTCCCCTCATTGCCACAGGGTTACTGTTGAGTGCAAGCCAAGCAAATTTCCTTCCATGTTGTGATACAATGTTTTTTTTGCACTGCTTCCTTAATTGCATAATAATGATGTTTAATTATCATCTTATTAGTATAATTTAAGTCATATATTGGATGGATATTATGTAGAATTACAGAAGGGGCTGAAATGCCAGCATCTGTGTACCAATGGGAAAATATTTTAATAATAATCTGTAAGTAGTATAATATTATACAATTTCATTCCCAATGTTCCTAAAAATTCTGAGAAATGTCTTCTTCAGTAAATGAAATTCGGTCACTAAAATACAAGAAAATGAATAAAAAGTTTTAAATAAAAAAAACAAAAATAGTTGTGGTTTGTGGTTGATGATTCACGGAGGTGCCTGACCTCTGGGTTTTCAATTCTCTTTTCCCATGTAGTGCTGTTCAACCCAGGTCACTTGACCTTTGTTTTTCTTCACGAAGGAAACACGAATGCTTTAGTCAGCAGTCAGCAGTCAATGTGCGTTCATTACAACGACTCATCTGGACCATCTAATCTACTCCTATTGTGCTTTCTGTTAAAAGGCCTGTTTTCAGTTACTTGGCAGATGTTGCACCTTTTAGAGAATGAAAATGCACTCAAAGGGGGTGAAAACATGACCCTATAAATCATGAGTGATAACAGAGCAATGGAGATAAAACTCAGACTTTACAGAAATGACAATCCAATCCCAGTACATACAATGATGTGATTGGAAAGAGCACTTCAATTTAAGAATTGCCATCTTAACCCAGTAATGTAATGTTTCAGGAACAAAAGGACACATTCGTTTATGACCAATCGCTATGGGTAATTACACTCATTTTACAAATAGCATGGGAAGTGTGTGTGTGTATCTGAGAGAGAGAGAGAGAGAGAGAGAGAGAGAGAGAGAGAGAGAGAGAGAGAGAGAGAGAGAGAGAGAGAGAGAGAGAGAGTCTGATATAGGCTTTTCCATCAGTGACTTTAAGTGAAGTGATGTCTCTTGAGAGGAATAGAAGCCTGGAACAATGGGACTGAGTAATTTCACAAGGTCTACAGTAGCTATATCTGAAATCATGGCAATTGCGCAGCAACAATGCAGAGCCCATTTGCAGGATTTCTTCCTGCATATCTTGAGTAATCTTTAATACATTCCTCTGGAATGATTAGCAGTGAACAAAAGCAGTTGCTGCCCCTGAAAGCTGCCCTGCACATTTTGTTAATTTGACTTTGATGTCACAAAGAACTGAAAAAGCAAGCCATGTTATTTTATATAAATCTTTCTTAAAACATTGCATACTTGCATATTTAGAAATTGTCCTGATGTCCACAGTGAGTGAGTAAACATCATATGTTCAGAGTTTTTTAAATGAGAGAGTACTGGATGCCAGTTGTGAGCTAATGTCACTGCCAAAGCTGGATTGAGATGACAAACCTGTTTTCTGTATTTTTGTGACTGTGAACCATCATGGCTAATAAAATAGTAATTAACATCAAAAACTTCTAATATTCATGCACATTTTGGTTTAAATGACATCATGAAAAACTAATCCATGTGACTGGCATGTGTTATGGAAAAAGCAAAAATCTAAAGGTTGGCTTGTGTGTTCCAATAAACACAAAGTCTCCATCTAAATTCCCCCTCTTAAATCCTGGCGTGATTTAGTAACCTCAGCCCTGCCTGGTGGTTCACAGTGTTCTTCGTTCTGTTTGGCAGAGGATTCAATTCTCATTCTCATTATGTTTTCTGATGACAGTGTATAAGGAAGTACTCGTTTTATTGGCAGCAATATGGTAATAGGCACAGCTGTAATGTTTACACACTAACTAGCTGGCAAGAAATGCTAGCCTCTTAAACTCACAGCTTAACATTTACATATTCTGCAGAGCTGTTGAATTCTCAAACCTGATTTGTTGATTATTTTGGCTATAACAACAGCTCTGACAATAGTGTTGACTATAATGTAAATGACAGGTTAATATTAACGCTCTCACACTAATAATTCTGCCAGTTGCAAAGTGACTCGTTTGGTGGACGCGCCACATACAGTAAAGTTGGCAGTGGTAGCTCAGTGCCTAAGACTTCTAAACAGAGTTCAAATCCCAGGACCACCACTGCTGGGCCCTTGAACAAGGCCCTTAACTGATTAATTGTATACTTGTAATTTGCTCTGGATTCCAGTGTCCTTCAAAATGCTGTAAATGTTAAATGTAGCAAAATCGCATTAAAAACACATGAACTTACTCTCTATTTGGTAGATACTTTTTCTCTGATAAGATGACAAGGCATAAAGCTATAAAGTTCTTCCTTCTAAGGAAAGTCCTCAGTGTGGAGGAGTTCATGATTTGCAGTTTCTCAGAAATATGACATCTACAATTTTTGCAATTTAAAACCAAAGAGAGGAAAAAATAAAGGATGCTCATGGAACAGCTGTTTACAGCTGCTATACCATTTTGGATGTCTGACATGTCATTTTTTTTAATTAATAGATCATTATAATTGTTGGCTAATTACTGTGGTATACTGGGAATAGAGGAAAAGAGGAAATCTGTGTGTCAACATCATGAGAAATTGTTTTACGCTGCTGCACTGTCGATTGTTTTCCTATAACAGAGCAATATATTATTTGTTATCCCTTAGCAATTCATCTAAATTCATACTGTTCTGCACCTGTAAGGGAACTAAAAGGATAGAGGAACCTAATTTGGGCCCTATTGTGAGTTCTTGGATTTTAAGGAGTTAATTAATTAATATTAGTAAATTACCAGGGTAATATATTCAAGCAGCACTTTATGCAATTAAACGCAAATTACCTGGCACGAATTCAACCAGTTTATCGAATATATTCATTTAACATGTAAATGTGTATTTAAATGACACGTTAGTTAGTTAGCAAGTTAGTTAGCAAATTCTAACCCCCCCCCAAAAAAAACCACCTTTATTACACACCATGAATAGGATCTTACCATTGTGTATTTTTAATTGTAAAAAAATAACACAGGTTATTCACAGCTATTCAAATATGTTCATTATATAAATATGTTTAGTGTTATTTTTTTATTGGAGAAATATAGCATTTTATTCCTGAGCCATTGAACTTCTGATGTCATTAGAGGCATGTTACTATATTTATAGACTTACTTTTTACTATAAAGTTTTATAACTCTATAAAATCTAATCACTTTGATAATAGTGGGTTGTGATTTCCACCAGCGTAATAAATTCTTATAAAAAATTCGTGGGTTCCCTGGCTACCTTCCATGCTTCCCATTTTAACAAGCATAACTACAGAATAATTTGAATGAAACTAAATGCACTGAGTAATAAAATAAAAGACAGGTGAAGAGGTTGCAGAAAAATGACCACGATCAGGAGAAAACTCTAATTTCACTTCTTATTTATACTAAAAAAGGAAGGAAATCTAGAAGTCTTTAGTTCCATTTCATGCTCTGACTGGCTTTTACACTTCGCCACTTCTCCATATATGCAATTTATTTGAAACCCTGCATTTTCATTAAACTTAACATTCATCATTCTCATTATCACTTCTTGATGCTGTCTGTAATTATTCTCCAAAGAACTCCTCTGCCACTGTAGCAGATCAAGACCGAAAATAATTTCTGGAAAGGAAAACCAGGAGAGTGCGGAAAGGAATTAGCTTAGCATTATTAGCATCATTGTTTGGAATATTGCCACTGCGATTTTGACATGTGTGCAAACAACAGTGAATTTTCAGGAGCTTCCCTT